>NC_142613.1:48824371-49135458 GCF_059453375.1 Lepisosteus platostomus
GAAGCAGAAAATACCAGATGGTCAGGTCATCCTGTTTACCATTTTGAGGGTCACTCAGTTGGGGACCAGATGGGTCCCTGACCCTATAATTCCATGGAAGATGTAGGAATTAGCACCGGTGTCTTCTTGGGCACCAGCTACCAGATCCTATAGGCAGGGTATAGCATGGTCTGGTTGAGACGTATGACTGTCCTTTCTAACCTTCATACAAGTGACTAAATTTATCAGTCTTCAAATCCTTGGGTCTGAAGAATGTATCTGCAAACATTCTGTTTCTCTCAAAGTGAGAAGTAAGAGACAGTTATATGTAACTTGTAATTCCATAGCTGCACTTTAATATTAAACACTTTAGTGGTGCATTAACACATGAGAATGGTTCTGGGGTATTTCAATAGCTTTTGATCCAAAAATGTTATAAAATGTAAAAGTCTGAATGTATACCAAAGAGTAACCCTGAGAACATACTGGGATTTTCTCATCTTACTACCTGAGGTTGGACATGCTGTCTGCACAGAAAATTAATGATGCCAGGCTGCCTGGACAAAGCAACATACATTCCCATACAGTACATAATGTACTACAGCTGCAGTCATCCATAGGAAATAATGGGTATGCCAGCATGATAATAATGATGTAACTTGTTTAGCAATAGCTGTGTAAATTGTTTGAAGAGCATAAGATTGTTTTGGGACATATCCTGTTCATAATATTATCAACTTGTTACAAAATAAGTCCTAATATCTACACGATTTCCATCTTTTGTTGTTGGAAAATTATTGTTCTGTGTAGAATGCTGTGCAGTATTCTGTTAAATGACAGTCAGATCTCTCATGTCAGTCACTGGCAACAGCAGAAAAATACTTATCAACAGGTTGATGAATCCAAGGGTGATAAGATTCAGAAATTATGTATTGCACATAATAATACATAACAGCCTTCAGTTCCTAATACTTGAAGCCAAGTGAGAAATAACCCTTTGTTTTGTCACATGTCATGCTGTGCCGAAGTGTCAGCTGTCTCTGTCTATGACAGACCTTGCTTACTTTCCCAAACTTTGGGTGATTCTAAATCACACCTTGATCCTTATATACAGTATGTCTGATCCTCTTTAGAAAAGTTTCCTTAAACTGTTCACCATCTGTACAATACTAAACATGGCAAGCCAGGTGGGAATCTTTTAAACTATTTTATTAATAAAAATTCCAGTTGGCAAAAGGAATTTAAAAACAAAGACAAGCATAACATATCTAAAGTTTATTGAGCTTGGACTCTCTCTTGTGACAATGCTAAACCCTCTGCATGTCTTCTACACAGGTATGTATACAGTGGCTTACAGCACGGAGACAAATTGCTAGATTCTTGGTAGGACGAGTGTTTGTTCATAGGAATGGTCCCGTTCGGTTAGTTGTAACTTGCCTGTGCTGTTGCTTTGGTGGCAGACACAGCTCCGCCGCCAAGAAAGATATTCACAGATGCTCCAGTGTTTATTTGTTGACTCTGTGTAATTTGTTTGCTCTAATTTGTTTTTGTGTGCCATGGGAGTTCCCTTTTTAATTTCCTTTTTCTCTGTTTACCTCTCTTTGTGGAGCAGTGATCTGTTAAGCAGCAAGAGAGGGACAGGGAGAGAAGCAAAACCCAAATTAAAAAAAAAGCGCTGCAGATTGTTTTAAGCTTTGGCTGCCCCATCGGGCCTAAAGGCCTTGCTCGCAGCCTGCACCTGCTCCTCCTCCTGAGACCCAAGGTTCCTGATCTGTATCCCTTGCCTTCAGCTGCCTGATTCCCATTATCCTAAGTCAAACAGCATTTTCTACATTCACGCCTCCAGCACTTGGCATGAAATTAATAAGGCTGGCTGATATATTTCACTGGAAGCATGCCACTCTTTAGCAGTGGTGTTAGATTAAAAATGCTGGCATGCCTAATGAACAGAAAATCAGTACATCCAAAAGCTTAGTGTGGTGAAGCAGAGATTTGAGGTTTATCAAAAACATTTCAACCATTTATTTTATTGTCTAGAATGTATATAGACCTACTGATATATGGTTTTCTGGAGAAAGTATTAATAATTTTAGGTCATTTTAAAGCTTTTTAATCTAGTACAAAACTGTATCCTGTTTTTTCCATTCCCATATTATAATATCCAACCAGTTTTTCCAACATGAAGATTGATCGGAAGTTCAAGTTTGAAGTGAAATATACTGTATATTGCTTCTGTAGACTGACTACATTTTTGCTTTAAAGCGAAAATCTTTGAAAGTCACCCTGTTGGTATAAATAATGCATTCATTATTCTATGAAGATAAATTGTTTTCAGAAGCATCTCTGTAAAATGTAATTGTTGCACCACACAAATTTGTCTGTGTCATGAAAAAAATGAATTGGCAGAAACTGGATCTTTTCTGTGAAACACTGATGCTTACCAGACCTATGTTATTCAAGAATGGCAATCTGTAGGCTATTTTAAAATTAATTTGGGAGCTATATTTCTCTATTTGTGTTCAAATAGATTGTGTATTACACTCATGACCTTAAGAAACCTAAACCTTCTGGAGCTATATTTTCATTTGTTGTACTCAGATCTTTTCTCATTAATAATTGATAGATTCCTACTCCATAAATATTTGGAAAAAAAAACAATATGTGTAAGAGAGGAACAAACAACAGTCTTTGTTTGTCATTTAGAAAATTATTTATTATTAGTTCTGAAGGGGTACTGCCTATTATGCATTCTTTCAAGAAACTCCAGTTATAAAATGCATCATATATAATATTTCACATGCCTAACAGCTGGTCAGTGGCCTTGCTAAGAAATGATGGAAAAGCTAGAGGACAGAACCCTGCAATGCTAGCCCCACTGGGGCCCTGGGGCCCTGGGGCCCTGGGGCCCTGGGGCCCTGGGCCCAAATCCTGGGGTGCTATCTGCATGGAGTTTGTGTGTTCTCCCCATGTTTATATGGGTTGCCTCTGGGATCTCCAGTTTCCTCCCACAGTTGAAAGACACACTGGTAGGCTAACTGTCTTCTAGGAAAATTGACCCTGGTGTGAGTGTGTATGTGTCTCTGTCTACACTTGCCTGCTAGGATAGACTCCAGCTCCCCTGTAACACTATTTTGACAAAGCTACCCTGATAAAGTGATTAGAAAATAGATGGATGGATGACCTGAAAGCCATGTATTATTGCTGGATCATTATCCATGAACAGGAAGCTGCTTAATCCCAGTCAGGGCCTCAGCAAGGCACAAGTGCACAACTACAGGACAGGAGGCACAGCAGAACCGTGGTGGGGACACCACTCACCAGGTCATCACAAGACACATATACATCCAATTAAAGACACCAGTTACCTCAGCTAGTATTTTTTTGAGAGGTGGGAGGAAACTAGAGAACCTGAATAAACCCATGTAGAAGTGAGGAAAACATACAAACTCCTCACAGCCTGAATCGAGTGCTAACTACCACAACGTCACTCAGTTGCATCATTACTTACTATGAATATACTGGAAATGTGCATTTTTGTAAAGGTTTCACAAAGATTTAATTTCTATAAGGAAACAAATATAAAATGCAGAATGACAAACTAATAATGCAGACCCTTGAAGTATATCTTTATTTTACATGGAGTAGAATGGAGTAAAATAATAGTGAATATTCTTTGTTAGGCATATGCTGCACTCTGTCAATAGGGCACATGTGGTAGTTTTGTGTAGTGCTTAGGACAGAAGCCCACCTCTGAGCCCTATGCCTGGCTGACCTGTGTCTAACAAGCACATCTCCCTAGTTTGTCTTGAATAGCAGTGTTTGCAAAAAGTCTCCGCCATAATTCAAGGAGCTTCAGTACTCTGACAGGCAACAGACACATCACGCTGAACAAAATCAAAGAAAACTTAAAAAAATAGACGTACCTGTTTTTTTTTTGTCTGGAAGAACTGGTCTGCTGTGGATTTCCCTGAAGCAAGAAACATAGGCTGTCATCTTGATGATCGTGATCATTTTGCTGCTGGACAAAGTTGCATGCTGGACAAACTGAAATGTACCGACTAGTTTCTCTACCTTTTTTATTAACCACCATGAGAAAAGCAGAGATTTCATGTTTAACAGATATGAAGTGTTGCCCCATGCCTTCCTGTAGCCTTGGGCAAGCTGTCATTCAAGCACAACCTGCAACCTAGTGTGTCTTACTGCTTACTTAAGGCTTGTCACACTTAATTCCTCCCACAAGTTTCACTTTTTTCTGCACTCTTCAGGAACTTCAGAAACCATCCTAAAAAACAGACTTTCAATCATAGTCATGGCCCCAGGCTTCCTGTATGCAACACTTCAGTCTCTACCTGTCTAGATGTAGACATTTCAGAATTTTCACTCTTAGTTTTATAAAGCCTGTACTAACTGAACTACTGTATGTGGAGGGATCTTACCTACACATTGTTAAGTAGCTCAAAACATTGTGGAATGTGGTGGGTGAATCCTTAAGAGGCTGAGCAGAAACACAGGAAAATAAGTGACAGAGGACAGGCATACAGCTATATTTTCCAATTGTCAGGGACTGGTCACTAATGACACTTTAACGCCTTGAAGTCAGTGAAGAACCCATCAGGGATTGTGTCCAAACACTGGATAACCAGAAGAGAACAGGTAAACCCACACAGAAAATGACTATCAAAACACTGTGCAATGCAGTGCTTTCCACATGCCCACCCTCAGAGCATTAAAAAGGGTGTGGGTCTTATGATAGTTAAATTTACATACATAAGAATTCATCTCTTCTCCTGCTTGCTCCTGTAAACTCCTAAACTCCTGTTCAAAGAGTCTGTTTATCAATGGCTTATTTAAGATCGGATTGAGATCTGAGAGAATGTTAATTTTGGCATGGTGCACAGAGAGTCCATACAAGACCAGATGTTAGCTGGAAAGCAGCTGAAGATTCTTTGTTTGATGGATTGTTTCCATATTGCAGAATTGCTTGGAATGCTATCCTGTGTCCCTTATTGCACTTTATTAAATGAATGGAGCTTATTTATAATTTAAGGAAAAGCTCCCACTACATACCCTCAACCTAAAACCAAGCTGACCAGCCTCATGTGCAGGATGATGTTGAAGGGTTTATGCGGTGTATTTTATGTTCCTTTTTAACTCATTTTAGGCCATTATTCAAGACTGTACTGCAGTGAACTAAAACATTATTGTTTTTTTCTTTTTTTATATTCCTATAGTCTCTACCTCTAGATATGAGGATTTTATTCATCTTTGATCCCACAGTAAAAAAATCAACAAATTTAGTAGAGGTAAAAATGTTCTCTATGTATGTCATGTTAGTGGTTTCTTTAATGGATACAGGGCAGACAGACAACAGAGACACCTATAACAGGGTAGAGTTATTAAGAGCTTTCTCCCTCAGGGAATGAATCATTTCAAGTTTTCAAAGGTTTCTGGAAGGTGGAAGTAAATTAGAGGGCCTGGAAAAAATCTTTGGGGTAATTTAAAGTAAACATACAAACTCCTTGCAGAAAAACTCCCAGGAGTAGAGCTGAATGCATTGCATACCTATGTCTTATATGCCACATGACTACAACACTCTGCACCACACCAAAGTCCAAATAAAAATGTTTAAACTACAAATGGCCACTGTCATTGTTTACTTCACATTTTCAACCTTACATTAAAAAAGTGGATAAAATATTTCTTAAGTAAAAAATGGGCACACTATCATTTTAAATTTTGAATTTGTTGGCTGTTGTAAACTGTTGGCTTATTGAATATTCATTGCATCCACATACAACTGTATGTTCAGTGTATGAACAAAACCCCCTGCCAAAACTGAACATATTATTATAACTATGATACTATATACTATATAAACTAAAAATATTAATAATAATAATTGTTGTTGTTGTTATTATTATTATTGATTATATAATAATAACTAATAAATGTAGTTCATTATCTAGCATGTTGATAAAACATAAATTGATGTATACCGATTACAACAAAAGGTTTTACCAACTACATCATTGAGTGGTTAAGTACATAAAAGTGTCTACAGTATGTGTGCATTACATAAAACCAATCCTGAGAGCTAACAGTTCTGCCAGCATATTGTAACTGTGTGTTAGCACAGCATTTAAAACACAAAGAGAAAACATTTCAATTAAAAAGGTGAAAAGAATAGCATTCAAATTTTCAGTATGATCCAGAGCATAAAATGAAGGGGATTATTTAAACCCTTATTTAAAAATGCTTTTAAGGAAGACAACAGTGAACTTGGCTTGACACTCTCTGCAGCATCTCTGGGCCACCTACAGCATTATGGGTTTAAACTGTATGATTGTGTTGTTGAGAATTCACTGGAATAACAGATTCAGTCATACGAAAACCACAGGGCTGTTCTTTTTACAAGGCCTATGTGTATGTACTGTACTGTACTGTATATAAATATACATTAGATGCAGCAGGATAACTGATTTTTATATAATCAATAGAGAGTTTGATCTCTAACTTACTGTTTACAAATGCTTAGTTTAGTTATAAAAGAAAGTTTGTAATTAAAACGTCTAATATTCAGTAATACAATGTTTAATGGGCCGCCACACATTGTGGTGTTTTTCCCATCATACTCAAGACATTTGAACTCCACAGTTTTTAACTGTCATTTTTAAGTCCCAGGGGCTACAGATAAAATCATTGTCCCGGGAAGAAAATTACAAACCGAATGGTTTTCTGACGGAGCCTAGCTAGGTGTGAAGGCAGAGCTTGATTTCTAGCCAGAGATTGCTCGAGGGAATTTGGGAGCACCGAGGAGAGTTGGAATAAACCTTTGGTTTAGTTTTTGGTATATTTGGATATAAAGGCTTAGTGTTGTGACCTCATCGCAAAAGCTTCAGAAATCTTCTTAAGAGGCAAAGGAAGGAAAATTCTTACACAGGTCAGATTTGCTAGTATATGGTGTACAAACAGAGAACAAGTATTTTAACTAATACTTGATGAAGACTAAAAGACACATAAATTAAAACTTGTGAATTTTGTCGATCTTTTCTTGAATTACACAACTAACAAAATTGAGATTTTTCCATGGAAAACAAAATTGCCAATCCTGTTCACAAAGATAAAGAGTGAACCTCAAGTATATATGGCATATGAATCATTTGTAAAGATGGGAAAAATATACATGATTTACCATATTTATTTGCTATATATTAAAGGTAAATGTGTACATCTAAACTAACCAGTGAGGGTACAGAATTATGGTCTCATTGGATACTCTATAAATAACCAAGGAATGTATACACAGTGTGTATACCAAGTATATATACAATCAGTATATTGTATATTTACCACCAAACAGCAGTTAGTATTGTTTGAGGTGAAATCCAAACCAAATGTCCGATATCATTTAAACAATAATTACTTAGTACATCAAGCCTATTTGGTACTAGTAACTAATTGATCCAAAGATATCTAAGCAAGGCAGGGTATTGGGTGACAAAACAAGTGATGTTCTTGTCCCAGACTCCCACAACCCTGATATCTTCTACTGAAAAGCCTATTGGACGCATTAAGGTGATACAGTAAGTGTACAGACATTTCTTTTTTTACTTAATTGCCAGATGTACACACTTAGCAGCTCATTGGATAATCTAGTCCAAGGGGCTGCTAAGTTCGTACATTTACCAATGAAATCTGACATTTGTAGGACTTTAAAAATAAATCGTAATGTCAATACATATTTGCCCACAACACCATTTTTATTTAATTTAATTAGAAATACAAACAACACGTTGCCTACTGATACAATGAGTGTTATGCGTTTGTCCTGGATTTAAAAATGATACATGCTTCCTTCTCCTAAACATCAGTTGCAATCCTTGCCTTCTGAATCTGACCAGGAACAAAGCAAGTCACTGATTTTTCAAAATGCACTTTAAAAGGCATATTGTGTAATGGAGCGAAACATACAGTATTTATGTTTGTTACTAATAATAAATGTGCAATGTATGACATTAATTTATCCATGTACCTTTTCCATTCATCCACCCATCCAATATGGGGTCATAGTAGCTAGCAGCCATATCACCCTGCAACTCACAACTGACAGCCCACTGAAGCTCAGCAGGTGTGAGCCTGGTCAGTACCTGGATGAGAGACCTCCTGGGGAAAAACCAAAGTTCCTGCTGGAAGAGATGTTAGTGGGACAAGTAGGGGGTGCTCACCCTCACCCATGTGGGTCCTAATGCCCCAGTACAGTGATGAGGAAACTATACTGTAGAAAGGCACTGTCCTTTGGATGAGATGTAAAACCGGGGTCCTGACTCATTAACAATCATTAAGGTCATTAACAATCCCAGGGTATTTCTTTACAAAAGTAAGGGTGTTACATACATTTCCCCTTGACCTTTACCAATTATGACCTCCTAATTATTCCCATCTATGAATTGGCTGCATTGCTCTGTTCTCCACCTCACTGATAGCTGGTGTGTGGGGAGTGCACTGGCTTTTGCATCATCAATCACAGTGGTGGTGATGGTGGAGTGGCACAAGGCAGTATTCAACCTGGGAAGGACGCCTCTTCATTGCAGGACACACACAGGCACAAACACACACACAACCACAGCAGGGCTAATTTTCCAAAAGCCAAATAGCCTACTGATAGACATTTGGCCTGTAGGAGGAAACTGGGGGAGAAAATAATAGAACTGCACCAAGACCGCACGCCAGGACTTGAACCCAGGGCCCAGCCCTACGAGGTCTCAGTGTACCGCCAGATAGCTTTTCCCTCATTTGTTAATATTGAGAACCTAATCTAAAACCCCAGTAGATGAGAATAAACCTAACTGTTGCATATATAGTTATATAAAATGATGTATTGTGAGCAGAAGTATCACAGCTATATTTAATTAATTATTTTGTCAGAGTAATAACTTACACAGATGTGAATATATTCATCAAAATCATACGTATATCATATCTTACAGTACTTTAGACTAATGTACAGATTTGGACACATTATGTACATTTCCCATTATAGTGCAGAGTTCCATAAAAGGTTAAACATATATGATGTAAAATCTTTAATATGGCTTTATAAACTAGTTGTACAGATATGTACATGGTCACAAAAGAGTACATATCTAATTAAGTTCTAATCAGACAGGTCACTGCATTTCAGTGTTAAAAACAGGACCCTCAGAATGTCTTATGCAGATTTCTAAATGAATGAGTTACTCAGCACAAAATGTTGCAACACAACCCAGTTATGTTTTCAGCACATGCCAGACACACCCTTCTTACATTTCACAAACTGCTCTTTCCATATTTTTTTTATAACCAAGATTAAAGATAAATTCAGCTGCAATTAAACTGTTACAGTTTTCATGTGACAGTAATGTTGTTTTGATCTACTACAGTCACTTTAATACACATACATTTTGAGACATTTCATCAAAGATTTCTGTTACGTCGGCTCAGTCTTGAACTGTCTTACCTGAGCTATTAGCTTTACTAATCTATATAAATAATAGGTTTTATTGAGTTCACCGATTTAGACATTTATTTGGTATGCATTCTATGTGCATAGCTAAGTAACAAATCGCATAAACAAGTGAACGCCAAAATCAAGTTATTTTAAAAGAATGCTGCTGTTCAGCAACATCACTGTAACTGGAGAGTATACTGAGCATATGAAGCAAACTTTACAAAATAAAATACAAGCTTGAATACGGTATTTTTAAGGGCTCCAACAGAATATTCAGAACCCACGATATTTACCATCTGAAAAGAAAAATGCTACAATTTATACAACAGGGTTTCACCTATTTCCCCTTCCAAAGTGCATAAATAAATAAACGAGGAGTGGCTCAGTCCTCCCGTCTTCAAACGACGTGTTTATACATTTTACTCTCCATTGACCTGTTGCTTTTGATTTCTTTCTTATTCACTAAGGCAAAAACATGTAAATAACTGTATTTCATTCAAATCATGCACTTTGATTATCTTATATTATGAGACACAAATGCACAAATAATGCTGAATTCAATTTTTCAATTGAGAAACCTTAAGGAGCTGGATTACCCAGTACATTTATGATCAGTGACTTTGAAACATCTGCACTGAGTGCATTCGAATGTCTGTCTTTTGAGTATTTTAATTGGTAATAGTCATGTTTTAAACCTCCAGTGAGTTACCTTTATTCATTTTCCAGATGTCGAAATCTGACCTGACCAATTCACAGCACTGAAGATGAAGTCAATAGAAAGTGAAGACAAACACAGTTATTGCATTTGGCAGAACAGGCAATTCTTTACATACATATGTAACATGATACATTAATGATGATTCAAAGTTGAAGACTATGGAAATGCATTTTTTTATCTGCTACAAAAAAATCTAGGCAGACTGTAGTCATTTCTATCTCAAACACACAGAAAGGCAGTAATTTGAGTCCCTGTTTTTTTCCAGATGAAAAGTGAAGTGACGAGGTAGTGGTATCCCAGCTTATCTCAAGTCATGATGTAACAATGTAAATTGAATTCTTTAAGGAGGCTTTCTCATTCCTTACCCCAAGTCAAACGTATGGCAACAAACCTCAATGTGGTCCAATGTTAAAGTACAGAGCAATGATATATTTACCCAGATGACACTACAGCACTTGTGCAAGTATAAATTGCTCAAAGAGAAAGACCTGTGCTTCCAAAGCCACCATCATTAGTCAAATGAATCATTATTAACAGCTGAATCAATGTCTTTTCCCGGTTTTTAATAGCAAATGCAATTTCATTCAGCTTGACTTGTAATCATTTTCAACTTTTTAAAATCGAATTTGTCTTGCCGGCCAATTGTACTTTGTCTCATTTGTATAGAGATCTCATCTTCATTTCAACATGAATTCTTAAAATCTCACTTGACAGAGCAAGTGTCAATAAGAACAATAAGTCCACCAAATGGTCATTTTTTTTGTTTTTTGGGCTAATATAACCTAAAAATAATTAAAATAAGAGATTTATTTCCATATGTTGCCGACTTACATGGGATATAGAGAGAGGAAGTGGTAATATTTCTATGAAGGCCAAAACAAAAATCAAAGAGATTTCTTCGGGCAAATGTTGTGTTGTGATGACTTTCTAAAATGAAACTTTCTGCAATTGGGGAATTTCAGACACTGAAAAATGAGACTAGCTACACGCTGCCTTGTGTATATTTTATTCTCCAAAAACTGCATTGTTGTGGCACATAAAACGCACCACATGCTCCTCTGTTTTTAATGTGAACCCATGGAATGTTAAGAATCATTGAATGGCTGATGCTTAAAGAGTGACGGGTCTGGGATTTAAAGTTACATACTGTAGCTTTTTGCTGTGGGGAAAAAACCCAACAAATATAGCAGTCAAAATATTTAACTGTCTTACCACTGATACCCGAATATGTTATTGGTCCTTACTGAGGTTGGCCAAGCACATACCATTAGAAAGAAGCCGAATACAATAAGTGTAAAATCAAAACAGTAGTGGTTACTCTTCTCTCTTGTATTCTGTTTTTCAATCCATCTGAACACCTTTTATCCTGAAATCTCATTATGCAATCTGTTATTCATTCATTTACCTTACTGTTATAGTGAATGGTTTCCTCATATGATTCATTTTGACATCCTTGAAAGACCGGCACCTTGCACCTACTGTACATGTGATTACTTACTCGCTCCGTCTAAGTGCTCTTGATCTGTGAATTCTTCCATTTCAACATCTGAGTCAAAGAGTGAATGTCCGGTATAGTCTGTGTCTGGCGTGTGAGAGAAAGAAAAACTGCTTTCTGTCACTTCTTCTTCGAATGTTTCAGTTCGGGAGTACAAGCCGTACTCATGGAGTTGTGTTGGCGTCAGGCTGTCTTCACTGGTCTCGTCATAAAAATCAAAGTCATCACTCCACTCCGGCCAGAATTTTCTTCGGATTCTTTCACAGTACATGGCTAGGTTTATTAACTCACCTGCGAAGAAAAAAAAAAGACAAGACAGGACTGTTGGTCATTTTAAACAACACGTGTTGCTTTCAAAACACAATGAAATGCACAATGGTTGAAAACAGTGGATCTTTAATTATATTTTCCATGACAAAAACTATTAAAAAAAAGAGGTTGATCTTTCAAGTTAAGCTTTTCAATGCCTTTCAGTGCTTCACTAAGGGTGAACAGGTAAACAGGTCAGCAGCAGCATCTTGTGGAGAAGAGGCAGATTTGCACTTGCAAGGCAAGTGTAATTCCCAAAGTTGACCAGAAGAGGGCGACTTTTAGCTCTCAGTTATTTTTCAAGAGCGTACAAACACCCATTTGGTTCATTATATTGAAAGCAAAAAGACAAAACTACTCATAGCTTGAAAACCAAATTAAATCACTCCAAACATTCTAAGCCTTTACAAAGTTTTGAAAGTTATTAACATACATTAATCCTTTATTAAATATGAATGACAGAACAAAAGATGGTATACTTATTTGAAACTTCCAATTAAATATCTGAAATTCAAAAGACAACAGCAGCTGATGTTCCTCTGACCCCAATAACCAAAACAATGGCAAGAACATAACTGGAAGATGTATAATGATTAAATCACATCTTAGAAAGAGCACTGATTTTTGCACTGCAGACATGGCTATTCCTTAAACTCATCACAGAGGAACAAAAGACCAATCAGTAGTTTCTATAAGACATTGGTAAATTAGTAAAGGAATATGAAAAGATGAGTATTACCTTTAATCAGCTGTTCAGGCCTTGTGCCTGGTAGTGTCCACATTGCCTGAGCTAAATGTCCAAACACCGTAGCATCTACTGAAGAAAGTTTTGGTCCCATTATATATTTCTTATCACCTGAAGAAGATAACACAAGATATGGTGTTTTAAAATACACTTAACACTACATTCGACAAGTTGTGTTTAAAATGCTTCATTTTCTAACAATATGTCTTAGAGAATCTGACATAATGTCTAAGACTACAAATCCCCACAAATGTGGTGGTTGTGGGAAACACCATTCTCTGGAACACCTCAACTTAGATTTACATCACAGACTAAGAGATGTTACAATTGAAGGTTTTGAGACCTGAAAGGCAAGAATGGAAAGTCATCCAGCTGCTGGAAGAGGAGACAGCGTGGGAATGAGAACTGTAACTACTGTTATTTGGCTTTAAAGAGAGCTCTGACTGAGGTAACTGACAGATAAAGAAAAAGGAGATAAAAACTCTTCCTTCCTCCCATGCTTCTGTATGGTGCCTTAACCTCAGCTGAAATCAAGGCCTCTGTAGCCTGGAGTCTGATGCTTTTCACTAGGAATGGGCGAATCTAGTCTTCAAGGACTGCGTGGTTCTTTGGTTTTTAGTCTAACTCTTTTCTTAAATCGGTTAATTGAACGAATTAGACTAAGAACCAAATTACTTGTTTTTTTTATATCTGAATCAGTTGCTAATTGCTAAGTGGGCCCGATGAGCAATAGAAATGAAAGCCAAGACGTGTCAAACAAATGCCAACACAACTCCTCCAATCCCGCACCTAAAAGGGTTGCTAGAGTTCGCATGTCTTTCTCCATCAGTGCGTAGATTTCCTCCTGGGAGAAGCGCCCGATGCCATGACCATACATCTCCCTCTTGACGATACCTCGGGTCAGGTGGCTGAGGATCCACTTCAGCAGATCACTGAGAGGCCCCGTGACGGACAGCATCTTCTGAGTCTCCTGCAGATTGTCCACCCACTGGCAGTAGGCAATGGTCCTGTCATTGAAAACGAAGAAATTCAATCGATCAATCAGACAGGCTGACATACTCACTAACTCCTCTGCTGCTGGCAGTGTTTGGGGTTCTGTTTTGGATCATCATGTAAAACTACTTTTAATTTATCTTAATCTGCCTTTCAATAAAAATCCTTAATTCTCGGAGGCTTGCAGCACAAAAATATCTGAAGCATTGGAATCTGGCTAATTTTATTTAAGGTCGGGTTCAGCATCAACAAACCTTTACCTTTTCTACGGGTACATGGGAGAAATGTTCAAAACAAAAACTCCCGCACACCTGCACAAATATAGATCAGTGAATCATTATAGGGTTTTAGTCTGAAATGGGGCATAATGAAAATATTACCAAGTTAGTTCCAGGTATGACCTTTAGAAAAATGGTTAGTTCCTGGTACAATGGATTATCTCCTGAAGTCACTATCCATTCCATATCAATATATCACAGTTCTGTATATTCAGAATTCATGTGGAAAGATTTATAGTCTCAGTATGTTTCTACTTGATAAAAGTTTTTAATAAATTAAATGAAAAAAAGTAAAGAAATGTTTTAATTTAAAACATTAACAACTAAAATATATTATAATACTATCACTGCGCGACAGGTCAGTCTAAGAAGGGACTGCAATTACCGTCGATTTACCACTAGAGGCCGCCAAAGGCCTCAAATTCTGCAAAAAGTCATTGGATTTTTGCCTTCTGCACCTAGTTTGATAATAATCCTTACATTTATATAGTGCATTTCTGGACACTCCACTCAAAGCGCTTTACAGGCAATGGGGACTCCCCTCCACACCCATCAATATGCAGCCCCACCTGGATGCAACAGTATCCAGAGTGTGCCAGTACCCTCACCACACACCAGCTATCAGTAAGTAGAGAGGAGAACAGAGTGATGAAGCCAGCTCATAGATGGGCATTATTAGGAGGCCATGACTGGTAAAGGCCAGGGGGAAATTTCGCCAGGACACGGGGATAACAGTCCTACTCTTGTTGAGTTTTGATGGTCATAGTTTTTGTGTGTAGATTGAGATGAATGTACAGGTAGTGTTTGTCACAAACTGTAATACTGAATAAATGTCATATAAACATCACATAATTCCTCTTACATGACATAATGCACATAATCTAAATTTGGGCAGTTCACATGCCTTGATTTCAAGTGACTTAACTTAACCACAATTGACACTATAATTGAATAATATGAATAATGAAAGTAATTCAAGTCTAGCACATCTTTATATTAAATAACTGGAAGCACGGCACAGTGAGAAACAAACTACTGAAGCCTCAAGAAAGAAAGCGAGACTCACCAGTACAGGTGTTCTTCAACCATTTTAGTCACGGCCCTGGATACAGCTCTTTCATGGGGGTTCAGGTTCTTATTTAAGTTCACTCCCAGTTTGTCTTCTAAAAAGTCTATGATGAATTCAGTTCCTGAGACCTTTTCATGGTTGTATTCAATCCATGGCATCTTCCCTTGGGGAGAAAGCTTTCCATCAAAGTAATTCTAAGGAAAGGGAACAATTGCTCATCATTACAGTGAACATGTTTACATAGGATGATCATATTATTTGAAAAAAATGAAAGAATTAAACTAAGTTGGCATGCAACCTTCCTAGTCACTATTGTTTTTTCAAACTTTGCACACTCACAAATTGAACTTTCCACCCAAAGCATTCTGTGATTTAAAATCGAATTGACCAAACTGGACTCCATCGTCCAGGAGCCCTTCAGGGTTAATTTCAGAGATGCTACAAAAATTTGTTTGCATTCTGTCACAGTGCAAAGACAATGAAAAGTACTGCACCTGTGTTAATGCACACTTCCTCCATGCTGTGTATTGTACGCACTGCATGAAAACATTTTACTCTGGTAACTACACAATGCTCTTTTAGGCTACATTCCAAATTGCATGTTTCTGTCAACATACTGTACATATAGTGTCAGTGTCTTAGTATGGACGGGTCTAGTGTGACTCTTTCTCAGTTCGTTTAATAAGACATTTTATTCAAAAGTGCAGTAAAGTGTGGCCTTCATTATGCACTGAGCTGAATGCTGTAACTGCTATGGCTTAACATCCTTTCCTACTTTATGGAGTACATTTTTTTTACAGAATCCAGTTAACCTGCCAGAATGTCAGGTTTGACTGGGGGAGGAAACTGGAGCACCCAAAGGAAACCCACCATGCTGCCAACACCACCAACGTACTGGAATGAAAGAAGAACTGCAGAAGAAAATAATACCTGATAAGGTAAGTCCACCATTCTGAGGTAAGTTTCCATCTTTAAGCAAAATGGTGACAAACTAGGAACTCCATTCTTTGGCCTTGAGAACTGATGGAGAATAATTGCATCTTTTGAATCAACCTCCTGTTCCTTTCTGCAAAAGGAAATTTCTGTCACGTTTTAAGTACAAAGACTCAAAAACCATTAAGGGAATCTTTACGACATTGAAATAAATTCATACCTTTCCTCTTTGATACTTGCAATGACTTGTCTTACTTCAAATTAAATTCAAGTGTGAAACACTCTTACAAATGTGACTTCTTGACTTTTTAAGTACTTTTCTTAACTATATACTTACATGTGTATATATAAACAACACTATTAAACAAATATTAATTAATAAATAACTGAGAATACTGAGGAGGCAATGTTTAGATTCAAAGCAAAAATCAACCTTCACAATTTTATTTACAATCAATAAAACAACAAAATGTCCCTATTGCAGAACAGTCAGCTTTATGGTTGAAAATACAAGCTCCAATACATTTTAATACTCAGTAAAAGGTTTAATTTGATTTGATGATATTTTGTTTTTTGAATTTAAAGATTATATTTATCAAATATAATGATCTGTTGTAACTTTCTATTCATTGGAAGTGTTTTTTTTTTTAAATACAAGTGATCAAATAATTCTGTCAATTACATTTCTTGCCTTTTGAAATTGCTTTCTCACTGCCTTTGTGTTTGTACTGTGTAGTTCTCTGTTGCTCTTATTCCATTAATCAACTTCCACGTTTCAGTTTCAGCAACAGGCTCCAGTGACATAGCTCTTCTATTCTTTGCCAAGAAGTATATAGAGGAAGCTTATATCCGTTTAAAAACTTTCTACATCTTAGACATTTATATATTTGATCAGAATCAAACCAATTTTGTCTTTACATATACAAGAAAAATGTATTAATACTAAAGAGTAAGAAAACAAATAAATGAACACTATATTAACAACAAATGGGCCTATGACTCAGATACATTTTAATGTTTACAGGAATAAATTCCATTATTCCATGATGTCGTGCTGTTTCTCATATAAACAGTGATTTTCTGAAGGTATCAGTTAAATACACTTATAGCAGTGTAACTCAGTTGGCTCTCTGCTAAGTTGCTTTCCATTAGAACATGGTGATGAGGCCTCTTTGTATTACCTTTCTGAAAAGAAACAATCTCCAGCAATGTCAAAGCATCTTCTAGGACGGTGAAGAAGATGCAAATAAAAATCTTTATGGAAAGATAACACGTACAGTTATATTATCAATCTAAAATAAACAACGATACCTATACAATTCCACTTTTTATATTTGTTAATAAAGAAGAACATAAATCATTCAGAAAAACATCATACAATGTTATTTAATACACTTGAGCTCCATTTTGTGCACTAAATTCTAAGTGCGAGATTTAAAAAGCATGCATCAGAGCTCTTAAGAAACACAGCCACGTATAACATTTCTGTCACATTACAGTGACATTACAGGTACAGGTACAGATCGTTTTGGTGGACCAGTAGGTGGCACTATTCTTTCTGGACCAGACATTCCAAACAAATGCCCCAGTATCATGTCAGGGGACTCTGCTGCTGCTAAACTTAAATTGAGATTTTGACTAAATGGTTATGAAAGATCCCTTGCTCAAGTTGAACTTGGTCCCAGCTCCAAATTTGTAAAAAATACAGAGTAGTCAATTATGATGGCTTTCAAGTTGTCAGTTTGCATTTCGCACAGACCTTGACACGGAGCAACTTCTTAGTTGTAGATTTACACACTTGTCAGGATGTTAATTAAGGTTACTTAAATACATGCTCCAAAATCTGGTGATATGCAACACTGTTTAAAGATCATTACAACTTTGACAATGTTTCTGTTTACAACTGTGCTAAAATAACTATCTCTACAGTACGCAGTTATGGGCCGATGTTTAAATACATCTGTTTGCAAAAAATAAAAATAAAAAGTCCATCTTTCTCAGTTATCAAGATACCTTCACACAAGAATGGAGTTTTTAGTATGGGGCACATTTCTCACTGGTGTGCATCTTTGCAACTTGATCTCTCCTACCTTAAAGACATTCAAAATTTTGAATACAGTGGGTGTTTCGATTTTGCAAATTAAAACATTGCTGGCAGTTATTCCTGTGTTACTATTTGAGGGACGTAGGCCATGATAATCAGCAAAGACACCCCCTACAGCTTCTCTCAAGTCAAATTAATGTTACTCCTCCTGGTGTGGGTGAAAGTTCACACTGCGAACTTCATACTGTTTATACCTACTCTACCTAGTAGTACAGAGTTAAAATGATATCTTTTCAAATGTTTTCAGAATGTTTAAGACAGAAACTATTCTAAAACTCTTATGTTTCTTAGTTCATTGAAGCACACGCATGAAAACGCAAAGTATTTTTTCCGTCTTCTTTTGTGCTCTTTTTAAATAATTATTGTCAAATCAATTTAAAGAGCAGATGAAATTGATTAACTAAACTTCAAATACTGTTTGAAACAGGTAAAATAAGTCTTAGAGTTTTTGTTTTGTTTGGGCCCATTTCACTCCATTTCCAATATACTGTCAATTGTCTATGATCAGAAGGTGCACAGTAAGCAGATCAATTGGATTGTACTTTTTACAGTTGGGTACTGTAAAATCTGTATTGTAATGTCTGCACTACAAATTACAGCAACTGCTTTATCCAATATGGGGTTGCAGGGGAGCTGTAGCCTATTATCCCAGCAAGCAACAGGCCCAAGGCCGGATACTCCCTGGAGGGGACGCCAGTCCATTGCAGGTCAGACACAAACACATACAGTATATTCACACCAGGGCTAATGTTCCCTGAAGCCAATTAACCTATCTGTATGTCTTTGGAATGTGGGAGGAAACCCATGTGAACACAAGAAGAACATACCAACTCTAAGCAGATAACCCCCGAGAAATTGACTCAAGGCACCAATGCTAACCACTGCGTCCAGAAACTCATGTTTCTGATATATTGCTCAAAGCATTATTTTTTTATTTACAATGTTTACATTCACATATTTCAATACCTTCTTCGCAAAAAGTGATCAATATGAAGTGAAAACCATATTTTGAAGTAGTTTAGTTCAAAGTAACCATGGAAGTCTGCCTCCATTCATTTTGGTGTTTTGGGGGTTCTGTGCTGAAACTTTAGTTTTACAATGTAAATGATATACATGTCTTTACCTTAAAACTATCAAGTTATTGTTATTACCATTGTCATTGCTATTTAATTCTCTATAATTGATAATTGTGTTACTTCACAAAGTCACACCAAATAAGCTATAAAAGAAGGAAAAATAACTAAGCTGTCTTCTTGAACACATACATAGAAACAGACTCCAAGTTAGCTTAAAGTCAGGTCTCGCTTGAAACTTAATTTGGAAAGGTAGAGGTTTAAAAGCCTGCAAAGCATTGTCATGAGCTGCTGACAATGATAAATAATCACATTCAAAATGTGGAACACAATGAAATGTCTCTTTATTAGACAGCTTATCTGTGTTTTTAAATTACTGTCACTAGAACGTTTCTTACAAAACTTATCCACAACATTGTTACGACACCTTTAAGAATAGAAGTTTAGATACAAAACAAGGGGAAGGTGATCTACTTCCCTTCATTCTTAGTTTAACTTTCTGTTTTCCCCTTCTTCGTTTCAAAACCATTATACCGTTGTCTTATAAGAAGCTGTGCTCTGTCATCAAAACCATTCGTTGTATGAGACAAAGTGCTCATCACTCTGTTCCTTGGTACAGAGTCTTCACCCTTCCCAGTGAAAAGAGTCATTATATTGCAAACTATTTTACAGGTAATGGTGAAAAGGCTTTGATACTTTCAAAATGTAAATGTTTTATTTAGACAAAAGCACAATGCCTGGCACGTCATTGGAACCATAAAAATGAAAGAAGAGATAACAGTGACAGTCATTTTTAGCAAATGACTTGGTTAAACAACTTAAAATTACTTCTAGGACAACATTGTGTAATTTTAGGTCAATTTCTGCAATTGGAATATACAAAACTAAGAACGATTCCTTGAAGTAGGCTTATCTGTTACAGTAGTGCTGTACTATAGTATAACAGTGTTTACAATCCAACAGGCTACTGTATACAACTTTGGTTATGTAAAGTGTAATATTTAGCGCTCTGAAACAACATTATGCAACCAAGTTAATCATATTCATTTTATCTTAGTATCTATTTTTATCTGGTTACCTTTCTAGAAAGCCTCTCTGGAAACCTCCCGAAAAGAGGTTATTTCTGAATATCTTTTAAGTCAGTAACGGTTAAAAGGTCATTCGAGATATTACCGCAGCATCAAGGGCCTAAGACAGCTATGATTTGTGTTTGTTTTAATTAAACAAAAAATAAACATTAAACTGGTTATATTTTCCCCCAACTGGATAGGAGACGTACGATCTAGTGACCTTGATATCTGTGTCAGATAAAGGGATTCGGATTTGAAGCAGGCCAGTGTAAAGGCAGGTAAACAGATGTGTTTGCCCACCCATCTAGAACATGGTGCTTAATATGAATGCTAAAGTATAACTACTGATGCAAAACATCTTCTATTTTAAGCACATATTATACATATACATATATAGCTCAAGATCGTCAAACGAGCTCGTAGCTATTACTCTGGGATATGACTTTGGTTTCATAAGCATTAGCTGTAGTAACTCCATCATGAGGGCAGGGTTTGCGTAGTCAGATCACGATGGACTCAAATGAACTGCGATGTCAAACCGTTACACATCCAGAACGATTCTGTGTACAGTACACCCACACCCCGCTCACTGCCTGATCAGGTGAACAGAAAGCCTTTAAATAAATGTACAATAAAATAATAAAGGAAAAAACAATAGCAAATGGGAGTGATATCAAAATGTAAATTGCAAATGCATTTCAATTGGTCTGAATACTTATCAATAACATAAAGGTGCCTGTCACTACATGGGTCGGTACATACATATTATCATGTAGATATACAAGCACAAACAAGGCCTATGTGTGTATGTTTGTGTGATATACAGTACATATATGCATAAACACCGTGTACAGCCACTCTTTATGAGGGCACGGTATGTTTATGTCACCCTTCCTCGTGTTTTCCTACCTGATTGCCAACAGCTCATGAAGAAGGTAGGCAGCAGCGGCGAGCAGGGCCCCCCCGGTCAAATACAGGGTTTTTTTCCACCAGGAATCTGACCCCAGCCCCGACATGATCCAGCTGTAGTCCTGCAGAGGGAAAGTGACGATGTACCCATAAAGGGAGTAGTGATCATCGGAGCCGCACAATCCAAAAGAAAAGCTTTGATTCCTGCTCAGATCAACCACACAAGACCGGGACGAGGCAAAACCAACACCCCAGTACATTCTTCGTCAGATTCACCGCCCGCTTCCTCGACTCCGGTTTTTTTTAGGCTTCATCAAATTTGTTGCATTAGTGCAAATGCAGGGGGACCGGTAATTTCAGATGCAGAATGCGAAAAGACAACATTCTGCCCGGTCCCGGTCTCTGCATAGAAGACAGCATCCTTCCGCAGCTACTTCAGCCTTTTGTCTGCTCCAGGGGAAACTCATGATGTCATTGAGTGTTATTGATTCTGTCCACACGCAGAACCCTCCCTCCTCAGTCTGAAGACCATCGGGGATAACAACAGCGGTTAAGGAAGTTTTAGATGGGAAACACCTGATTTGCAATGCACATTACGAATTAGAACAATCTACCACTCAGTTTTCATTCTCAAAATAGCGGGCTGGTTATCTGGAATGAGTCTTGCAATCGTGAAATGGCTTGCTGTAGTCATAGCGATTATTATTTTAAAATTTACACTCGTGTTTATTCACGATCTAAAAAAATAGGGGTTAACAGTCTGTTTCTTACATAATTACAGTCACGTAGTTTAAAGTTCCCGTTACTATTGTGTCTTTTGGGATATTACAGTACGTAACCAAAATATATTGCAGTCCTGTAGCGTGTCCTTCAAACCGGAAATAAATATTCAAATATTAATAATATTAGTCCCGCATCCCTGATGGATTTATATTAATATTAGGCAATTACGGTGACTATTTTAATCCGATATTTAGCCGTAATTGATTTTAACGTCTAAGAGTTTGTAAGTGTGTATTCCGTAAGGGTCATGTCAATAATTTAAGTGATGTCAGTGAATTAAGGGTTTTGAGAAAAGGAATTGAGACACATTTCAATTAATCAATCGACGTGTATCGCCAATGTTGTCATACAGTCCGAAAGCTATTTGAATGATATAGACACATATGATGATCTGTAAATTCAGCAAAAGTATCACACTAATCCATCGCCATTGCCAAATGTAGAGAATACAATATCAGGTGCCAAGCATAAACATGACAATTATACTGGTGCTCCATTATTTCCACCAGAGTTCCCCCATGTCAATATTAAAACAATGCAAAACCTTAAAATGGTGGTGGCAGTCTTAAAATACAAATGTTCAAGACTTACCTCACTTTTCTTGTAGATTGGCACTTGTAGATATTGTCACTCTTACTGCAGAATTGATTATCTTACCTGCACTAAATTTCTTCAGAAAAAGTATGTTTGGAACTGGTTGCCACCACAAAGTTTTGCATCAAAAATATGTTGATAGCTCAAAAAGCTGTAATTTAGGAGACCTGCAGCCTCAGAAGAACAATCAGTTTAAAATATGGCTATGGTGTCACTTTAAGTTCTTCATCTTCCTTTGTCCTCTTCGCCTTTGTCCTGGCCTTACTCTCCAAAAGCTTGTTTATTTACCTCTTCCAGGTCTTCATTACTGAACGATTCTGGAAAGAAGCAAGCAGCTCAGCCAAATCCTCATTCTTGACGTTGTCCAAGACTCTTTGCTAGTGTTACCAGCTCATTTTGAATGGTCTCGGCGAATCCAGCAAAGTTGTTTACTGTTAAAGTGGAGATTTTTTTCCAAGCACTGTTCATGCATTGAACACGTATTTCATCCCATGCTTCACTAATGTACATCACTGCGTCCATTATGTTAAACGTTTTCCAAAGGTTCTGTGCAGACTTTTTCTTTGCTGTCTGTATCCTTGATGAGTCTCCTGATTCACTACATAGACACTAGGCCTTAAAGTTAGCAATCACACTCATTAATGGACCATTTATCCATTAGTTAGATCAGAGATATAGTGTGTAGCGGTACAAACTCAACTCTATTGTTGGAGCATAAAGATTCATAATATAGGTCAAGTGCAACACTGTTTTATTATGCTCTAGATTTTTTTTTCCCCTTTGAACCAATCACCGAATGCTTGCTTTGTTATCCAAGCATTTCGCTGAGATTTCCCCATGATGGAGAGACGAATCTTAATGTCTTGTTTTCATGGCACAAGCATTCTTGCTAGGGCAACACAAATCCCAAAGTCTTTTTCATAAGTACTGTACCTTTTCTAGATCAGTGTTTCCCATTTCCCTGTGGATCTGAATGTCCTAATCATGCCCCATTACAGGGATCAGTAACATTGTGCTATAGGAGGATGTGAAACCAAGGAGCCAACAACTTGGTAATTAAAGATCCCAAGGCATTGTTTGGAAGAGCTGGGGTTTTAGATGTCTATGCTATAATATGCTGTGGACAGATCTTAATGAAGGCAATCTGTGAATTTCCCCATTAGCAAGGAAATCTACCCATCAATTGTGTAGTGAACCAGGTGGATACTGTACTTCACTGATTATCAAAGTGGGTGCCCTCCTATGTGTAAAGTGCTTTGGGATGAAAAACACTATACAAATACAAGGAAATATTAATAGTTTAGTAGTTACTAGTGTAATGATAGTACACAATTACACTCTAAATACACAGAATGAAAGAAGAAATGAAAACAAGCTAAATAATATATTTTATTCACAAAAGTGTCCTTACAAAGTACCTAGATACATGCAGAATGCTAACCACACTAAAGCAAATTCAAACCTGATTTTTTTTAGGGCTATTTTTATGTAAAGTGATTGACTGCTTACTGAGAACATTTTTTTGATGTCTCGATAAAAAAAATCAAAACTTTGCCTTCTCCACCATTATCAGCTATGAGTCGTAACCTCAGAGGTACTACTGGCTGTTATCCCACTGTTCCTGATCTTCTGACCTTTTTGTGAAATCGGACTGTGGTTGTTCTTTCTGCTTCACTGCATGAACTGCGTAGTTGAGAGATGTGCTCTTAGTCCAGCTCCATGAACCAGACACAGGGTTGTAGAGCATTCCATTAATAGATTCAACACAGAATCCATCTGCGACAGTGGCAAAAAAGAGAAAATAATTACTGTCAAAGGAACATTCATTAAGGAATTTTTAGATATATGTACAGTGAAAGGCTACACCCCCCTGAACGTTTTTCAGATTTTGTTGTTTCACTGCCTCAGAATTTCATGTGTTTAAAATGAGCATTTTTTCCTTTCATCTACTCTCCATACTCCACACTTTTAAGCAGAAGATGTTTTTTACTGGGGAAAAACTCCTGCATTAAAAATACAAAACTGAAATATCAAAACTGGATAAGTCTCCACCCCCTAAATTAATACTTGAAGGAAACGGGTTTGGCAGCAATTAGACCAGTAAGTCTGTTGGGATTGGTCTCTACCAACTTGGTTCACCTAGATTTGGCAATATTTGAGCATTCTTTTTTGAAAAACGGTTGAAGCTCTATTTAGTTCTTACTTATGCAAGTGGCATATTTCATTTTTTTATATCTGCTGACAAATAACTAATTTTGTCTTTAAAAAAACTTCTGTGTGAGCATGTGAGTTTACAATAAAAATAGAGATTGGAAAAAGATGTGTAAGTATCATATGTAATTCAGCAACTTTCAAAACTTTTTAAAGGGCCTGAACACTTTTGCAAGGCACTGTACACACAATATACATATAATAATGTGAACACTTTTATTACCATAACAGATATAGATACAATGTTGTACTTCTTTTAACTTTTATATCTCCGTGTCACTTTTGCATGTCCTGTATGTTCTGTGAAAACTTTCTAATATCCATGAAGACTGACATCTACCATTTTTCAATAACAGCTTAATATCCATCTCAGGGTACACATATATACAGGGAACAACTTATTATTAAATAGTAATAACAGCACATGACAACAAACCACTACAATCACCGGAAGGACAAGCAAACTTTACACAGATGGTACCTCAGGCCAAGATCAAACCCAGGACCTAAGAGCTGCAAGGCAGCAGCACTAACTGCCGTGCTACCACATCTTTGGGATAAAAGCCTCACACAAACAAATCCTGACACTTCTTGTGTAAGGTATAAAATATACAGTATATTAGATTCATCTACTGTAGGTACATAGGAGGAAACAAAAATGTATTCCACATCATTCAGAATCTAGGATACACCTTGAAAAGGAGTTCAGGAGGCAACTACTGTACTGCGAGGCTCCCTTCAGCAGACTGTATGGCAGACTACTCCAGCAAATCCCCTTCAAAACTATTCTTTTACAAAATTCACTTCCTTGACAGCTCAAGTAAACTTCAAATACTTGACATTTTAATCAGACCGGTTTCTTGGAACTTCTGACTTGGAATACTTGACTCAAATGCTATATTTATTGGATCTTCCTAAAAGTATTGTATCTTACACTTCTAGTTAAAACTACAGTACAGTACATGCAGAACATTTTGCATCTGTAGTGGAGTTTTCTTGTTAAATTATTGATAATTAGCTGGCAAGCTCAAAGTAGAGCTGAATCTACAAGGGAATCTTCTGGTAGTTTATCATCTTGATAGAAACTTGAGTACATAGCACTAATTATACTACTCCGTAATTTCCTTGAAACTGCAGACCTTTGCTGTTATACTGTATCTTCAAGACAGCATATTGTAGCCTTCCCTAAAGATTCATATGGACTACCTTAACTTAATTAAATTGTTCATGCAGTTTTATACCAGTTATAGTCTTTCTCCTACATTGTTATGGCTCCTAATCAAAGCACTGAGTTTTTCCATTCTCAGAGAGAAAATCAGAATGTTCTC
This sequence comes from Lepisosteus platostomus, assembly GCF_059453375.1. Taxonomy (NCBI): domain Eukaryota; kingdom Metazoa; phylum Chordata; class Actinopteri; order Semionotiformes; family Lepisosteidae; genus Lepisosteus; species Lepisosteus platostomus. The sequence goes on from NC_142613.1 coordinate 48,850,450, forward strand.
TATTGTAGGAGAGAACCACACAGCACTATAGCAGGATTTAGCCTTCTGAATTGAAATAATACCACACACAACATAATCCTTGTAGTACTATATACTGTATGTTTTCTGTTCAAAACACTTTAAAATACTTGTAATAAAACCTGTCATTTAAGTTATTTCAATAAAAACCACTACATAAAGTGAATACATATTTACTACTTTAAAACAGATTAAACCATTTTACTATTGCTCTAGACAAATCATTTTCTTTGGTAACTTTCATTTTACCATTCTTTACATGGTGTATAGATTTGATAAACATTGTGTAGAAGCACTGTTTGACTGTCAGTCTCACTCTCTTTACTACAAAATATGTACAAGTAAAAACATATTTAGGATTTAAAAGAGAGGAACAAGAGAACTAACCAGAATAATCGGCAAAAGAGGAAACGCCTGAAGCTCATTTCTGGGGTATCTTCATTTTTATTTTCTCAAACCTGTAATATCCTCTGTTAAAACCACTTCAATAAAGTTTTAGATCTAAATTAGTATCTGAGTGAATGCCAACATTTCACACAGAGTGTGCTGACTTGGAAAAGTCTGATTTGTTTTGTTTGGGAAACCTACAGTAGGAAAACCAAGCTGCCGCAACACTCACTTGATTCAAGAAGTCGTTCCAGGTCCACGGGATTAATAAACTTCTCCCAGTCATGTGTTCCATTTGGTACAATCTTCAAAACCCTTTCAGCAACCACAATGCCTAACACATAGGACAGGTTGGTTTTGTTTATTGTAGTAATGAACAAAGATCCTCCTGGCTGTAAAATAATAAAATTATATATATTTATTAGATATAGCAGCTAACACTGCATATATTTGAGCAAATATGTCAGAATTAGGGACCAGAAAGTCATGACATATAGTGAAACAACATATAAGGGGGAAGTGTTTCCTTAAGAATAATGTAAAAATAAAGTATAAAAAAGCTGAGTGTGTGCTTTGCTTGTAGCTACCAAATACAGTACAGAGGGTCCCTGTTATACTGTAAGTCCAGGTAATGCTCCTAAATAATGCATCTTAAAGCGAGATAACTTAGAAAGGGGAATTAATTACAAAAGAAGTAATGTAATCAGCTTGAGACACATTTCCAACATACTGTAGAGCTCAGACACAGATATTTATACTGTATTTAATGTACCTTATACCATTATATAATGGATGGATGGATAACTACAGCGGTGTAAATAAATATAGCATTTGTGCTTTCTGGAATATATTTGTGACAAACATGAGTTTGTGTAATGCTAAAAAGAAGCCAGTAAAATGCTATTATTTTACTGGCTTCAGCAGGACACATTATCCAATCAAAAGAATAAGCTACTCGGCCATTTCTTTAAAAAAACAACTGGATGAGATGTTTGGATCAATTAACTACTAATTAACAAATGGGCTAGACAGGCTGAATGGCCTCCTCTTGTTTGGAACATTTCTTATGTTCTAGTAAATCTGGACTCTCTTTAAAACGAACTGAATCAAAATGGTAAAATGGCTTTGTCTACCTTCACTTCGGTGCTGAAAGTAAACTAATAAACTAATCCACATGCACAATTAGGAGACCATTTTACCAGCAGGATGAATGTGCAGGGCCTAGGGTGTCATCAGCATCTTCTCATTTTTAGACAAGACAAAACCACTTATTTGGGAGAAATCAAACAATTTCAGATTATATACTCTGAGAAGTGTTTGGTATATATTTTGCAATTTCCATTTACAGTTTGACCACCTCCTTGTTTTGTTAGTCTCTGTCCATGGGGATTTTGTTAAAGGCAACATTTCATTTCATTTGTTTCTCCCCTATTATTTAAATTAGCGTTCTGTCAGACTTCGGCTAGCAACAGATCCTATGTTAAGTAGATAGTTTCCTTCATGAGACATTTGGTGTCCACAATTCAGTTTGATTGCATCAGAGTGGGTCTCACAAAGTGTTTTGGATGTGACATTTCTGTGATGGAGCAGCACTGAGACAGCCTGAGATTTTACTGCCTTCAGGAAGCTACAGTACCAGCTGACATGAGTGTCATGCTGAATACAAATGAAAAATGCTCCACAGTCAGAAACAATCTTAAAATGATTCAATATTTTTTTAATTGTAGGCGGTTGGGAGGGAAATGATTGCAGAAGAATTAAAAGAGACAAGAAAAAACACGCTGCTATAAAAATATACAAGACAGAATACCAGAACTGACGGCTACCAATGGGGAAAAAAAATGACATGCCATTTTAGAAGCTATTAATAAAAAAGTTTAAAAACAATTCTGACATCAAGAACCAATTGATAAGTATCCCTTAATTATGATAAAATCTGGGTTATCAGAGAATAAAAAAGAGAATAAATGTTTTTTTACAAAATGAACCAATAACGATATTCCAAATCAAAGTAACAGTATTGACCTTCTAGCATTAAATGGAACATTTATGTTAAAATTATGATGTACAACTTTTTTGGTAGATTATACATTATACAATGTTCCCAGAATTCAATCAATCTACCTGACAGTCTATGGACTCTGGGAGGAAACCAGACCACCTGGACGAAACCCACAGGGATACAGGGAGAACACATAAACTTCACACAGATAGCACCCCAAGAACTGAACCAGGGCTCCAGTGCTGTGAGCCAGCAATGCTACTTACACTGCACTACCATGCTGCCCTAGTGTAATTCACTGGATTTAAATTACAGTTGAATATTTGAGTTAACACTTCAGTTGTCACCACATATACTTCTCACTCTTTCTCGTACAGCTATGTGGCATGTCATTCTTAGATGTATGTAATGATCTGAAATTGGAATTAGTTCAATGTTAGTGCCAGTGAATTATTTCACTGTTAGGCAGAGAGCACAACCTGATAATGGCCGCTGTTGTGTTGCTTGTCTCTTTGTTTAAAAAGACTGCTGTTTTCAGGTTCTAAGTTTAACCAATTTTATTCATTAATTGTGGGACACACCATACAAATGAAGGCTTTGAATTTTACTTTTTATTGCTTGAACACGGCTTTTTTCTTGCTTGATTTGATTGTGGCTGATCTTTGGGAAAGACAAGGTAATAGACTTACACATTCCTTCTGATTAGACTTATTGATACCCATTATTCCAAGAGCCACAAGCGATACAACTGGTTATATTTTCATAATGCCAAACAAACAGTGCTTCTGCTTTTTTGCTATCCTCAGACTTGCAGAGGAAAGGTCCCAGACACCCACAACTGGAAAGGGGGAATGAGTCCCATTTTCGCCCTGTGAGCTGTTAACAATGAATGAGGAAAACACTTCGGCATAAAACAACTGTCTTCCCAGGTTAGGGTCAACAGGCAGAAAAGGCAAACTAATCTGAATTCATAAGAAAATAACATATCAGTTTACATTACATCAGTTCTTAGGAAAACTGAATTCTTGCACTGTCAAATGAATTACAAAATGAGATGTTGGGGAACACAACGAATTGCACTCAAAAGAAACTGAGCTCATTTTGTGTTGCAAATATGAATTGGTACCAGGGCCGACTCGTCCATACAGGCAAACTAGGCGGTCGCCAAGTGAAATGGGGCGCCAAATTAGAGGGAAACAATAGCTTTTAAAAATCTGTTTAAAAAATGTGAAAGACTTGAAAAATACAAATAAAGCGACGAAGATGTTATTATTCCAATTAAGGTGTGTTAATAGGAAATGTGAATTACAATTAAATCCTGAGAATTTACTAATACGCTACATACGCTTACAGGACAGCAAAATACGTATTTCAATTTTCCGCAAGGGGGCACTGTACCGCTTCTGCTTTTCGCACTGCTGCCTGAATTAGAGCAGTGCGATCGCAATTTAAGGCATTTGAGATGTATAAATCCAGAATGTGGGTATCTTTAAGCGTTATTAAACTATTAGCTACATCAGGCTGTATAATTATTAACTTTATTTATTATATCTAGCCTACGTTTTAGAATTAAGGACTAAAATAAGCTTTTGTCATTTAATTGCTAGGATACATTTGATAAAATTGTTACGATTTAAGAGGTCACAAATTAAAAGAAAAACAATAGTAGAAACTGAGCTGTTTACTCAGCTGTGGGTGGGCTGTGTGAGACAAAGGATCTCCTACTCTGGTTAATCATAATTAAGCACAGAGAAAGAAAAACTCCCAACAACATGTGCAGGGCAGAGTTAGGCCAATACCTGCTGCTAAGAAACATACGGAAAAGAGCAATAAACTATTGTCTACATCTAAAAAGCAGTGACCAAAACTCCTACCGTCACAAGGCCCTGCTGAGCCAGCTGGTCCTGAGGCTCACTGGCCTGAGCCACACCGACACAAGCCAGCCCCAGGACAGCACTGCTAGAGCACCACAACTCAGAATCAACCTCATCACAGCACAGATCAAACAGCAATATCTCACACACTGGGACACACACACACAAAAACAGCATAAACTGGAATGCTACAGAACCCTAAACAGCTGAAAATCTGAACAGGGTAAGAAACTGCATGCCTACGTTGATGCAGCTACAGTACCTATGTGAACTACTTCAAATTATTTCTCCTGAAGAAGGCTCCACAGCCGAAACGTTGTGTTTCTTTTCTTGTTTTCAGCATGGAATAAACCTTTACTTGTTCCTTTGCTACCTCGAACTATACCCACTATGAGTATTTCTGTGACATTTCAGGATTAAATATTTAACTTTTAATTTAGTCAGGTTCCTTAGCTAGTGGGGAGTGTAGTTTCTCAAAGCTAAAATTAATGAAAACATATTTGGTTCAGTGGTTAACATTGCTGGTTCAATTCTGTTAGCTGCTAAATGCGTGGCGTTTGTATGTTCTTCTTCTGTATGCGTTGTTTCCTTCAGGTGTTCGGTTTTCTCCCACAGTCCAAAGACATACTAATGGGTTAATTGCCCCTGTCGTGAGAGTGTGTCTGTGAAGGACTGGCGTCCTGTCCAGGGTGTATCCCACCCTGTAACCATCTCTTGCCTGGATAAGCTCTGGCTCCCCTGCTACCCTGAACTGGAAGGAGTGGTTAGAAAATGGATGGATGAATATTTGCATTCAACAATACTTGTAGGTGAGAGATTATTGCTGGACTTGCCACCATGTCAGCAGAACATGAAATCCTGGTCTGGAAAATCGGACCTAAAAAACTAGGGACTGAGTTTACAAAAGGTAAAACACAAAGAACGGTTTCTTGGTATTTCAGTATATCATTCAGATGGACTCTGTATGCCTGTAAAAGACTTCTATTTGGACAGTGACTGCATAGCACCAGCACTATTTCTCCTGAGCTTAATCTCACTAAACAAGATGTCAGTTATGACAAGACATTTCACACTGGATAACAGGCATCTGGCGTAACAATACCCATTTATCACAGATGAATTCTAATCTTTGTGACAAACACACATTTCTGTAAAATCGCTGCAATGAGAAACAAGTGAATAAGTAGGTATTTTGACGACAGTTGTTGGCTAAGCCTGATTTGTTTGGATCCATTCTCATTCCATTTTGAGTTATGTACTTGAATGTGTATACACAAAGAGTAAGTTAAGAGAAGCATCGTTAACGTGTGATGATCTCACCCACCTTCAAAACATCCAGACAACATTTTATAAAGGTCTCCAGGTCATTCACATGTTCCACCACTTCCGACGCTACAACCGCATCAAACACCTGTCTCGATTCCTCAGCGATGTCTTCCAGCGAACAGGCCCTGTACTGGACCTGCTTGCTCAACACAGGTTCGAAAGACTTGTGCAGCTCCGCAGTTTGGATGCTGTCCTCTAAGGGATCAGTTCCCACGACTGAAGCCCCAAGTCTCCCCAGGGGCTAAAGAAAAGGCATTTCAAGCACTTTAGGAAAAGCTCAACATTAATTCAGAGATTTGTGAGAGATATTAAAAGAGACTTATGTTCTCTCAAGCTTTGAAATCTTAGGAAGCATTTTACACAACCAGCAGGCTTCTTATTAATAGTCTTTTCATAACAGATTTATGTCCTAGTGACACAAAGAGCTCCAAAAGTTACTTTTCCTGCCTGGTGGGAAATGGTTAAAAACACCTTTTTAGAAAGTGCCATAACAGATGAAGGCCACAAATTAGAAACATCTCCAATCAGAAGTCATCTCCAATTTTGTAGAGCTGAACAGTTATGACGTTATGTCTTATAATGATGCTATTTATTTCTGATGTTAGACAATAAGCTCTTCTGACAGACGATTAAAGGCACATAGAAAGTTTAAGTATTTGATTAGACCTGATACTGTCAGGTTCAATAATGCAACTCTGCTGGCAAGACTTCAGTAAAATAAAACTCAACGTATTCTAAAGCCATGGTGTTATTTTTATAAAAAAAAGAAAAAAGCTCACAGCTCACAAACTAGCCAGGAAAACCAAAAATTATAAACAACATCTCTTTAATACTCATTTTAATTTAATGTAAATCACAGATTTCTAATGTGTTTTGGCTTCCAGTTTACTATATGAGAAATACCTATACAGAATATATGTGATTGTTCTTAAAATTGATACTCCTCAAAGTGTGAAACAGTAATGAAATCAATACATTTACCTCACTCAGCAGGCCTCCTCCACAACCAACATCTAGTATTTTAAAGCCAGATAAAGGACATCCCAGTTTTCGACCACCACTTAAATTCAACAGATTATCCCTAGAGGAAAAGGAGAGTGGGTTACAGTACATAGAATATACTTCACCCTTTAATTCAAGGTAGGAAACAATCAAATGTTGTAAAATACCAAGTTACTTGTTGTAGATAAAGTGATTCATTAAAACACTCCCAGTCAATGAAGAGATTTCTCCTCCAGCTGCTACCAGGCACGGTATTATGAAGAAGTATTATGTCGTGTAAGCATCTTTTTAACTGTAATAATCCAATTTCTGTGGAAGGCTGATCTGACCTCAAAAAGGACTCCTGTCCTTTCTCATCACAGGACCGAGGACTCGTCCAGGGGTGGCCTGAAGGAACGGTGAGTCCAGACAGTCACACCTTCCTGCTCTCTCTCCCGATCATCTCCCAGCTGCCCTCACTCCCCTGCCCCGCCCTGCCCGCCATCCTCCATCCTCCGTGCTGGAGGCTGCAGCTTCCGCCTGCTCGTTCTGGGACTGGCGCTAGCAACCCGCCTCCCCCGGCAGCAGAGACGAGAGCTCCCAGCAGGCTGCAGGGCACGACTGGAGCTCATTCCCCCTCTCAGCTAGAACTGGTTTCATCACCTGCCTGTCTTTCCCTACTGCAGTTGATTTATCCCTGCTTTGCTGTGCCTTTTAGATTCCAGAGGTTAAAAGAAGGGGGAAAAAATGTTGAAACCTCATTCATTAATACCCCAGAACCGATTAAAAAAAACAGTTTTCAAGAACTCTTGGGAATTTTGCTTAATCATCCCAAGTTGTCTTCCGATATCTGCCGAAGAATACAAATCGGCCAGAGAAATTAAATACCACAGACTACTATAAACTGGACAGAAGCTGAAGCCAAAATAAGCGTTTCCACAAATACAGACAACAGAAATGGATAAAAAAGTAGTGGCACATTGATACTTGTAGGTGTTGAAAAATCATGAAAAAAGGCTTTTTTAATGCTTTCTGCTCGAAAACAGGAAAAGACACTTTTATGTTCCAATAGAGTATTAATTTTATGAGTTTTGATTATATTAAGAGAAATAAGGAACCTAAGAAAACTTTATAAACAAGAGGAGGCCATTCACCCCATCTAATTAGAGAATCTATCTTGCAAGATAGATTGAAAGATCTCAACTGGCTGTTTCTTGTAGTGAGCTAAGGCTGACAACATGGCTGGACAAACTGTTCCAGAGTCCAACAGTGTGTGAAAAACACAGTGCCCCCTCCACTCCCCCTTAGTTTCACCGTTGTCTGGGCTAAAAGGACTGAAAAGTTTAATTAGTTCCCCGCACAGTCTTTTCTGTTCGAGACTACTTCTGGGACATCGGTTCAGTATGAGTGTAGGACAACCCTCCATTAAGCTCAGGGGTGTCAGGTTGCTCTACACAGAAGTGAACCCAGCAAAGCTGCATTTTGGCAACTGCAATTGGACACATTAGTAGAAATGGGGTCTTACTAGCTCACTGTACAATTTTATCATGACATTACTTGATGTAAATTCTTTTGTTTAAAACTATATCGCCTTTTTCGCATTTTTACTGCTTCCTCACATTGCAATATTGAAATATGAAAATTATGTGTCTACATTAATACCTAGTCTAAGACTTTCGTATAAGTAAGCTCTAAGAGCTTTTTTTCTGTTTTATATTTTAGTTTGTTTTTACTACCTACATGCAACATCCTGCATTTCGTCTCATTTGGTCCAAGCCTTTATGAACTTCTTTTGATTAGTGTTTGCTAGTACTCCTATTATGCCATCATCTGAAAACATGACTAATATATTAACTATACCAGCAACTAGATCACTGATATACGTTAAGAGCAGCAGTGGTCCTCATACTGATTCCTGTGTACTCTACGAATCACACCACCCCAATGTGAGCACTTACCATTTATCAGTACTCTGTAACCTGTCCATTAGCCAGTTTTCATACCAAAGTACTTTGAATGTTTACCACTGGAATTTTGAGAATCAATCTTTTATGGGGAACTTTATCAAAACCCTTCATATATGATATAATATGCCCTTTTTTATACTTTCATGCTGTTATCTGTTCACACTCTAACATGTTTGTAATGCAAGGTCTTCCTTTTCTAAATTCTGTCAATTATCCACTAGAGTCCTACTACCATACACATACACAAGATCCTTCAGTTGACTTCTAATTACCATCTCAAATATCATACTTGTTATAGACCAGTACGTCTATAATTGCTTGGTTCAGCTGTGCTGCTTGGTTCAGTGTGGGCACTACATTAGCAAGTGAATAGTCAATGGGTATTAAAAGCCTGCCCTGATTGACTGTTGAGAGAGTTTTGTTAATGGCTCCCAAAGTACATTTCCCTAAGTACACTTGGTTAGAATACCAGCGGACACAGTAGATTTGCTTATTTGCTTATTTAAGTACCTCTAGTACCTGAAAATTTTTTGCCTCTTCTACAAAAATATTTTTTGGATATTGGCAAAGTCATTGACACAAAGCCAATCCAGGTGACGTCTTTATCACAGTTAAGCATAGTTAAATTACACAGTATTCAGGTTAATCACAAATCAGAGGTCACAAGTGAAAACTACATTGAGATGCACGTACAGTAAGGAATTGAAAGCAATGTACTTACTACAGATGATCCTATGGTTAGTATAGAGCTTAGTGCTGAACTTGTACACTCTGTAGATACCAATTGCAACGAACATGGCTGCTGAAATTAGTCCCCAGTTCTGTACTAAGAATGTTCTCAATTGCAGCAAACCCAAAGTAACAGCTGCTGCCCTCGAGGCTAAAGTTTGAGAGTAAGTACAACTCTAAGTATAGACTGAGCACTTTACAATACATGCTAAGCAGAACACAGGACTGCAAGGGGAAGTTTCCAATGCAATACCAGCTCATTATGCTGAAATAATATTGTCACTACAAAATGATTCTAGGCACTTGTCACTGAAAATTTAATATTAAAATAAAATTGCATTCCAGCCACAATACAATGGATCTACAGTACGTCCCATGTTCTAATCATGAAGGAAGGTGTTATCAGTCTTGCTACTGCACATAGAGCCTGTAGTATGCAATTGTGAGTTTTGAGATATGTATTGACATAAATATTCTGTGGAGGGAAGAGAAATTAAATTAAAATAAATACATACAAGTATAAGTAAACAGGCTTCGATTCTTATGTGCGTTCAGTCAAATCAGGGTGTCACTTGGGTCTATTTTCTACTATCATTTATTATGTATAGAGTCCATACTGATGGTTCTTGGAAGGTATATTGAGAAAGAGGGGTACAGTAGGCAAAATTTCTTATTTTATGGTGTTAAATGTAAGGTTATATTAGAAAACACTGCTAATATTTGTTTTTCACACTTTCATTATTTAAGTTCTTCACAACACTACCCCTTCGTTTTCCTGTGGCATTATTATCAGGAAATGATAATAATGGTGTGGAAACCACTCCAATAATAATGGTGTGGAAACAGCCAGTGTGCTTAATGTCTTGGAGATGGAACAGGTAGTTTATACCAGTCCATAGCAAGGTTGTGGAGGCATGCAAAAAGCACAATGATGCAGCTAGCTTTTACCGGACTGGTACACAAACCAAATGAGAGACAAAACTCTGCTTTAACATTTCCAAAGGCTCTCTCAACGTGGGATCTTGCTGTTTTATACCTGTTAGATCACAGTTCTGTATGATGTGTGTAGGGATGTAATGACAGCGGTGACTTTGAGACCAGCACTGTAAACAGTGCCCTTGTGTACATTATGGTATAGCCATCATAACAAAATAAAGAATTAGACAAAAACTACAGGGTTAATCCCTTAGCACCAACTGACAATGGGATCAGCTGGTCTGCCACTCTTGGTACACAATTGTTTTTGTTACAAGTGATGCAGATGATCCTGAGATAGTACCATACAACTCTGTACTAAATCCGCAAGTTCACTGGAATTGATTCTGTGTAAGAGCATTACATCTGACACATTCCTCATAGTACAATAAAAAATCAGCTGTTAGTATTACCTTATAAAGGGGACTCTCAGGTCATTCATAGCATGAAGTGCTGCAAACTCCCCCTGTTCATTCCACCATTTGCTGGCAAGGGACTGGAATTTCTTCATTTCGTCTGGGTCCAGTGTCGTCTGTGTTGCTGACATCATTCTTGTGATTGAAGGCCTGGAATAACAGAAAAGACATCAGGGGGCCAATATCTGTCTAACACTAACATCAATCTATCCATCCATTTTCCAGCTGCTTCATCCAATTCAGGGTTGCGGGAGAAGAGGAGCCTACAGTAGCTCGACAAGCAACCAGCACACGGCAGTGTACACCCTGGTTGAGATGAAAGTCCATCGCAGGACACACACAAACATAGACACGCACACACTCAACACCAGGGCTAATTCACCCAGAAGCAAATTAACCTCGCAATATGTTTTTTGGACTGTGGGAGGAAACTGGAGCGTCCAGAAAAAAAACTCATGAACACGGAGAGAACATACAAACTCCACACAAACAGAACCCCAGATTTGTAATTAATAATAATTAATAATTGCTTACACTTACAGTATATAGCGCTTTTCTGGACACTCCACTCAAAGCGCTTTACAGGTAATGGGGGACTCCCCTCCACCACCACCAATGTGCAGCCCCACCTGGATGATGCGACGGCAGCCATAGTGCACCAGAACGCTCACCACACATCAGATATCAGTGGGGAGGAGAGCAGAGTAATGAAGCCAGTTCATAGATGGGGATTATTAGGAGGCCATGATTGGTAAGGGCCAATGGGGAATTTGGCCAGGATGTCGGGGTTACACCCCTACTCTTTTCGAGAAACGCCCTGGGATTTTTTTTAATGACCACAGAGAGTCAGGATCTCAGTTTTACGTCTCATCTGAAGGACGGCACCTTTTCAAAGTTTAGTGTCCCCATCACTATACTGGGGCATTAGGACCCACATGGACCACAGGGTGAGCGCCCCCTGCTGGCCCCACTAACACCTCTTCCAGCAGCAACCATAGTTTTTCCCAGGAGGTCTCCCATCCAGGTATTTGCCAGGCTCACATCTGCTGAGCTTCAGTGGGCTGCCAGTTGTGAGTTGCAGGGTGATATGGCTGCTGTCCATACTACTATTGTATATACATATACAGTATATGCATTTATTGTACTGTGTATATATATATAATATATAAATACAGTATCTAAGATGTGAAAAAGACTTTTGTCTATATGTTGATGCTTCTGTTACATCTTCTAGACAATGTTGGGGAAACGGTAAAAAAGGTTAACAGATAGTTAAAAGTGTAAAATTTAAATAATAGAATATTATTCAAAGCCCAAGGATTATATTGTATATAATTTCAGTCACAGTATAAAATATATTGTTGCTCACACCTGCTTAGCTTCAGTGGGTTGCCAGTTGTGAGTTGCAGGGTGATATGGCTGCTGGCTAGTTGAACCTGGGGCCCCAGCGCTACAAGGCAGTAATGCTAACCACATTATCTTTTACTTTTAACTTGCAAGGAATAGTGTATTTTATATTATAAAAAACGGTTGTCCTAGTTCAGTATGAAATAATTTGGGAAATATTTAACTTGTAAAAAGATCTTTTAAGTCTATACAGAATAAAAAGATAACATTCTTTTAAGATCCTACGACAGGAAAAACGAAATAAATACAGTATGTGCTTAAGGATCACGAGTAAATACGTGGCACAGTGTTTTGCTTACTGTGTAGTACACAGGCTTGTCGTTTAATAATGAAGACACTGTGTACGGGCTATAAATATTGTAACAGTTCAGATCACTAGCTCAGGATCTTGTAGATGTGCGCTTACCTCATTCTGCAGGAGACAGGAGTGAACACAGGAGCACCTGACGCTTGACATTTTGTATAATTTATCTGGTTTTCATTCCCAGCACTCAAAAAGAACAGCGCCCGAGCAGACACAACTGCAGGCGTCAAGGCTAAACGGCTTAAGAGACACCTATACTCTGATTTTGTTTCAAAGCCCAGTCTGAAAATTACAGGTACAATATTTTTTGACATTTTTAAAAATAAAATATGAAGAGCCTTTTAGTCACATTAGCTCAAAAAAGTTAATGTGACCTACGTTGACCACTTTGTTTAGATACCGTGTGGAAACTGTACAACTGATCACATTAGTTCCTACCTGTGAACAACGGCACAGTTGATGCCAAATATCGTTATGCCGTTCACATCATTGGCAGTAGTTCTAGTTAATATTTTTCTAAGTTCTTTCCAATCTTGAATGTAAATCATATAAAAAGGGTCTTGGGGACAAAAAGGGTAAAAAACGTATTTTAGCAACAAAGTTTAACTTCGTACATTCATTGCAAGCTAACAAAATCAGCTTGTGGAGGTTAAAACTCCTAAATAGTTTATTAAATACCCGTTTAAAAATAATGTAGTAACCTGTGATTATTGTTTAGAATACTGCGAACTAACACTTTTATTAAATATATATGTATTTTCTCGTTAAAAATCCTTTCAAAACCAGTACAAAATAACTGGTTCATATTGGATGGAAGTGCCGATTAGAAGTGAAGTATTGAGTTTTTTTTTTTGCCAGTCTTTTAAGTAAAAGGTTGCAGTTTGGAGATTATGTCAGCAGACGAGTATCAATGCATACATATTTCTCAGTTGATTTTCAAGAGTGTCTAAGATCCTCAAGGTGTATTTTTCCTATGGGTTATGTTGTATTGTCTCCCATGAGCAGCGATAGATTTTCATTTTTCAGTAGCTAGTTGGTCGCAGGATTTCATCCAGCCGTTTTTATAGCCGGTGTGTAAACGTTATCCACATAGCGGGGCAGCTTGTTCCCTGCTGTCATAAATCTCCTATTCTCTGTGTTAAATGCATTTCCACACAGTTTCTACTTCTGTCAGTGCTTTTGAAGAGTATAATAATAATGATAATTACAGCTTACACTCTGGACACTCCATTCAAAGCGCTTTACAGGTAATGGGGAATCCCCTCCATCACCACCAATGTGCAGCCCCACCTGGACGATGCGACGGCAGCCATAGTGCGCCAGAACGCTCACCACAGATCAGCTATCAGTGGGGAGGAGGAGTAATGAAACCAATTATCAGGAGGCCATGATTGGTAAAGCCAATGTGAAATTTGTCCAGGACGCCGGGGTTACACCCCTACAGCCCTGAGATTTTTAATGACCACAGAGAGTCAGGATCTCGGTTTTACGTCTCATCCGAAGGACGGCACCTTTTCAAAGTTTAGTGTCCCCATCACTATACTGGGGCATTAGGACCCACATAGACCCCAGGGTGAGCGCCCCCTGCTGGCCCCACTAACACCTCTTCCAGCAGCAACCTTAGTTTTTACCAGGAGGTCTTTCATCCCAGTACTGACCAGACTCATATTTGCTTAGCTTCAGTAGGCTACTAGTTGTGAGTTGTGAGGTGATATGGATGCTGGCTTAATATGAATGTATAATTGTATGAAGTCCCCCTGTAATCTTTAGTATTTCAGCTTGTTAATATAAAAACATTATTTTTAATCCATGTAATCATCTGGTTGCGATTGTCTGAACTAATTCCAGTACAACAATGAACAATACAACAGATTATTGTGTTAGTGACCAGATTGTACACAATATTATGTTTTTACCGTGCAATGTACAATTTTAACACAACATCTCCTGATTGTAATTGTTTTTAACAATTTATCCTCACATTTTTTCTTTTCTACTTTCCTACAATGTATATGTCTATAGATACACCTACTGTACGAAGTCTTTCTCTAAATTCGTGTCCTTAAACTCAGTGATTCCCATTATAATGTTTTTTACCTGCATGGAACACCCAGCATTTATCTACACTATAAGCCATCTGCCAGGTATTTATCCAGTCTTGAATTTGTTCCAAGTCTCTTTTAAATTGCTTTTAGACCTTTTATGTTTGTGAGTTCTTCTAGTTTGGTGTCATCTGCATGTTTACCTAGTTTACTAGATATACAATAATCTTGATCATTGATATAAAATAGAGTTGTGAGAGAGAAAGGCATGTTTAGAAAGCTGTTTGGATTTGAAATTCTGAGAAAAGTAGTGGTCTTAATACAGATGCCTGAGGTACACATTATTTTCTGTCCATTAATTCATAAACCCAGCACACACATCTCAAGAACTGACTGCATTCGGTTCAGTTTTTTTCCATTCTTCTTACTAGGGCACAACATTCATAATTCTCCAGCCCATGCATCTTGAGTGACAGCTGGGATTTACATCAATGGCTTCTGAACAACATTTTTCATTTGGAAACAATTCCTAAAATACCACAGGAATCTGGGGATTTATTAATCTAAAGTGCTTCTACTGCATGAAAGACTTCTACCTGTTTTCTTGCCATTGGCATAAAAAGACTTGCCATGCCAATACAGTTGAATAAAAATCTGTCTTCACTTCCTGAGGAATGTGGTTGACTTCTTTAGTAAATACCTGAATGAAATATTCATTGAGTACATCACCCATTTCTATGTTGTCACATGAACAACAGCTCCTTTGCCAGGAGTCTTGTCATGTCAAGTGGGAGTATAGTTATTCAGATTCCATTCCGCGTACTGTATAGTGACACAAATAGTAAATAGTTATTAATTCTGTTCCCCAAATTCCCACATCCTTTGCAGGTGGGACATTATGTGTAGAAAGTTTAAAAAGACCACGCTGTCCGCAATTCCTGTGTTATCAGGAACACTGCACCTTAATGGAACACGGTACTGCAATTGAACGTTTTTCATGTCTTGGCCAATGACTTCAAACCCTGCAACCACACAAAGTGGAATGAGGAAGTGCGGGCAGACTCCTCTGACCTACCCACTCACCATTGAGCCATTCATCCTTTAAAACATCTGGTAATACATAGCTGTGTCCATTGGAGAAAAGGCTCATGGCTCATTGACAACACCATGAGCCTAGAAACACCTAGAAAGCCACAGGTGCTTCAGCCACTGCCTGGCTGACTGATCTCACCATACCCTTAGTGGAGCACAGTCAATGAGTCACTGTTCGGGGAATCCCAGTCCGAGTTGGCTAGCACCACCTGCATCAGAGCTCAGCCTGCACCGTGGCACAGGCCTTTAGCAGGTGAGCCACATCAAGGACTTCTAATCTCTTACAGAACCCAGCTGAACCCTGGAGAACATGGGAGAGCTGACCAACCTGATTTTCTACAAGACCTACATGCACACACAGACATCAATTACAGAGCTAATAGGACTGGTGAACTTTATTAGATAATTATTTTGACGTAAAAATGATCAGTTACAAAAACCTTTCATCATCAAATTAAACAATTTATGTAAACAGATGAAGTACACATTTAAAAACCTCTATTCATGATTATGCTTTTGCACAGTTTAACAGCATACATGTATAGGCAACTGCATATGCAGTGAGAACGTCCTTATTGATCATGTTTCTAAAGCAATTTAGCTATGTGAAATTGAACGATGTTGTTGAAATATTCAGGCATCTCAAAAGTGTAAAATACAGAACAAAGGGAGGTTTAAAAGAATCCACACCAAGCACTACTGATTTTTGTTTTATTGGACAGCAATTTACATGACGATGTTTTTTTTTAAAAAGTTACAACTGTAGGATCTGAGCAACTACTGACCGCAAATTAATGGATACAGGGGAAACCTATCATTCAAAATCTTGGACTGCAGACAGTACTTTAAAAATTGTACTTATTTACAGGAAAAAGAAAGATCACCTACACAGTTGCCTCTATAATGAGACAAGCCTTTAAAACTCATGGAATTTTAAAATAAGTGCACGCTTCAGGTGCCATTATCATTCCTCAACGTTTGCGACGTACTGGTGTGACCGACCTGCAAAAGAAATCAAGAGGAACATCAGTTGCACTGTACATTCTCCTACATTACTTCGTTTAACAACAGAATAAAACATTTTTAGTACATTTTTTTTGCTTTCAGGCACCTAAAACGCTACTGGCAAGGCTGTTACTATATTTGAATGCCATAAGGCTTTGGCCTCAATGAAAAGGTAGTACACTGAGATATACAGATCCTTGGTAACTCTTCAACTGCTAATACATCACAGTGTAATGTCCAACCACAAATCTGAAAGAAGATGGCAATGCTTTAACCCAAAATCTCCCTTCAAGGAGCACAATGGAACACTTATCAGCAACTCCTAGAAAGGAACGGGGACTAAATATGGGATTTTAAGGAAAAAGAAGAGCAATTATTTTTCATCGGAAAGTTAACTTGTTAAACTGCTAAAACATTCAAGGCTAAAGAACAAAACCTCGACAATTACAAAAAACGATTAAAAATAAATAGATAAAAAATTGAATACTACCTTGATCGTGACTTAGACTTGTGTTTGCGGCTTGCCTTCTTACCAGACTTGTGCGATTTTTCCGTTGACCTTGAACGACTACGTTTGGATTTCTTAGACTTCTTTTCCTTGCTAACCTCTGGGGACCGAGAACTGCTCCTGCCGCTAGACTCCGAATCGGAATACTTTTTGCTATTTTTGGCTGAGCCCTTTTTGGTCGATCTGCTATCCTGCCGTGAAAATCTGCTCGAGGCCTCGCTGTAGGAGTCTGGCTGTTCGCTCTCCCTCTTCCTCCTCGATTTGCTACTGCTCTCACTCTGGCTTGCCGCCTTGTAATCTTTCTCCTCCCTCTTTTCCCTCTCTTTGCCTTTCTGCTTGTCCTTCTTGCGCTCGGCCTCCTTCTCCTTTTTCTTCTTGTCTTTGTCGTCGCTGCGGCTCCTGTCCTTCCTCTTTTCCCTCTCCTTGCTGACCTCTTTCTGCTTGTGCCGGCCCCGGCTCTGGCTTCTCCTCCTGTCGCCGCTGCGCCGCCTCTCCCTGCTCCTGCTGCGGCTGGCCCTGGCCCTCTCCCTCTCCCTCGACCTGCTCTTCCGCCTCTCGCGGCTGCTCCTCCGCTCCCTGGAGCGGCTGTGGTTCCTCCTCCTGCCCCTCTCTGTGCTCCTGTCCCTCCTCCTGTCCCTCCCTTTCTCCTTGCTGGGCTCCCTCCTCTGCCTGCGGGAGCTCCTGCTCCGGCTGCGGCTGCGCTGACTTACCCTGTGAGCGGGGGAGCGCGTTCGACTGCGCTTTCTCTTTCTCTTGGGGGAGGAGGAACGCGAGGAGCTGCGGCTGCTAGCCGAGCTAGAGCTGGAGGAGGAGCTGGACCTGCTGCTGCTACTGCTGCTGCTGCTGCTGCCTCCACTGCTGCTGCTACGGCTGGCGCTGACCGAGGAGCTCCTGCTCCTGCCTACTCTCTCTTTCACTGCCCTCCGAGGGTCGCTCGGGTCTGCCTCGCTACGAACCCTTCTCTTTTCAGCGCCAGGCTCAGCTTCTCTATCCCTGACTTCCTGCCTCACTGAACTGACAGCCTGCGAGGTATCGTATTCGCTCATGTCTCGGTTCGATCTTTCAGCTTGTTTTTCTTCTGCAAGAAAAAACAGACACACACGAGGGAGGTTACTTTGATTTCTGCACCGGCTGGAAACCTGTACCGTCCTGGGCTTTAGATCTCAAAATGTCTCAAATCAAAGTACCGTTCACCGAGAGATTCCTTTCAGTTCACAATGCCGTCAGGGGAAAAATAAAAACCCAGTGTGGAGTTTATGATTCCCTTAAAAGATATTAGCAAATCTCCAAAGAGCAAAACCAGGAAAGGACAAACTCTAGTGTCATTTAAAAAGTATGCAAAAAAACTCAAATAGTACACAGATTCTGATTTAAAAAAAAACAGAAAATAAACCATGCACACAAGGCCAATTGAAAATTTTTGCAACTCACATGTAGACTGTGATCCCTTGGCAGCTCATACACATTACTGTGGATGCGCTACATGTATAGTTAGAATTTCATGATTAGATCACAGTCTGTAGGTTACAAATACGGTTTTTCTGGGGTTACTGAACAATCTGAGGTATTAAGTAAATAACAGTGCGAAAAGGACTTCATCTGCACTGTGAAGTAAAAGGACATTTTCTGGGTGAGGAAAAGCTGACCCTCATTCCTGCGATGCATTGGGCAAAGGAGTTTAAACATGGCACAGGATCAACTGAAGAGGATGAAGTTCTAGGCGGCCAGTTCCCTGCTGTGAAAAGCATATCTCCTGTAGAAGAGTTTACTGTTTGAAGCATTAAAGCAATTATCCATGAATATCCCTGCAGGTCGAAAGCTTGTCTTCTTAGTGTCCAAAAGTCTACGCTACCAATTTAATAATTCTGCTGTCTCAGTCTTCCTTTAACTGTGGATTGTGGTACTTTCATCCCTGCACTCTGAAGATTTTGGTGATTTCACCAATAGTTTTTTCCTTGACAACCGTGATCATATTTCCATTATCAGCTACTGGTGTTTTTCTTGCCTGGTCTGGTCTTGGCAGATCAGAGGCTTCATTATTAATCACCATATTCCAAATGACTGTTTTTGATAAGCCCAGTTTCTGTGCTGTAGTCCTGTTTCGGTTAGCTTCAAACACCTGACCAACATGAGACACCTGTCAACCAAATGGCCCAGCACCTTGGCTCCGTGAATACAGAGTTGTTCAACATCAATGTAATTCACCCAAAACGGCCGAAAGAAATAATTATGAGTTTATAGTAAAAAGACATTTACTTTGTTGTCCTAAATATCTCTCAAGAGTACTCTATTCTCTAGGTTTCAAGATAATTCTATTAAACATTGTTAATAAGCAGTGAGGAGGGTTCTATTACAGGGCAGCTTAATTTAAAGCTCAAATGAGCAAAGCATGTGGAGAGGAAACGTTTGTGTATTCGAAACATTTTACAATTACTTAAACAAGTATATAATCTACTCTAGTTTCAATATACTTGAAATGCAAAATGGTTTGAATATATAAAGAAGTGGGGAGCAAACCTCAGACAAGTCTAGACATTGTCTTGTGAATATTAAAGGATCAACCTCATTTGACGGATCTGCCACCTCTTCCTTGGACAGCAGTAATGTTTTTAACTTTACCGTGTTTTGCTGAACCAATGTTCAATGGTAGCAGTTCTGCTTCTGCAATAAAAGCAGTAAAAAAAAAGCTTTGCTTCTGCTCAAGCATGAACACTCGATCAAGCGCACCTTCCTGTAGCTGCCTCTCCTGCAGCAGTTGCATCTCCTTCTCTTTCCTGCGGAAGGCGTCCTGCTTTTGCCGAATTCTGTGTCGCAGCTCCTCGTCATCCGTGTCGGAGGATTCTGAGCCTCTCACACTTTTCTCCTCTTCACTGTCATCTGAACCGTACTCACCCAGCCCACCTGCATGCACAAACCCAGGCTCTTTCATAAGAGATAAAACACAGGCTTTTCACACCGTTTTCAAACTGCACTCAGTCAGCCAAAGCAGTTATCTGACACACCCCGGGAAACAGATGTAACTGTTTCTTACTTACACCCATCTCTCTGAAAGTATACTAAGATATATGGATATACTTAATGTACTAAGGTCATGAAATCAAAAACTGCATGCGATTTCCAACCTGAGAACCAAAGAAATCCAAAAAATTACAGGCTGCTGCTATGTTAGGTTGTAATGGCCTTTATCTGACAGAGAGCTGTACATTTTCTCAATCACTTTAAGAAAACAATGCTGTATGGAATCACAGAAGTCTCATGATTTCTCAATACAGGGCAAGTTTTTGTTTGTGATTAAACGGATATTCAGCACAGTGTTAAAGTCCTGTAGGAAGGGAAACACCTTACAACCTCCCTTCACCCCCCCCCCCTCCACCCTCCCCATTTTAAACTACAATTACTTACCGAGTCCTGATAGAGAAGCCAGTGCACTGGACTGTGCCAGCTGCTTTGCAGGAGCTTTGTATCACATCAACAACAGGAACAACATGTTAAAACATACAGCCACGATTTCAAAGTCACGAGAGTCTAGGGCACAGTTACAATGCACTATCAACGCTGCTTTGCAGAGGAGAGAAGAAAAATTAAGAACAAAATGAATTAAAGAGAGGAGAGGAGTACTTTCAATGAGTTTGTTAAAAAAAACAACTTTGGGTAGGGAAATACCACTCTTTACTAATGCAGATTCCGAGAATTCACAGGAGCTGAATTTTAAAAGTTAAACTGGCACTCGTCCACCTGTTCTTTAGAAGCAGTCGGGTTGACAGTAAATTTGATGCCCTGTTAAGGATCTGGAAGAATGTTAATGTTACTGAATTAAAGATGACAGCCATATTCATAATAATACCTACTGCATTAAGATATTAGGTATTCTTATTTTCTACAATTGTCCACTGCATTAGCAGAGACTGGCTAGGGATGAACTGTACTTCAATAATCTTTGCACAGTACTGAGTTAATTTAGTGAAAAAAACTGACACCAAAGACACTAAATTTTAAAGACTTATCACAATTACTGCAGGACACTAAAATTTCTCAAGAAAGGAAACCATTAGGAATTTAAGTCCTTTCAAGCAAATGTCTTGATCATCAACTCCTACACAAATCTGAGTCAGACTTATACCTTTTGTTGCCTTGCGATGGACATCCTTTGCTACATTATAGATTTCTTCATTGGTGACCTCTAAAAGCACTTCTGTGAGGAGCATTTTGGTCAACATCATCTGTTAAGATAAGACAAGCGAATGCTATTTGCAGTTTAAGTAGTAAATAGCTGAGACAGTGAAATATTAAAACAGCGCAGTGAGTATGTATCATTTGAAGGGTAAAGTTCCCATATTCAGTTATTAACTTGAGGTACCAACCAGCTGAAATTCTCTCTCTTCATCAGTCAAGTCTGGTTCAATCTGCTCTTCACGAACTGGAGATGGAGACGTGCTTCCCACGTCTGACTTTCTAGCTTCAGTCCTTTCATCTTCCTCCTCCTCCTCCTCCTCTTCCTCATCATCGCTGTCCTAATGACCCAGAAAATGACATTTTTGAAAAAGCTTAAGAGGAAATCAATATGACGAAGACTGGTACAAGCTGCATGTGGATTTAGAGAAAATATTGCTTGCGATATTTTGCCATTCCTAAATTACAAATGACGATCTGAATCCTGTGTGGATCACGACAACCTACAAACCATATTAACACATTTATTTTGTTTTTATCCAAAGCTGTGTTTTCATTTTACAGCTGTGCATTTTACTGGAGTAATTCCTGTTAAGCACCTCATGTGTCCACTGGGAACTGAACCCACAACCTTCACAGGACAAATCCAGAACCCTAAGCACTACTCTACACCACTGCCCCAGTATTCAAGACAAAATCTGCTACTTACAAATTTACTTTTGCAGGGTAATCGAGGCCCATCGCCTTCTTCCTCCGGTAAATCATTAGATTTCTTTTCATCTTTCGCCATTTCAGCACGTTGCTTCTCCATCCTCTCCTTTTCAAGTTTTTTCTGTTTCTCTCGCTCCATCTTCTCCAGACCCTCACGGATCCACGCAGGTAATGTCCGCCGTTTCACTGCATCTGGGGAAAAGAGTTTGATGATCTGTAGCCTCGACGGCACATACCCAAAACAACCTGCTATCAAATGGCTGTGATGCGCATTCAACAGGTAAAATAGCACACAATTAAAACACGGAGCCACTGAAGGAAAACATGATCAGGGTTAACTATTCTGTACTAGTTTTTTAACAGGAAAACGATATTGCTCAAACTGAAACCATCACAATTAGCTATACGGCATCACTTGAAAAGGAACCTTCTTCTATAAGGATTTTTGTCTCTCATTTGAAAGAAACTGAAACAACTGATTAAAAACGTTGGTCCTTGCATTATAAGGAAAGCAGATTGAATTTTGACAACAAACGCGGAATAGTTCAGAAGAAATTGCATTGGATCCTTCTCTGAATTAATCACTTTTTTTTATGAATGCATGTCAAATAAGAGTGTGTATCCCAAGGCTCAGCAAATTATCAACACTCTGGGCTGAATTTCAAAAAGTTGGCATCACTGGAAAACAATATTTCCTTTAAAAGGTTGGATGCCCACAAGGTTATTTAATAAAGTACTAATTTTAAAAAGATACTGTACGTTACCACCCTGGCAGAAAAACCTGGCCAGGTTACATGTTATTGTAGTTTCATATTTTTGAGAAAATGAATCGAGAATAATAGTTAAAACTCCAGATAATACATAAAAAACTATATGTCTGTATACATAGACACATGCATCAGGGTTATGATATGCAACAGAATGAATTTCAGGGCAATTATTTTAGAGAACTGTAAAGAAGAAGTGTACTCTTCACTCCAAACCATGACCACCTCGAGGTTACAAAGCACTTACCGAGAGCTGGGGGTTCCTGTTTCACTGGCAGCTGTACAGGAGATCTGGGGCGCTCCCTAAACGAAGGGGGTCTGTCTCTGCGGTTCTGCGGGGGGCCCTGCTGCCAGTACGGGGGAGGGAATCCCGTCGACGGAGGGCCAAAAGCAGCAGCACCATGCTGGAGACAGCAGCAACCCACAATGAACACCAAACACATCAAGCCCACTGCCTTTTCTTTATTACAGACGGGAAATTGCCTCTGGATTGGAACGCTCACGCGCTACTAACTAGGTTCAGCCATTTCTACACAAACGTGGGAAACACCTGTGAGGGGTGCAAAAGCTAGGTGTGAAGTATCCATTAATACAGTATATACGACAAATACCTCGCTTGCTTTCTCTCTACATTATGGTTCAAGCAAGGTCTTCCTCTCTATATACCTGGTAATCGAACTGGTTCACTGGCATCGGGGCCATGGGAAAGCTGTCAGGTTGCCCTCCAAATGTGTGATTATTTTGGTTGAACATTCCACGTCTGGAGTCTGGAGGGAATTCGATGCTGTCCTGGCTGTTACTGTCTTCAGATGGAGGTACATCCATTGGCCCGGGGCCTGGAGGTATCCACTGCTGGTCAGGGGGTGGGTGAGGAGGCTGGCCATGCATTCCCCAGTCTAAAGATTTGAATACAGAAAACACAGCTATCAGTCTGCAGAGCACTTAACACATATCCCCCACTTAGAAAAACAAAGGCTTTAAATAATAAAGTCACACTGGCTGAGTCTCTAAAATGAAAAAAATGTATAGTTTGAAGACACATTCTCTGATGCAAATATATAACACATTTATATATATATGTATGTATATTTTCCAAATCTACAGTACAACAGATTATATATACTCTGCTCACATCAAATAACTTATACATACTGTCCCAGTTCTGATTTTCTTTCTGCACTAATTTGGTTTTCAGTGGGTGTTGAAGAGGTAAAGAAGAGAAGCCAACCTGGCTGCCACATTCTGTTAAAATTTGGATCACCCTGAAACGTCCCATGATTGTTGGGACCAGTCTCTAATCCTTGGATTTCCTGGCCATTGGGTTGCAGTCCTTGCTGATCCAGTACCGTTTGTCCAGTAGCTTCTCTCTGAGCAATCCAGGCTTGTGCCAGAGCTGCCCAGTCAACCTGGCCTGATGAGGAAGAGGAAATCAAGACATCAAGTACTGCAGAAGCTCAGGGACATTCAGACTGGGAAATTACTAGGTGAACATTTCCAGAGGAATCACCCAAGTTTAAAAAACAATCCAGAAAAAGAAACCACAAAGACTTCCAAGTGTGAGGCACAGGGCTTTCTCACCCACCATGCCCATTCCCACATGCTCTTCCTTCAGTTCGACAACCCCCCCTGTTTCTTAATCCTACTCCCTTCCCTTCCTCCCTCACACCTGAAGAAGGCTCTCCGGCTAAAAGCATTTTTTGCTTTTCGGAGTTAATAAACCTCAACTTCTTCTTTCACAATAAATATGAATGAACTCGGCAGCAATGCTCCAAAACTGTAAAGAAACACAATTACGGAACTCTTCAGCGGTACATTTCTCCTACAAGCCTGTGTGTTAATCACTCATGCAAGACGAGGGCAGAGGATGACGTGTCTGAGAAACACAAGTCGTCTCTCTTACTTGGGTCCTGCTGGTGCTGGAAAGACTGCATCCACTGCTGCTGGCTGAGAGGCCAGTGTGGCCAGGGCTGACCACCTTGATCCCACATGTTTAACCGTAAAGTTCAGCCTGGATCCTGCAAAGGCGGAAAACAGCCGTTGGCAAACCAGTATGTTTCTATAGCTCCTAGACAGCAAAGGTATCACGCTTCACCATTAATTACAGAAAGTTTTTAGTTTTCCAAATCATAATTTGTACACAATAGCAATGGACTACAGGACCAGTGTAGTTTCAGAAAGAAAAAGGGGTTATTCTTAGTGTTTTGTCTATTAAGCAACAATAAGTAGTGAAAATAGGCAAAACAACGGACTAGAATGGGTGAATGGCTTCCTCTACGTTGTAACTTTTCTTTTGTTAATAAGAATGCACACATTTTCCTACACTCATTTTAACAGATGAAACTGTTAAAAGAGCAAAAAATGAGCTACACTTTACGTGCTGCCTTGTTGCCTTTAACAAAATGCAATTTAGGCTTTTAATCTCAAGCGGCTTTATTATGTCAGTACAATCAACATTAGGTCAACGAGTCCGACTGCGGAATACTACAAACAGTTGTAAGTTAAAAAAAGAAATCGAGTCCTCAGACTTCAGTTACAATATAACGTTGCGTACTAACTTGTTGTTAGTATAGATGTTGCTGTATTAACATCGAAAGCCATTTAACGGTATGTAGAGTACATTTCCCAGATTTCTTCTCTATAAAACCGATAAAGAAACTACTGAATACGTATCGATTAAATTCTGCAAATATTTAAAAGTAGATATGCATAGTACAATCAGTACTGCAATCGTATTAACAGTTCATCGTCTAAATATCGATGTCTTCAATTTAAAAAACGAATCGCAACACAAATGCTTCACATATCAACTTAAAATAATACAATGTATTCACGTCGACTAACAAAACTAGGAATTGCGATTATGCAGCAAGTATCCGATTCCTTCTTGTGCAGTTGTTGCTGCATTATCAAGCCTGAAACCCAGAGGCTGCTTTCTATGCGGGTATATCCGAGCTACACCCCCTGGGCCTCGCCAGCCCTCAAAGAAAAAAACAGGCGGTTACATTTGAACATATGTTGAACTAAAGACGCTCGTCTTCTCGTGCAATTGACTATGAGAATATTCATGGTCTCACACTGTTTTAGATCGTAAAAAAAATACAGCAATCACAACATGATAAAACAAACCCACTTTCTTTTTCCTCACCTCTCCTCAACAGCTTCTTCACTGCCTCATAGACAATATGGCGCTCTGACTTTCAACCCGGAAGTAGTCCAGGGGAAGTCGAGTCGCGCACCCCGCGCGCTACTGTATTGTATTGTGTAGATGTCATGATAAAACTGGTGCGGTTGGTCATTCAAACAACACGATAGAAAAAATCGGTGTTGAAGGGCCCAAATCCAAGGTGAAAGATTTCTGTAATGTAAATTACTTCTTAGTTTCTAACCGTAGCTTTGTATATGCAGATATATTTCCAGGTTAGTGTAGGTTCATTTACCCAAAAATCATATTATGTAATTGTCATAGTAAAATCTTTATTTCATACAATAAACGGAAAAATGAAAAATTTATACGATTATAATGCAAACGTTTTTATACAGTAATATATAACCTACAGAACAATAAAATAAATTTACCATTTACATTGGTAACAAATTAATAAAGTTGTTGAATAAATGACAATTGCAGTATTTTCTAGCAGGACTACTGGAACTACTGGAATTCTATTGAATTCATTTTTCTATTACCATTTGTGAAGAACAGGGCTCTTCTGTGAAAGTCACAGATGTGCGAGCTGTGGTGCTGTCTTCTGGGACCGTGTCCCATTCCTCCCACAGAGCCTGGACTGCGCTCTGATCGGGACCCCACTGGCTTCCCTTCCCGTGTGCTCATTCTCATGTGGCTTCACATGCGATTGCAGCAGGGCAGCTGCTCGTGTAGCCGGGGCTTTCATCTGAGGTGAGAATGGGACGGTTATGCTGCGAGTGCCCTACTCGAGCCTCACTGCACACTTGTGACCTGAGCTGGCATGACATGTGGCATCCCGGGCCCGGACAGTAGTGGACAGGCACTTTCTTGTCCAGCCTCTTGGAGAGGAATCGGGATTCCATGACGCAGCATCTGCCACCTGCTGCAGAGGACGTGTCTCAGATGTACCGCGCGTGTATCTTGTGACAGCGATTCCAATATTTGAATCAATAATCTACTTTTTTTGTTGTTCCAAGGTCTTAACAGAATATTACCCCCCCCCCCCTTTTTGTGTCCGAATATTGTATTTTTACCCGCCCTACCTTTGGTTATAGGTTATGATTCACTGCTGATTCTGGTCTCCCTTGGTCAATGCATTCAAGGATTTGGAATACTTCAAAGTTTAAAATGGTTCAATTCTTTTAGCCTGTCAGTGCAGGACACTCCTTTAAGCACTTGAAGTAAAGAATTACTTGAAAAAAAACTAAAATTGAAAAAAAAACATTTAGGTATTATTATTATTATTGAATCATAGCGTTCTAATAAAGAATAGCTCAGACCAAACTAGTGTGCTACGCTACAGTAACTGTGCAATCATCTACATCCAGAATTCGTTTTGTGTTAAACCTTCATTTGAACATAATGCTGCACATTTCTTTAATACAAACAACTACTGTATATTGGATACAGTACACTATGGAGTGTATTACTAGCGAGTCTTTAAACTATAATTAATTATGTCTATTTTAATGATTGATGTAAACAGAAATCCCTATGGTTCTTGTGGAACAGCTCTGTCAGTCTGTTGCTACTACTGTCATGTTGATTTTTGTAATAGCGTTTATCCTAGTTATAGGAATTCAGTGTTAAGACTGAATTCACTATGTATTGTCCACAAAGGTAATCTGACGGATGCACCTTTTCAACTGTGCAAAATGATTTTTTTTACTTTCGTCCCATGTTGAAAAATAAAATACATGTTGCCAAAACATTTCAAATAAACCTACTAAAGAAGTTTTTCTTTAATTTTGGCTGCATTTCTAGTTTTTCAACATACCAAACATTGCATGGAAAATGAGAATTTCTTATTATCTTAATAAAAAGGAATGAACAAGTGCATTTAAACCAATGTTTGTTTAATGTTTAACTGCATTACATAATGATTTGAATGCTGAAGTGTTGTAATATGAACAACAAAGCCCATTCTAAAAAAATACATGTCCATTTCTGTTTGGTTTGACAGTACAGTTTAATGTTAGAACAGTTGGATTTAGATGTCACACAATGGGAAGGCATGTTAACCACCCAGTCACATTATCTTGACATTGCCCTTTTCTAAATCTGTATCCACCTCCTCATTACCAGCACAGGCCATGTTTCAAAACATGGCTGCTTTGTAGTTGTCATTCTGTATTGTGTTACTACATTGTATTCAAGAACAAGGCATACGATTCAAGAAGACAGCATGGATTAATAGCTGAAGACATCTTCATTTATTTTTTCCTTTATCTTTCAAAATAAAGAAATGTTTAAGTGCACTGCTCTGTGGCACTAGTACTGCCAAGTATTTGTGCTTGTCAGTCTTATTGCTTTGGATAGTATAGATGCATATAAAAGCGAATCACTTCAAACATATTTGGGGAGGAGGGAATACCATTCAAGGCTTTACGACAAATTCAGATACAAATTATCACAGCAAGTTTAGGTTCTTTTGCCACCCAAAAATTGCCTGTTATTGGCTATTGGCTGCCATGCTAATTTTAAGTCGGTAAACAAATATTCAACTCAATTGCAGTTCTGCACTAGCTGCTACAGTATATATTGAGAAGCATACAAAACATAAATCATATGGGTTCCAATATTCACTTGTTTCCATGTCTCTCAGTATATACTGTGTAGCAGAGCATAATGGCCCAGTGCTCTTGCCTAAGGCCTGTAATGTTGAAGTCATGTTTTGGCTCTGTTGGGACCACCAGCTTTGGTACACAGTTTAATTTGTACTCAATACTTCATTTGTGTTTTTGAATTTGTAAAGAAGGACAGTTCCAGTTTTCAGAAGGGTGTACTGTCATTGGCTTTACGAAGTGCCACTTCAGACGACAAAGATAACTGGTTTCCCGAATCAGAGTTTCAAAAGCTTATTGCACTATGTTCTTAGGCCAGTGGGAGATTTCCAAATACACGGATATCCATAGTGAAGGTACTGTGCATCAAACCACTGCCTGTTGTGCTGTTTGACTGTTTCTCCCGCAGTGCAGCAACAACTGAAGGGATGCATGTCACGCCAAAAAGAGAACTTTCCAGACTAAATGGGTGTGGCAGATTTTTGGAAGGGTTATAATTTCCTAAATGTCGAATTTGTCTCTGATACTCCCCGATACAGACATGAATGGCATCCTTCTCAGGGAAACTGCATGAATGTTGAATAACACTAGTGAAGACCTGTGTGGCAGGCCAGCAGAATGAGAGTAGTAATTTCAGCTGAGCTGCCACTAGAGGTCATTAGGGCCTCTATTGTTTGTATATAGATTCACATGTGGTCCATAATGAATTGATGAATCCAGTGGTTCTCAAATGTTTTGGACCAAGTGCCACCTACAAGCCATCTTCTCATAGGAACCGCAGAAACTCTTAATAACCAACATGAGCGTGCACGCGCACGCACACATGTATAATAAAAATAGCAGTGAGCACTTAGTTAATCAGGGTCATAGCCGTTTTCCAAACGCTTGCTAACACTAGCAGTGCTGTCTGTGTCGGGTTCAGCAGCAGAGCTGGTGTCGGTGGCTGATAGGGTTACCATACATCCGGATTTTCCCGGCCACATCCTCTATTTGCCCTCTTTTAGGTCACTCCAAAGAAGGGCTATTCTGCTAAACTATATTATTATAATTAAAAACATTGGCTGCATGTTTTCTTGGAAAATGGAGCACAAGCTACCTAAACATTTCAAACATTCCTTTTTAAAAACATGTTCCTGTAAGGATGACTTAAAAGGAAAAGACCCTCCTGAAGACCTTTTAATTTCAAGTTCAGATGTCGTTAAAGGTGCATCACTGATGGCAGAACGGTGCCTTCTGACAAGAATAACCTTAAGTCCTCAAAGAAATACTGCCACTATTTGTTTTGCTCAAAAGCCCTCAGTATGCAAGTATTCTGCAGATGCAGGAATACAACTTAACAGTTTCCACAGTTTTAATTATCAGTTTTAAAATGTATTTTAAGGGAACAATTAACTATCAGACCGTCCTATAGATTAGCCAGTGCCACACTTGCCACCTGTTGGTATAATATTAGTTTTGTTATTAATAATTAATAAAGAAGACTCCATGTGCGGTTGTATTAGTTAATATTTGACAACTGTTTGTGAAATAAAAGAAACCCCAAAATGCAGCGAAGGTAATGGTACATGCACATTAAAGAAAAGTGATTTGATAACTTGTCACACTATGCCACCTGGAAATCAGCACAGGTGATTGAAAATTCAAAGAGAGCAGGAAAAAGTAAACTATAACTTATAGTCACTTATAAAAAAAAAAGCTTTTAGTTTTCACCTTTTTAGACATTTCTTAGTCTTAGGAGGTTAACAGTAGAAAAAATAGGCGAGAGTTGTGTGCATCGTAGAAGCAGCAGCCAGAAAATAAAATACAGTACTTGGCATCTGTGACATGGGTGATTAGTAGGGGGGAACCAAATATGTTTGGTGTTATCATAAAAACGTCAACATAATCACAATAAATTGCAAAAATAAAGTAAGTTATACATTCAATCAGCTCATTAAAGAAGGACAGTTTTAAGGTCAGCACCTCATTCCCTTTTAACTTCAGTTCAGACTCCTCAGTTTTCACCAGCCTGAATCTCCTACTTCCAAATCATCACATTCTTCCAGACGAGTGCTCAGACTCTAGTCTGTGGCTGGAGATGTACGATGTGCTTCTTGTATGATGCTTTGAGCACATTAAGTGCCCTACTGTTGGTAACCAATGCGTTCCAGGAAGATTATTCTTGAACGAATACAATATGCATGGTACATAATATTGAAATGCCATATGAATTATTGTTCTTACACTTTTTCTTTTTTGTTCTACATTTATGAAATAATTGAAACAATGAAAATCACTGGCAAAATGATAATCCACACACCCACTTCCAAAAAAATCCACAAATTACCATGGAACTATAAACAAAATCATAAAAATAATAACATAAATCAAAGTTTCCCCATTGGCCAATTTTGTTTTGCTTACAGTGCTGTTGTGCTTTTTTTGTTTTCAATGCAGTTGAAAAAATCTAAAGAGATACAAGTATGAAATAATTGAATGCCTATATGTATGGCATGCCTTTTTTTATTTAAAATTAAACCATATGACTTCAGAACTTTACCCAATTAACAACACTAAAACAGTTAAATGGTACAACGAAAGTAAAGCAGATATCAATGATCATTGAAGAGCATGCCACAATGTGCTCCATGACATACTCTTAATTAGGCTCTTCCCCATAAAAAAACATTATTATTAAACAGGTTTGTTTTTCTAAAACAACAGCATGACCGCTGGTTCTCATTCTGCTTGAATTGACCTCTAAGATTTGACCTAACATTTCACAATTGTATTGCTCTGGAAAGAATACAAAGTGTTTATACTACTAAAAGCTATCTATAAATATTTTCTTTATATGATCCTTTTAGGAAAATATTTAAATATTTGTAATAATTAAAAAGAAAGTAGCAGTACGTTTGCAGTGTTAAATTTTCTATTCAGGGAAAAGCAATAGTGAAAGAGGAACATGTAACACTAAATAAATCTAACAATTTGATTATTAGAGATACACTGATTATATGGGTTTTCATTCTTGCTTCCAAGAATGTTTTTGTGGCACAGAATTAACCCAGACACCTTACCTACCAAATTGTGCTAGGAGTTCAATTTTACAAAATCTTTGGAATAACAATTTGAAAAATAACCCAGTAACTAGAATCATTTTAAAAAACTATAAAAAGAAAACAATAGATTTTGTCTTGCACGCTATATATAAACAACTTTACTATTCTGATACATTTTATATCATATAAACAAATCAATATAACCTTTCTTATATATTGACAGGATCTTTCAAATCATATACAGTAAACAAATGATTCTTTTCTATAGAAAACCAATTGATAGGATCATAGTTTTTATTGTTTTAGAATGATACCATTTATTCTAGCAAAAATAAAATATATACAGCTTACCATGCATGTCATTGACATCAAGGGGAAATTCTGATGTGCTGAATTGAAAAAGTAAAAGCAGAAAAGCTTTTTTTTTATGTAATCTTTTTTCTCATACGCTTATCCTTTCATGAGGCACCTGGAACAGCGTTACGTACTTGAAGACAAAAAGCAGGTTGATACCTTCCAGAACAATTACTACATTTCTTCATAGAAAAGCAAATAAGCTTGTGAACCGAGGACTCTTGATTCAGGAACCACCTGTACATGTGTGTCACTGACGTAAACCCACTGTCCAGGAGGTGCTGCTGCAGCTTCCTTCTGGCCTGCAGAATCACAGAAAGGACAACCGTCAACCACTTTCCTGCTTGGTTAACACAAACAAATATGACATAGCATTGAGAGATCTGGCTGCTTTGATATTGATTAAAAAAGCTGAAACTCTTCACCAAAAACAACATATTATATCTGAGTCGATGTCCAAGGGTCAAAAAGTGTGCCTTAAACCCGAACTGGGAGATGGGCACTACTTCAAATTCAGTGGGCTTAAATACAGCCACTTATTATATTTGACCAGTGATGCTTGCTGCTCTGTACTGGAGGAAGAGAAAACGGCAAAGACAAATGAGAAATGGAAAACTACTCCCCAAAAGGGGCTCGGCTGAACTACAGATTTTTGTTACTCAGGTAAACACTGATTATCCATTCCTGGCATTTGGTGGAAAGATCTGCAGAATTCCAGGAGACATAGAATTCCTGCTCTCCCAGTTTTCATCATCATAAACTCCTTCTAGAAACCTCCCCATTCCTAATTCCACTTTGAAGAAATAACATGATTCACATTATAACACATGCATTTAAGAAAAGTCAAACTTAAAATTAATTTAAAAAGTTAATCAAAACAATGAGACAATATGGGGAAAAACAGAAAACCTGTACTTTTTGTATTATTTTCATGGCTAAACCTATGTGAACATTGTAAAAAGAGATACCTTTACGTTTTGCATGTACAATGATACATTCCATGTTTACACAATAATATAAAATGTAAAAATAATCTTGAGGTAATTTTAAGGTGAAAGCTCACACTGCTGGTGTGAAGGCATGCAGATCCAACATTTCAATATTTCATTCAATTACAACAAAGTAATATTCAACAAGACCTGAGGGACGAGTATGTCACTTGGCACAGGGCAGTTCTTCAAAATGAGCAAAACAACCAAAATTTGCAGATGTTTAGAAGCAACTTTTGTGAGCCGTACAAAATAACAAAAAGAAGAATGTCTTTTTTTCCCCAGAATGAAGTCCTTACCTGCAACATTCCTCCTCTGCTCCAGTTTCCTATGGGGCCCTCTGATCTTCACGTAAGCGGAGTAATGACCCCCCCGCATTGAGCCGCTGTGCTCTACGATTCCATACAGGCCGTACAGCACTCTCTCCCCCTGCACAATGTTCTGCAGGGACACAAGCACAAACCATCACAGGGCGAAGCACATCTCAAACATGCTCGCAGTGCTGGAAAGAAATCTACTCAAATCTAAAATCTAAAATCCATACCTTGCAAGAAGCTGAACAGAACGGAGCTAAATCCAGGACCAAGGGAAAGTCCACATGACGATTCACTTTGCGCAGACTCATACCAGCCTAAATCACAAACAAGAACGTGAAAAGAAAGTCATTTAAACAACTAAATGAAAACGACAATGAAAAATGGGCCTCTTTGTCATCTTTGTAAATTTAAAAGTACTTGTAGGTTTCTAAGCTAAGGCTCACAGTAAATGTACATGTACAGGGAGTGGTTTTATGTGATAGTAACTCTCATTTTCCATAGTTTTACTCTTTGAGCTCATAAAGAGTTCCAGTATACCTCACACCTAAACTATCACCATGCGAACAATTAGCATGTTCTCTTTTGATGTTCATGAGGCCATACTTTCATTCTCTAAGTGCATTTGGGAAATATTTGCTCTTTTCTTTTTTTTATCATATTTGAATGCTTACCTGATGAAACCGTTTGAGATGAAGAGTGACAACAGGAGGTAAAGATGAGATGAGCATTTGTTTACGAGCGCTGGTATAAACCTTTTCCACTTTCTTTTCTATGGTGAAAAAAAGATTAAAAAATGTGAGATGTTACAATTTAATGAGAATCAAACTTTAAAACAGATAACTTTATTGCATACTGTAGATTCAGTACAACATGTCACCTAAAGCAGCTTCACAGCAACCAAATATTGCTTTGGTCATTAATAAGTGTGCTGTAAATTATTTTAAAATTCTCTTATAAAAAAGTTTAGATTTAAAAACAATGACTTTGTATATTTTAAAGAGGTCCTAAAGAAAGGGACACAACCTAATATATCAGTGATACAATGCTGATACATTCTAATACATGTGTTTCACTTATGATTTAATCTCTCACTTTTCTATTTTTTGTAACTGATTAAAATGTCAAAATCACCAGCCCAAAAAAACCCATAAAAAATAACATACTTACTAAGCAACCTCAACTCACCTGATGTAATGGTCTTTTTCAGATGTTTTTGTCTTTTTTCAGTACAGTTCTCACACAGCAATTTGTTGTTACCCATCAGTAATTCCACTGAAGTAAACTGATACAGACATGACTGTACAGAGCATTCTTTGGAACAAGGCACATAGCTATGTGACAATGATTGGAAAGCTATTTGTGGATTCTGGGATATCAAGGGTTTCTCCTTTGATGCATCTTTGTTATTTGACATGATGTCTGTTTGTTCTTCCTGACTATGAGTATGGATCACGGATTCATGCACGTTATGGCAAAGGCCAAGTCTGGACATTGCACTTGCGAGATGGTCAATGTGATTGCCATCCTTTTGTTTGCTGTGAAACAAGTCACTCTTTAACTGGGTCTGATTGGAGCCGCCAGGATTGAAACAGTCAGCGCTGCTGCTGTTTAAAGTGTGCTTTGAAGTGCTTTCACTTTCTGAGGCCTCACTGTCTGCATCATTGCTGCTATCCAAGTGACTCCCATCTTTCTCACTTGCCTCAGATTGACTTCCATTAGCCACTTTTGAACTACCAGTGTCCTTGTAATTATTCTTGGGATCTCCAGCCAAGTCCTCCTCTGAACGGGTCTGGGAATAATCATTATTTCTCTCTTCAGAACCAAAGGAAGATTTCCTTTCATGCTTCTTCAAGTTGCTCTGCTGAATCTAGATAATATTAATAATAACAACAACAAAAATAGCATCAGTTAATATCTGCCAAATAAAAACATGAAACTGTGCAATTATGAAATTGAAATGTGTTTTTCTTACCTTGTCCTTCGCTGTACTGTGTTTCTTGCTATTTTTGGGCAAATGAGCCAGTGTGACAGTAGCTGTGTTGTCACCAGACAAAATGAACTGATCCTGCTCTCTCTCCTGTAGCTTGTTGGTTTTGCTCCCTCTCCCTGGATTGGCAGGTTTAGAAACCTTAAAAAGAGACATAAACAAAAGCTAAAGGTAGGCCTTTTGAAAAGCACACAAAACAAACATTTTGTACATTCAGCAAAACATTTGATAAAATGTCTTATGAGGTGCTAGAGAGATAAGTGCTATTACAGCAAATCTACAGTGTAAAGCTGCAATGTCCTACCTTATTAATATAAAAAAACAAACTGCAGGAGATTAGTAACAAGGTATAAGAGGATACAGAATTAGTTTTATATATGTACCCATGGCTACAAGATAAAGCTATTTAATAAATCTAGAAAGAATATTTCTCATAGGTAGTTAGCAGTGAAGGGACAAAACAAATCAATGAAAAAAAGAAAGTTCATTCTAATATATTTAAAGATAATTTAATTGATATGAAGCATTAATCCCCTCAATTAAAAAACTTCACATTTGATCATTTTCTCAACACATCAAAAAATGGAAATTTGGACTCATGGGAAGAATTCAAAGGAGACAAGAAGACAAGAGGGATAATTGGCAAGATACAGTCCACAGTCTGTGAAAGCTAATCGATAATTAGATGTCAGAGGTTGAAATTCTACATTATCTGTTCATAACTGCATGGATTAAAAAAAAGATAAAAGATAAATGAAATTGTAATTACAATAGTATTTACAATGAACACGGCCTACTAAAATTCTAATCCAATTTCACATTAGACCTCATTCAGCTCAAAAGGGCTATCTAGCTTTTCACACTACAAGGGGTAATTCTGGTGGAAATTGCAGAGTCTGAAATCAGGCAACAATTCATGATGGTGTAGTCAATAGTCATAAGCAGAGCTAGGATTTGTCACGGTAAATTTGGATTTAAATCACTGAGCAGTCACAGTAAATTTGCTCGAAATCACTGAAACACAGAGCCAGTGAGAATTAAGTCGCAAAGAGGAAAAATTGAATAAAACATACTGCAGTGCCTGGTGCACACAGGTTCAGCAATTTAAGGTTGAAAGAAGCAGCCTGATAGCACCATTCCATTCACCATACAACTGCAAAATCTCTATCAAACCTTCATGTGCCACACTAAGCAGTGAGCAAACACATAAGCGGAGACAGTGCACACACACAAATATAACTTTGCTCTTTCCTGACCATTAAAAATAAAACACAGTTTAAAATAATGTCCCTGTGCTCACTTCCTCACTATTTTTTAATGTGGTGGTCTAAAAAGTTCATTTTCTCTTTCACTATTTTATTACAATATGCTGCACAATTAGGGGATTTATGTCTTAATGGAATGCTGTTTTTCACTGAGGATATTCTACACATTCTGTTTTTGCAATTTTTATTTTCAGTTTTGTTCATTTGATCAGTGTCATTGCCAAGGGTTGCAACTGTAAAAGTAAGGTGACCAGTGAAGTAATTGTTATATTAAAAGCAAAGATTCTCTTATAATCCACAAAAATCTCAAATATTAGTAACAATAACAGCATTTGCAACAGATAATGCCATACTAGCCTTAATCATAAGTAATATTATGATCAGAATATTATGTCTTACCCTTTCTTCAATTATTGGTAGAGAAATATCAATGAATGCTTCCTTCACAGTCGAGATCTAGAAAATAGACAGAATTTATAAAATATATTTCTAAAATATTCTGTTGCAGGTAGTAACTGCAATTTTTACTACTATTGCTTACAGCAATAATAATACCACCTCTCTGCACCAATACACCATCAATTCAGATTACAGTATGAAAGTTAACTTTGTTGTTAAGTTTAAGTCAAGTGCTTCCTCAATCATTACATTCTTACTGTGTAAATCTGAAGATGCTAAAAGTCAATTGTGATAATGTGCTGTGATTAAGAGACAAATTCAGTGACAGTTTTTAAAAATAAAAAAGCTTTACCTGGTTCTTTCTTTTTCAGCTTACACTGCAGGACATTTCTAATAATATGGCATCTACAAAAAGTGTGCAGCACAACCTATCTTTGGGTCTCCCTCAGCCGAGAGTCGATTAATGCTGAAGCAGAAGAGTACCAACCACATTTTGAACTTCCTGTAATTTTGACTACTTGATGTGATAAGTCTATGTCATATGCAGGTTATGGGAACAGCAGGGTATTTTGTGGCTGCAGAGACCTAGTGTGGTGTAAATTATAGGCAAGACCTTGAATTCACAGGAAAGATCATACAAACGCTTGTGAATTCACATGCAAATGCATATTCATATTTAATATAGACAAAGACTAACAAATGAAATTAATAAAAATGCTCTCTAGTACAGTGTCCAAGGATGAACCAAATAATCAGAGATACCTACATGTTCACATTCCTCACACATGATTGTATTAGTGAGTTCACCAACAAAGATCCGATCAACAAAGTTCATCTTCACTCCTTCTTTTCCATAGGCTGTGAAAATATAAATGTTAATTATGCATTTAACTGTCAATTCTGAAATACTTTGAGATAATTTATCAATGATACACACCATCAATAACATTTGATTATTAAATCTGTACAAGAGACAGAACAAATATCAATAAACATCTATAAATACACTTTTAGCATGTATTTTGAGTGAATTGTTTACTGTATAATTCATTGCTGTATTCATTATTTTGCAAAAAATACAGTTCATTTTTAGATTAATAAAGCTCCAGTAAATATTCTTTTAATGGTGTCTGGTGTCAAATCATATTATTTATCCTGCTGTAAACCAAATAATTAACATTGTACAAATAGCACAAATCACATTTAAAAAAACCCATCCAAAAATACTGAAACCTTTTGTTGCATTTTATTGCAAAGAACTACCAAATGAGGAATTAAAGACAGACACATCCTTATACTGGCAAACAATGCTAATTTATGCAAGAGGCCAACCAAGACGGGCATTTATCTTTTTGATCATATGGCCTAGCTCTAGGATTGATTATGAAATGCACATTTCAAGGTGAGGTATTCATTCAGCTGAGTG
This sequence comes from Lepisosteus platostomus, assembly GCF_059453375.1. Taxonomy (NCBI): domain Eukaryota; kingdom Metazoa; phylum Chordata; class Actinopteri; order Semionotiformes; family Lepisosteidae; genus Lepisosteus; species Lepisosteus platostomus. The sequence continues at coordinate 48,888,660 of NC_142613.1, forward strand.
TTTTCAATTCAATTCTATTGCCCCTCAGAATCATTTATTTAATCATTTATTGCTGGGCTGAATTACAAAATATTTAAGTGTGCAATGTGTTTGTGTGTACTTTAAACATTTCTCATTATCTAGCATTATTACTAAAATATTTTACTAAATATCCCTAATTATGAATAAAACACTTGCATTAGAACTGTACGTAACCTACATCACCTACACAAAAACACATTACATACCTTGTTATACATGTCTGTATCAAAATATACAGATCTTGGACGGCACTAAGGATTAGGATGAGAGAATACAAACTACAGTACACTGATATTTAAATTGGTAATTTAAATATTAAGTTATACAGCTTCAATGAATTAAACTCTCCGTCAGCTATTAATGTGTTCCTCCTTTTCAGCAATTTAATATTAAGACTGACTGGCTTAAAAATTAAAAAAAAGACAGAAAAGTTTCATATATATATATAAAGAAGCTCAAACGTTGAAAGCATTGGATGATACAAGCTCATAACAGGATTAAAAAACGCAGGTTAATTTCATTTTGATGGCAGTTCTGCCATTTTAACAGCAGATGGCATTATTGAGCTAAGTTTGTTTTAAGACTGCCTTTCATAAATCTTACCTTTCACTTTCCGTTTAGTTTCATCATCTGCAGTGCGTTCAGTAGGATTGTTAAATGCCTTCAGGATTCCAGCTTTTATACGCTGAAAAACATTTATTAAAGAAAGATTTTAATGGCTCGAAAACAAATAAGTCTGATAACAGTTTTCAGCAGAATAAAGGAATATCTGCCAAAATACAGAACATGCCCATATAACATTCATAAAAGATTTCAACATGAATTAAATGAGAACAGTCACAAATGAGAGAAGGCCATTTCACAGATCTAACATGATTATTTCAGTATCATTAGATCAAATATCGGCAGAAAAAAACCCAAGAGGATTTTAGTTTCAAGAATGTGGCTAAAACCAAACTACTTTTATTTAACAAATTACTCGGCAGCAAATTCCCTGTACAAAAACACATAACACAGCAAAAACAGAGCTAAGGGCTTAAAGATAAAAATAAAAAGTACTGTTACTGCATAATCATTATTACTACAAAAACTGGATAGGTCCACCAGTCAGAAATACCATATAGCTATGAATACATCCACAGACACACATCAAAAATATAAAAAAACATATTGTTTAAATAAACCCTGTTTCAAAACAGTGTATATGTGAACACACAGCATAGTTAGGCAATACAAATGGAATGTACACCGTAGAGCCCACATTATTCTCTCATAACTAATGATTTTGAGGCCTTTATATAATGTGACATGGCCAGTGACTCTGTTCTCCTTTCGCCCTTTTATCCTTATGCCAACATTAAAGACAAAGTAGCAATCAATAGATAATTGGCCAAGCTCTATACAGTATAGGACCAAACAAGTAGCCCCCTTTTGTGAAGTTCAGTGCACTAGACCGTTTATTTAGGTCAAAAGCGTCATTATTAGATGGTCGCAGAGCTGGCGACTGTAGTGCAAGACATTAATCAATTAGAAGCAGGATCTAGCTACTTTACAACCTAGCTACTAGCTACTTTGTGTATCTGAAACCAATAATTAAGAATTACATTATTTTTAAATTTTACTACAAATGCCTTTGTTTTACGTTTTAAATTAAATTGTTCATTTTCTTTAAATTAATCAAAATTCTTCGCTTTTTTCCCCAGATAATTTTTAAATGTGTAAGAATACGTGACTAGATAGAAAAATGTGTCAATTGAACGAGTCATTGAATGTATTTATTTAAATTTGATTTTTTGTTTCTCAATTCAAATTCAGAAAGTGTAATATTTGGTTTATTATTACCACTTTAAATATTCCCAGTACAGAATCATTCGTAGGCTGCTAAATGGAAAAAGAAAGAAGCAGCCTAGACAAAAAGCGCCCAGTCGATGTATATGATCTAAATATGGACAAGGCGAATACTTAGAGTTTAATTCTGACACATTACACAGCAAAGGCGGACTTGTATTTCTGAGTGATATGATTCCAAATGAGTTAGTGGCCATAATCATCTTTACAGGATTCTGGTGGCCAGTGCGCATTACTAAAAGCCTCCTCCCTTCAAAAACACATGGTAGTGACACTTCACAACAATAGCTCGATTAGCAGATGTGGAGTTCCCAGGACACACAATGATGCCGTCCGGGTACAACTAGCAATTTCTAACTGGCACAACTGTCAATGCTCACAAGTTTGAATAGATCCATAGACCTGCCATTCTCATCTTGTCACAATGTCTGCAGTCCCACCGTGCAGCCACTGTGCTCTATTTTACTAGCCATGTCACTTGCTGGGCTGCCTGGGGATATGAAGTGACCGTTAAAAAAATAATACAGCTCACGCTGAAAGGAGTTTTAATTACTGTACACGGTGGGACCAACCCTACACTTGCCAAAAACAAGGTACCATAATGCTACCGTACAAAAGACCATGGCCCAGCCATGGGAAGGCAACTGAGAAACCATTTCAGATGCTAATGTTTGATCAGTATGCAGCTTACTGGCCATATCAATAGGGTTGATATGTAGCAAATCAACAGAACATATTAAAGTACACTATTATGTGTGATATGCTGCAAGATTAAGGTGTAATAATAGTGGACCACAAAGGATAGGGTTTGGGCTCCTGAGACGTTAACAGCAATAAGTGGCTTCCTGATGATAAATGCATGGAAGCTGTGATTTGTACCTTTATTGTAACACACGTATACAGGGCACTGAACTGTTTTGTCCAGTGTGCAACATTAAAAAAATACAGGCAGTCCACAACATATTTTGCCAATGCCAGTGGAGAGAACAAAATAAACTACAGAAACACAGAAATCACCAAAAAAGTTATTTCTGGTTATGAATGTTGAATGGAATATGCACGCCCCCCGAAAAAATGAAATTCTCCCCCACACACAAACATGAAGAATCGGTAATGACGGAATAGAAAATTCCATAATAATCGGCACACAGCGTGCACATGAGTACCAACTCATATACTGCCAATATGATCTCAGGATTCATCTGACTTCCTGAAGCAAGAAATGAGAAATATTTTTCACATACTGTGCAAATATCCCTGGTTTCCAAAGATGGCATATTTGGCCGTCAAACAATTGAATTTGGCCCAGGATTTCGGTCAGGGCACCAGTGGCTCCCTGGGTAATAAGTTCACCTGGAGCAGTGCGAAGCCTCGCTTGAGGTCTCTCTACATGTGAACCAAGGAGGGTGGCGCTGACAGGAAAGCATGAACACCCCCTCCATTCTCTGTGATTGTGTTTCTGTGAATTCTATGTCTAATTAAATCCCTTTGACCGATGGGTTGGGTTACTTCTGGGCATAAATTGATTTCCATAAATGACTGTCTGCAATACCAAGGATATTGCAGGAATCCTTTTACAATTTTAATGGTTTTTACATCCAAGCAAATTATGTAAAACCAAGCACACAAAATAAACATCCTAATGAGGGAGCAGTTGGCAACATGCAAAGACTAAAACCTGCAAAGTGAATTTGGCAGGGTGGGAGAGGGGGACAAGGACAGACCAGAGTTTAAAAGCGGTCAGAGGCGTGGAAAAGAAGAGAGAGAACAGCCCAAGCTGCTTGAGTTGGTCATAGTGGAGCTGAGCTGTTGTTAGTACGGTAGACAGAGAAGAGCAACGTCATTTAGGAATACAGCAGAAATTACACAATGAATGATAAATTGCAAATTCATTTTTCTGTCCTTCTTTCTGAGATTGTATAGGATCCCTCTTGTAATGGACAAAGGATGGAGGGCTGGGAGTTGGCTTCCACAGGGTAAGGATGAGGCACCCGACACAAAGGTCAGAGTGCCAGGTTGCACTCCAGAGAGATTACATTAATAATGATTCATAAAAAATCAAGATGAATAAAAATGTTCTTAGTTTGTGTATTTTAAGCGAAACATCTGTTACCTTTGTTTCCTCCATTCTCATGGCATCCAGCAGGTAATGAAGGAGCTCCTGGCTGTCCTGCTGCTGGTAACCTTTAAATCGAGGAGCTCTGAAGCAAAGAGAGACAAATGGTTAAAAAAGATACAAATACCCATGATGTCTATCCGTTATCTACTGGCAGTGTCAGTATTTTCTGAGACTGTTAAACGTGCCCTTTCAAACAACATGCAGACTAATTAAAGGTTACTAAAAAGATTTTTCATCACAGCGCTTTCTCAAAGCCATTTGTCCACAGGTCTCCAAAACCATATTTATTTTACTAAATGTTTTAAAAGACAAAAAAATAAAGCACTTGATGTGTTTCTAAATCTGATTTAACACTTCCAGATCAGAAACAAGACTGCTTTTGGGTGAGCTTCTGAAAAAAGGTTCTTCTTACCTCACAAAATCAACATTAGACAGTTCTTGAGCTAAAGGATACAAAAATGCCCCTTGAAATAAAAAATCACTTCATTGTAGCCTGTATCCTATTGAGCTCATTCTCACAATATGTAAACTGAAGGCCTGTTCTGGTCATTTTTTTTTACATACACTTCACTGCCTATAGTTCAGATGAGCACAGCTAAACTTCACAAGCTACTACATGTCCTGTTTTTGGGATTAACCCTATAATCTAATACCTACTTTACATATATAAGTATTTAAATTACTTTGGACAAAAGCAATCTAATAATAACAAATGGGGAAATTACTCTACATATTATGTTTCTACTATTTGTCAGTAGTTTTCACAGACCAAGTAGCACCCAAGGACATTGGTGCATCCACTCTCTTGCTTTCAAAGACTTGTCAGTTTCCTATTTCCTAGGATGATAAATTAATTTAGGTTTCCTATGTTTAGGTGCTTCACATGAATTCCAATGAGGAGGTTCTATACAAACGAGTAACTGAAAATCCAGAGGATTTATTCTCTAGGTTTGCACATAAACAATAATTTCTCTGCTAATAATGTACATATGTTTTTCTATTAGGTTTAGGCTTACAGGCAATAATAACACAGGGTTACGCAAGCACAAATAATGTTATGCAACCTTGGGTAAGCTTTTACAGGTAAACTAAGCTAGGGTTAGGTGTACAATCACACACAGCATACTACGTAAAATGCCTGATCACGGATGTGGTACAGGACACGTAATGTATAAATGAAAAATTTACCATAAACTTATCAGACATTTTCAGGCACCTTCGATAACAGCATCATCAGTTTGATAACAATTTTATATTAAGCAATTTTATTTTAATAAGGATATATCCATTTTAATTGTTAAATATATTACATATTTTTCTAATCAACTGTCCAAATGATAGAATGCACATTTGCTTTTTTTAGTAATAAGAACATAAGAAGGATTATAAATGAGAGGAGTCTCATTTATAATCCTCAAAGGTCCTCCAGTCTGGCTGTCCTTACAACTTCTGATCTATAATGTGTGGCCCTCTCTGGCCTTTAGGATGGGATTTTAGGATATAGAGTTCAAAACACAGTTCTTTTTCATTTAATATTAATATTTTAAGACATATTAGCTTTAGTTTATATTTTATTTCCCAAAGCTGTTGTAATCAGTTGTCTTCAAATATGAAATATACCGATATGCAGTACATCCATTAAATTCTTAAGTATATAATCAAGGCTGCTTGTTGGAAATTCAAAGGTTTGTGGGAGAAAACTTCTTTCAATGTACTAGAAGACTACTATCAACACTGTATAGATTTTTATTTAACACCTATCATTATGAGTATTTCACTTAGCAACATGCATTATTAGTGTGCAGAAAAGCAAGTTTTCCAGTATGTTTTTAGTGTAAACTAGCACTTCACCAGAAGGGTAACCTTATTCAGTTTCTGAAGACTTTTTTTTTTCTTCATTGAAAAAGCTCAATTAAAATACTTAAAGGCATCTCCTGATAAGCACACACAAAGCAATGCATTTAAATGTTTGAGTCCTCAAGGCACTCATTTGAAATGTTTTTTATAGCGTCTAATGCATGAAGTACAATGCCAAATACACATTTGGTTTATACTGTTAGAATCTTCTATGAATATATTTAATGAAAAGAGAGTTTAAAAACATGAACAAAAAAGCTATAAAACACATTCTGATGGCAAGCACCTTCAAAAAAAGCTTTTCAATAAGCAACCTGAAGATCTCAGTTGTTTTTTTTTTTTAAGTGAAGAGAAGCTAGCAACTTCTAATACATAATGTCCGATCTCTTCTCCTTGAAATGATGCTTGAAGCAAGACACTGGCTGAAATGGACAAATCTTAGACAAACAGATGTGCTGGCATATGGAAGCCAGTGCCCGTGCTCTCCAACCTGTTGTACAGTGTTGGCAGCATCAAGAAAGAACAGGTTGAACTGCTGTTAATGCCCATGAAAACGTGTGGACGGTTGCCTTCTCTCTCAAGAAGGGCATACAGTGCTGCGCTTCCATTACATAAATGGGTATGACATTGGTTCTGAATAATAAGATGGGAAGGATATGGGTAAGGCTTGTGTGATATTGGTTTATTAAAGATTTCAAGGAAAGGTTGAAGTAAAAACAGGATCCCCAACCTGGTGATCAACTGAACTCCTGTCTTTGGGAGCTCAAACCATAAACTGCATGTCACATTCTAGAATACATAACTCAAGTTCCACAACCATCTTTAGTTTCACTGTGAGACCAGCTGCTTTATAATCAATATACTGAATGAGCTCAAAATATTAAAACGCATATTAATGTTATTGAGGAGCAGCATTCGTTTTACTTATTTTAATCACACATGGTTTCACTCAGTTATAAAATAGGCATTCACAGAAACTGAAATGGACACAAAAAAGCTGACATATCATAACCCTGGAAATCATTCTATGAAGATTGAATGTAAAAGCATTTTACCATTACATTTTTCTTAAGCGTTTATTTTTAGAAATGCATTTATTACTGCAAATTAAGTGGATAATTCAGACAAGGACCACCATTAAATATGTTTCACATTGAATCAAATAAATTGAGTCTTTCAGGTCAAATTAGAGATGTTGGAAATACGTTCAACAGCATGGTTCGCTTAAAGAACTCGGAAATGTTATATCTTTTGTGTGCTAAGATTTAATTAATTGCTGCAAAGCATTTTCACAAGAATGATCCTAGCTTGTGTCAGAGAGCAGCCAGAGAGACCTAATGTGTTCACATCGTCTACTAAAGGCTTTCTTCTCTTTTAATGTGTGGTGACATTTGCCCAACTTCCAGTATGGCCAAGGCTGAAGACGAATCTCCTGCCACCTGCTTTCAATACTGGTCAGGGCTGTCCTTCCAGGTGGAGCCCCACACTGCTTCAAGGCAGGCGAGGCCTGAAGGAAACATCATGCAGTCTCTTCATCAGCCCTGCATGAGCTGGGACCGTGGCAGGAGAGGGGCACCCTTAGTCCTCACAGGAACGAAAGAACGTGTTTAGAAAGTGAAAGCCTGTCTCATCTGAGCACAAAAATTAAAACATTAAAATACCAGCTGAACTGCCTTAAGACAACAAATTTCAAACTTGTCACACACCATTCCGACTATAAAATGCCAATAAAATATCAATAAAAATGGAACAAACTGTTTTCACAGGTATCAGTGGAAAGGAGTAATTATCATAATAATAAAAGGGATTCATCTAGTTGTTGGACTTTCTAGAAGAAGCTCAATGGGTAAAGCTGCTTCAATTGGATCAGTCAAAATTCTACAGTCGGAAAACTCAGCACAGTGGAAAACAAGCAGAAGGGCCCTGTAGCAATGCAGGCAATCTGTCGCTGCCAAACATTTGACAGCTGCAACACTAACAGAATTAACAGCGGATGAATTAGTACCAGACGCTAAGCAGTTTGCTACAGAAAGAACCATCCAACTATATGCAATGACTTTTCTCCTTATAATCTTTGCCAGTTCATTTAACCCCTCTGGAGTGTGCAAATTTATTAAATATACTAACTGCAGATGAAACTTTAGGCTACCAAATGAAGATGCTTTAAATAAGTCAGAAATCAATGGTCTGAACTATCACATTTCTTCAAACATTGGAACCCCAGATGTGCATAAGTATGGAGGAAAGATCTTGAGAAATTAATTTATCATTATTTCAGCAGGAACCATAACACTTTTGACTACTTCAACCAGAATAATTTGGCATAATCTACATTCTACTTTGGTAAATAACATGCACTTTGCTGGTTGTACATTCTACCACAGCTGTGCCTTTTCATATCGTTATACTAAAGAAAATGTATTATTAGTGTTACAGACAAAAAAAAAATATACCCTGACATTATAAATAATTAGAGCTGTTCTTTACAAGTCTAACTAAGTAGCTAACTGCTACCATGAAGCTGTTTAATAATCCTGAAACTATGTAACATCTACACAAAAAACTGTTTTTTAAAACCCAACTTTTCCACCCTTGTGAGAAAAGCACAGCAAAAAAGAAGAAATGTTACAAACAAGAGGAAGCTATTTGGGTCTCTCAGCTTGTATGGTTGTGATCCACAGTGATCTGCGGGTCTCCATCAGCTGCTTCTTCAACGAAAAGAGTGGATCAGATCTGAAGGAGGCCAGGGTGCTGCTTACTTTGTCCTACAACCCTCTGTTTGAAGAAGTGCCTCATGTTCTCAATTTAGATGCATTTCCCGCATTGTTTACCCTTGTCTAATCTGGTTCATGTTTCACTGTTCATTCTGAAGAAATATGACGGGTTGACTCTGCACCTTAAACTACATATACAGCTGTGGTTCACAGTTACTTTGCTTGCAGTTTCTCTAAAAATGAAAATGGTGTCAACGTAAACACCTAAGTTTCATATATAGCTTTTTCAAGATCAGATTTTACCACCTTGCAACCTGATTTTGAGAAGCTTTTATTTTAGGAGCTTTTGAATATTCATGAAGACTTATTTCTGTTTGATGGGCAGAGAACATTTTAATCTTTCTTGTTACTGTGCTCCAGATTTGGTTACTACATACTGTAGGAGTTGACTGTTGGAGTTGACAGCACTGGACTTGGACTTGGACTGGGCTACATAGTGGTCAGCATTGATGCCTTGGGGTCCTGGGGCACTGTATGCATGACGCCTGTATGTTCTTTCCATGTTCACATGGCTTTCCTCCTGGTGCTCCCGTTTCCTCCCACAGTCCAAAGGCATACAGGTAGGTTAATTTGCCCTCGTGAGTGTGATTCTGTGCATGTCTGTGTTTGCCCTGCAATGGACAGGATTCCCATCCAGTGTGCGCCCAGCCATGCACCTGTTACTTGCCGAGTTAGGCTCTGGCGGAACGGATGGGTGGACTTGGAGCTTCTTAGTAACTAGGCTGTTTGCGAAATGCCTGTTTTCCATTACAATTTGTTCAACCTTGCAATTAGAACACTACTAGAAACACAAAATTGAACCATTTACAACTACAACTAATTTAATGTAAATTGTTAACATTGGATCTGACTATATTGTACAAAGGTTAAAATGTGTAATATGAAAACATTCTGGACATCTTTGTCCCAGTGTTGGTATGAGAAAAAATAGTATATTTAGTCCGTTGTCTTCTTAAATGCATATTAAAATTTAAACCCTTTACCTGTTCCTTTGCAGCCTACGAGTGCTGACACAGCTACCTACTTGAACTTTTAAAATGTATTACATAAAACACTAAATGTGGAATAACAGGCCTCGAAATAACATTATGCACACTATAGGGCACCATTATGAAAAATCTGCCATTTATACTTGAAATGTGAAACTTCCAAGACACAATTGCTTTCAAGATCATTAAAAGCTTACAGCACACTTCTCCTGTCTCCGTTCATACTACTAAAGCAACAACGTCTGTACTGAACATGTGTTTAACTTAATTTTTCTTTCATTTGGTTAAAAAAACATTTTTACTATGGAAAATGAGGCAATGTCTTTGAAGCCTGCAAATATCTCTCCTTCAATTTTGTAGACTTCAAATTTCTAGTTTCTAAAGAGTCCATCCAAGGTGCCCGATTTATTACATAAAATCAAGACCAGTACTCAATTTGATCCTTAGCCTCTATCTTTATGTTCATGCTGTGCAGTTTTTTTTTATCCCTTTCCCAGTTGAGATTACAAAGACCCTCTGTGTACTGGTGACGTTGCCCCAGCTTTTAAACCTTCTAAAGATCAAAATGTCCTTTGCCACTTTCAAGCCTGCCTTTTGTATTAGGGGATTGACTGTATTCTAGTCACTCAATTACAAAACTATCTAGGAAAAAAAGAACTATAAAAAAATTGCCTATCTGTGTTGTGCTAGAACATAGCAAAGAAAAAGCTTTGGCTATAGCTCCACATATCCGTTAATGACAGTGGTTTCTGGATTCCTGGTAATTACTCTATTACTCAGTCTGAATGCTGACTTTTGCACTGTTGATCACAGAAACCTTCTTAACAAATAGACTTGACTGTCTCTATTTCACTTCTTTCAAAACAGCTGCTTGTGCTGTGGTTTCACAGAGGTCAATATTGAGGCCCCTCTCATTTATAAGCTATATTATAACTTTAGTGCAAATCATTTAGAAAAATGGTGTTTACTTTTATGCATTTATTTAGTGACAACACTCACAGTTTCTTTAATTGTAGCTCACACACACAAACAATACTTTCCTTGTCATTGTCATCTAGTACTGTCATCTATTTATCAGGATATCATGCACAGATGTATGAAAAGTTAAGCACCAATGAAACAGAGGTTTATATTCTTAGCATCAGAATGGAATTTAAAAGTCTAAGGCCGTAATTGATCATTTTGATTTTAATCCAAATGTTGTGATTAGAAAACTAGAAAACTTTTTGATTCTACTGCAACCTTTGAACACCATTATCGGATTACCAATTAAAACATACATTTCATTTATACTACTTATCTACTTCTGCTGCTGAGAAACATTTTTTTTTCCTGGAGCTAACAATTGACGACTCCAGCTCGCGCAAACAAAATCCAGAGCTGCTCATATCCTCACAAAATCAGGTTCTTGCTTCACCACTGTTGTAAACACTGCACTGCCTATCTGTAAAACTAAGTGGATTTTAATCTCTTAATTTTAAATTGCACAACTAGTGAATTTCACTTACTTAAATTAGGTGTGACTAGCTTTATCCATCTAAGGATAATCAGTTCTTTGTCCATAAGAAACTGATAATGCAAGTGCTTAAAACTGTCTTAAAAATTTGGTGATAGTCCTTTAACTATACCTTCTTCTTTATTTTAAAGTGTTTTTATCTAGTGTCTTGAAATGATAAGTGCAACATAGTGCTTTACAACTAAAAATTGTTTTACTAATTGATCAGTATTCCATTTCCAATCCAAAACATGCATTACCTCAAATGCCTATTTCCTGCAACTGAATTAACCATTCCATATGAAACATCACCAAAATACTTCTAAAAATCTATAATTTGTATCCATTAGTGTTGTTTCTTCTGCAAACTACTTATGCAACATCTACATTTTCTGCATCTGTTGATTGTCATCTAGAATCAAGATCCTCTGCTTTAGTTGTTTTCAAAACTACTGAAATTCCTTGTCTATAATTGATTGATTCAGACTTATCACCCATTTAGAACGACTGTTGGAAGAGTTTTGTTAATGATCTATGAATAATGTATATTTTACTTAAGTACAATTGGCAGAAAAACACCAGGACATGGAGATAATTCATCTTTAGTGTTTCTAGTACCGATAACTGGTTAATACTATTTAATAAAGAACTTTGTGATTGCAGAGCCTTGGGCATTTTGTCAATTTCTTCTGTGGTAAACACCCAAGTCAAATATTCATTTATTAGTCATTGCAAATTTTTACTTTTATTATCTGGCATGCCTACCATTACTGCTCTTTCATTGTAGGAATTCAAATAAAACATTTTATTACATATTTTGTATCCTCCACTGCAATATTTTTTTCCCACTCTCTCTCAGACCTAATATCTGTTTTTACCTAGTTTTTTCTATTTTTTATAAAGAGATTTAAAACGAACTACATCCAGTTAAAATACTTTCTCTTTACTTATATTTTTCTAAAATGATTAAACCATTGGGGCCAGATCTGTCTAAGATTTGATTTATTTACTCTATGGATGAAGGTGTCCTGTGTTTTTAGAAGAAGATCTTAAAAACCTCCCATTTTGTATTTATCATAATGTGGCTAAGGAATACCTCTTTACAGCAGCTTCACACTAAAATATCATGTTTCTGACAAGAAATAAATTAGAAAATTAGTCACTTACAGTCTGCTCAAGTCTAAAAATATGTACTTGCAGCAATGCTTGGTAATTCGTAAGAGCTGAACGAAATGAATAACAAAAGGCACAGAGAACCAAGGACTCAGACGTACATAAAGCATAGATGAATTTAACAACTATTGATGTCTCCTATTATGTTCACTTAGACTCTTCATAATATTTCATATAAATAAGTAATTCAAAATGACCTTGCCTATCTTACAATTTATTGCAGGTTTAAATCTAAGAATTTAGTTTTCTATACTTCTTAAATTCATTCATTGCAGTTCAAATGACCTGCAAATAATTAAATTATTTTTTTCAAGTAGTTCATGTGAAAGGCTCACAGACTATATAGATTTTTTAAGGTAAAATTAAATGTCATTTGACACAATCCTATTAATCTATCAGTACCTACGGAAGAGCTTTTTCAAAAATGATGTTTTAATTACTCTGAGGAATGTTTTTCCCTCAGGAATCCAAGGAATAAATATTGACTGAGACCACTTTTCCAGGAGACTGTAGCACTAACTCCTAATTCACAGTTTGCCTTTCTACTCATCAGCCACTTTCAAGAATTCTATTTGTACCTATTTTCAATATTAAATCAAGTTATAGAAAGCTATGTTGCAGAATACCTGTCTCATCACTGACCTCAGACAGCTAAATCATGGATTTGCCATCTCCATCACTCTGTTGCTGTCCAACTGCTACTTCGATTTCTAGCTGCTTGCTCTGATGTAAAGTACGCAATCCAAAGTTATTTTTACTTCTGTGGTGGATTCAACTAGACCAAAAGCTCTCTCAGGAAAACATTCTTCAGTGTAGAAACTAGAACTGTTTCTCCTTTCTCCTGCAACATTTCATTCCACCAAAGCTCCTAACGACAAACCACTCAAATGGTTTGTCTAAATCTACTGCACTGAGCAGTGGATTATTTAGGGATCTACAACTGCCTCTTCTCCTGTGCCTACAACATTAAAAGTGTTTCAGATCTCATATGTACTCTAATAAGTGTAACCTGAGGATCTTGCCATAATGACTTTGTCATTTCTGTAAACAAACAATGACATTTTATCTTTCCTTACAACCTACAAGCACCACTTGTCTTCTGCATAGTCTGCATAGGCCTGTTTAGTCTCTAAAGGTCAATAATCATCTCAGATCACTCTTTTCTCCAGTTGGTGGTTCTGTCTTTCTTTCCTTGGTTTAATAAAAAAAAACACGATATGTTCACTGTTCCAGCCCTCCCTCTTCCTGTTCCACCTAACCACGCTTCTCTCTGTTCTTACTTTTCATCTCTGCCAGTGCCCAATGACCCTTGATTCTTCCATATCATATATTTATCCTAGCATTATATCTGTCTTTTAAAGGCATTGTCTAGAAGATGTAAGAGATGTGTCAATATAACATAATTACTTCTTTTTCATAGGAAGCATTTTCTAGGTCAGTGTTTCCTACACTTGTACTATCTACAAGCAATACTTTGCACTTTTATATAAACTTGTCAACTGCCAGGTGTTTGCCTGTCTTGAATTTTATCAAAATCGTTTAGAATTTAATTTGCTTCTGTACAGTGTTTGCTAATTCTCCTAATTTGATACCATCTGCATCATAAACTTCACCAGATCACAAACTATTCTGGAATCTAGATCATTTATATAAATTAAGAAAGACAGTGGTTCTAGTACAGATCCCTGAAGTACTACACTAATTATATCACCCCAATTTCAGTATTGTACCCTCTGCTTTCTATTTAATAACTAATTCTCAATCCAAACACAATTCACATGCCCTTGAATACCTACCATCTTTCAACTGAGAATTAGTTGTTTATAAGGAACATTATCAAAAGCCTTCTGAAAATTTAGGGTGTGTATCCACTACTGTTATTACTTATTCAAAGAAATCTAACCAGTTGGTAAGGCAAGACTTGCCTTTTCCAGATCCATGTTGACTATACCCTAGGACAGTGTTTCTCAAACTTTTTGGACCAAAGCATCCAAGTACCACCTACAAGTCATCATCTCATAGGAATCCCAGAAATTCTCAATGACCAACATGAGCGCATGTGCACACATACATATAATAAATATTATAATAATAAACTTTGTTTGATATAAAAAAAATGTGGCTTCTCAAAGTGTTTTACAGAAAAAAAACAACAACAAATAAAAATAAAAAAGCACCATTTCAGTGAGAGGGGTGAGCCTGTTTAGTCGAGTAGAGCAGATGTGAATTAATTTTTCGAGCCTTGATACAATTCCCAACAGTCTAACAGATTTTAAATCTTCAGGCATTTTCTTGACAGCAAAGGTGTCGCGGTGAATGTTGCAATGAAACCATTAATTTCTGGAGCAACCTCTCTAATTCGTGCAACTACACCGCTGTGTCGGCTTGTCATTGCTCTAGCACTGTCTGTACAAACTCCGACACATTTTATCCAGTCGATGCCATTCTCTTCGATAAATTCATTCAGAAGCTGAAATACGTGCTCTCCTGTAGTTCCTGTTGGTAGCGGCTTACAGAACAGAAAGTCCTCACGGGACGTACCCTCAAACTCGTATCTAACATAAACGAGCAAATTGGCCAAATCGACTACAGACTCATCTAATTGCAGTGAAAAACATCTGCTCATCTTAACGCGCTCTGTCAGCGTACTTTTGATATAATCCTCCATTTCAATAATTCTATGAATGACTGTGTCTTTCAGGGGGGCAGCAGGTCGAGCTGTTCAGCAGCTTTTTCTCCACACATAATAGTGTGGGGCTTACCTGCTTTAGCAATCCGCAAGCTTGCATTTTTCCACATTTCTGTTTTTATTTCAGTGTTTATTTTAAGTTTTTATTTAATGCGCATGGGAGAGAAACACAGAGATGCTCGGTGTATTTATCTCAAATTAACTTAGAACAGTTCTTAAATATTTTTCTGTTATTTTTCACGCTTTCCTGTGTTTTGGCGTACCAACTGGCGGCACGCCGCGTACCACTGCAGGTACGCGTACCACAGTTTGAGAACCACTGCCCTAGGATATTATTTCCATATACTTGATCAATTCATTTTGTTCTTATAATCAGATCCATTACTTTATGTAATCGTGGTAATTAAAGTCAGATTAATTGCAAATACTTGGTTCAGTTTTCTCATTTCGTACATCAGCCATTTCTCTTTCATTGGCTAGAAGTTCACAATTTTAACTCCAGATCCTTAATGGTTCTTTTGTTGTCTTGGTCAAAGAACTTTCTACTGTTTATTTTAGTCTCCATTGCAATATTTGTTTCAATTTCTCTCCTGGTCTAATACCCCATTATACCTGTACATTATTTAACTGTATCCTCTTGTTTTTAATCATTTTGCAAAGTGCTCTCTTTTTCCTTAGATTTTTCCCAAACAGATTTTTTTAAGCATTTGGAAATGGGATTTCCCTAAAGTTGAAGCACTAGGGAAAGCATTTTTTTAGCTTTTGACTTTCTCAATCATGGGATAAAAGTGGTCTGTGTGTTGAGTAGAATCTGTTTAAACTGTTGCCATCCTTTTTCCACTGAGTACATATCTATGCCATTGTAATTTATTTCGCTTAAGCTGTGTCGCATTCCTACAATGTCTTTGCTTTGTAGAAATGGTACACTTTTGCTTTGGACTCAATATCTATAGTTTCAGAATACACTTCCACACCATATCATGATCACAGTTCCCTAACTTAGCCAATCTGTCTTTTTTTGCCATTTAAAGGTTATCATTGCTTAAGTGTTAAGTGCAGCAGCTTTAATTAACTTTCTGCATTGACGTACAAAGAAAGCCTATCTGGACCCTTGGGTGTTTCAATTGATTCTCACAGCTCAGAGTTGTCTCTTAAGCGTATAAAGATAATGCCAGCTATTTCAGAATCATCAGAAAAACTGTCTCATACCCCTTACAGTTACCATGACTTGTTGCATTTCAAACACTGATTCTGAAGTCCGATTTACAGTGTAACAGATTCTGAATGAGGGAGATCAATGCCTGACCTGTTTGGCATTTTGACCTGAGTGGATCAGACCACCTATACAGTCATTCCTTACACCAAATGTGGCAAGAATATTACATAGTGTTTTGCAAAAGTACTCAACCCTTTGCTACCACATTTTACTGATTTTGCGACATTGTGCAACTTCGTGATCATTATGACATTATGCATTCAAATACTTCTTTTTAGAATCAATGCAACTTATCCAAAACAAAGTTAAATATGCTGAGACTATAAAAACAAACCTGATTTTCAAAGAAAATTGTAACATTTCTTAATTGTTTAAGTATTCAAACCCCTTTGCTCTGCTAAATCCTTATCAGTTCCAGTGCCTTCCATTTGAAAGGTCACATATTTAGATGCATTTAAGTTTCCTCAATTAGATACTGAATTTAAATCCATAAGCCCCATTGTCATAAATCAGGAATTAAGTGGCACTGAAGAACTGATCAGGAGAAGATTTCAAAGTCACTGATTATCCTTTTGATTATGGTGAAGTTCATCATCGAAAAATAGACTTGTAAAGACAACCCAGGTACTATCCATATGGAGCTGTCTATCCAAACTGAGCACCCAAGCAAGCAGAAATCTAGTTAGGGATTCCTCTGTGAAGCCAATGGTAACTTTGGAAGCTGTAATAGGTTCCATGTCTGAGGTGGGAGTAAATGATCTTCATTGACGATATCCCAGTTTGACACTGCATTGCCGTCTCAAACTGATAATAGCCAGTCTCTTCCGAAATGGAGCACATAACAAAAATTCAGTGCGTTTACATGCCCAAAGTCCTCCAAACTTCAGCTGAACTGCATAAACATGGGTCCTTAGACACTGTTCAGTGCTCATAACATGAACACCCCTTCATCATTACCCACTTTCCAGTGCCACTGCAGCTCTACCAACATATCTAACAGATTCATACAAATGAAGCCGTGGAGTATCCTATGCATTTAATACTGTGCAACAGTGTCAAATGAGGTAACAGGGTCTTGACCGATCTTGCCCATCACACACCTCAGCTTTTAAAAGCATGAAGTGAAAGCCTGGCATGGGGACAAGAGAAAGCTGCAGTTCTCGCTAGGAGCCATCACTTACCTCTGAATGCAAACTGTGCACTGGCCATGCGACCAGCTGGCTCCTGCACAGTCAGTCCATTACTCATGATGAAGAGCCTATGACAACACCAGGAGCAGTAAACCCGATTGCGCTAAGTCCATTTAATGATGGATCAAGGTCCAGGAAGAGGACAACAATCTGATTATCTCCTCCACCCAGCAAAGAGACAACTTTTCAATAACCAGTTACATGGTGTATATTTACATGTTAATCTTATGCTCTTAACTTACTTTTGGCACAGCTGGTTGAAAAGTAT
This sequence comes from Lepisosteus platostomus, assembly GCF_059453375.1. Classification (NCBI taxonomy): domain Eukaryota; kingdom Metazoa; phylum Chordata; class Actinopteri; order Semionotiformes; family Lepisosteidae; genus Lepisosteus; species Lepisosteus platostomus. The sequence goes on from NC_142613.1 coordinate 48,906,299, forward strand.
TTTTGGAGAAACTGGTCCCTTTCCTGGTTCCTTCATGCAGTTCAGGAACAAGAACATGGCAGATGTCAAAGGCTCTGGACTGGGCAGGGTCACAACCAATGGGTCCTATGCATAAAAAAATCAACCATTACATTTACGAGTTATACTGAGAATAATGCAATGTTTTCCAAGAGAAATAAACCAAATGTTATGAGGCCGGTTCTACTTTGTGTATCAACCACTACCTGCATCTTTGGACAAAAAGCATTCAACCATCTAAATGAAATAATAATAATGATTTGCAATATTAATAAAATTATACCTACTTATACAAAAGTGCCTTATACACTTATACCACTGTAGTGTAGCATACACCTGTTTTACATTATGCATCACAGCTCATCAAACGGGAAAGTGAGAAAGAGCTTCTTCATCTTTTAAATTGAACGTGAACTTTAGGACGTTCAGACTGCACATGCCCATAATAAAATCGAGCCATGACACCGGGGTTAACAGAATAATATAATAACTATGTAGTTGGGACTACAAGTATTATGAATAAATGGTGTATTTGCACAGGATGTTTATATTGAGACATCATTTACATCTTCTAGACTATATGGAGAAGTAATTAAAAGGGAAAACAAAATGCTAAGAGAATCTAAATCAAGTAGTGGTATATTAATCTTTGCCAATAAATTATTTTATAGCAATTGTTAAAAAATAAAAAAAATCACAATATAACAATGCATTCTTGTAGAAAAATACTGTAACATTGAAGTCGTAAGTGCACAAACTCCATATTAATAACTAATCATTATGAAATACACAATTTCTTACAGAAGAAAAGTAACACTCATGACTTGAATGATAATTTCAACAATTTATTCTTGAAATGGTTGGTCAGTTCTGAGCGCCAGCGAGGCTCACTGGCTCAAACAACTCCTGGCATCTTTGTTATTAATATACTGCCGCTCTCCCTTCCTTCAGGTGACATGCATTTCACCCCTGTGACTTGATACTGTCTCATCAACAGTGCCATCTCTTTAACAGGCTGAAGTTGTGCAGGGCTTCCAAACATGTGCGAGCCCACAAATCAATCAAGCACATGCGTAACAGCGGTCAGCTATTCTACTGCGACCGGCGGGGAAAGGCATATCTGGAGAGCACATACAGTAGCTACGAGCTTGCATGTGAAAAGACAGCAAATACTATGTGGACAGCTGGAGTCGAATACCCTCCCACGATGACACAGAGGGTGTGAAATCAAATGCTGACTAAATAAAATCAAATGATTTTTAAGATACCAACTATGTTTAAACTTGGTAATGTAATTTTTATACACCCCAGATTACATGAGAACATAGACAAGAGGAGGCATTCAGCCTGTTATATAGCCATATAGCCTGTTCGGTAGTTAGTTGTTAATTGATCCCAGGATCTCATCCAGAGTTTTCTTGAAAGAAGTCAGAGTATCAGCTTCAACATCAAGACCGGGTAGCTTGCTAGAATTTCATTTTTTCATACTTGGGACGTTTAACTGTTCCTCATTTCAAACTGGCAAGAAGTAAAAAAAGTAACATAGTGACTCCATTTTTCTCCAAGGGCTGCTCACCTTCAACTGTGCTTCACTTTTTACCATCTTGTGTTTTTATTTATAGTTTTACCCTTGACTTTACACAGAAAAGAAAGAAGATCCACAATTTTTTCCCCAATTATTTTCTGGGGTGCTCCTCACTCCTCCTCTCCCCACCTAGGTATACATACCCAGAATGTAACCAGGTATGACTTTAAAAACAACATTTACTTCATCTAAACTTGTATAACACTCATTACCAAATCTAAACTATTACAGCAATAAAGATGTTTTAAAAATCACAACAAAAGCTATGAGTTCGCTTTGATATGTTCATATGCAAGCCTTGAAAGACATAATCATAATCTTAATCTTTTGTACTCTTATTTACAGTACCTGTCACCATGTATCATCTCAAGGCAGTTGACAATAACAAAAAAACAGAATTAAGTGCTAGAGTATCATAACAGTGAGTTGGAAAAAAGGTTGGAAAGTTTTGGAAAGGTTAATTGACCTGTAAGCTCTAATATGGGCTTAGACATCATTCTTTATTCCTGGACCATTACCCAATTTTACATACCAAGTTTGTTTCCATAAGTGGACAAATCTTCAGCTTTGATCCTTTTTCCTTCATCTCTGAGACCAAATCATTCAGCATGTGTGTCTGAGACAAATTCTTCAAAAAAAATATAAGAAAAAAACAGTGCAGTAATTAGCATTTAGACTGCTAAAGTGCCAAGGCCATCTGCAAAAACACAAATGTCTTTAAAATACTTGCAATAAATTACATTTTTAATAAAACCTTTTGAGGCTTAACAGAATGTTTTAATGTCACCTTTAAATCAATAGAAATGAAACTATGGACAGATCTGTGGATGTATTACATTTTAACAACACAATTGCACTGTGAATGTGTATAAGCAATATTTCCCAGAAAACTATTTTTTCAGCTCCGTACATGTCTGTCGTAAATGAACATTCATCATTTTAAGACAAAAATGTGGACTTAGAAAACATTCAGCAAGAGCCTCTTTGTAATACAGAGCAAGGCCATGCTTTATAACTTAAAGCTGTACAGACAGCAAATAATTCTAAAACACAACCTATGAGGGAGTCCTGACCAGCACAGGTCATAATTTCCAAGGACAGCTGGTGTTCAGTAAATTGTTATGATTTTATTGAAAGGGTAACTTAAAAGAAGAAAAAAATAACAGGCATGATTCTATTACAGACTCATTTCAATGACATTCTAGTGTGTGAAATGAAGCAATGCAGCTATTCAGTGACTCTAATGCTGTCAATGCCTCCTTCCTTCTTCCCTCTCCCTGTTCCTCCTAACACGTCTAAGAAAATAACTACTGAGAAAAGACACGACAAACGTGCAACAAAATATAAAGTCCTTGTACAGTATAACAAAGCTGGAAGTCAAATCTGAATCTTAAATATTTGCTACACAAATCACTTTTAACTCACACATTTTAATTGTGTAGTTCAGGTGGGTAGCTGCGTCAGCATGCATAGGCTGCAAAGGAACAAGTAATAGGTTTATTCCATGCTGAAAAGAGAAGAAAGAAAACGCAACGTTTCGGCCGTGGAGCCTTGAAGCTAATAATAAACCTATTACTTGTTCCTTTAAATTCTGTATGCTACTATATTTGTCCTGAACAACAAATACACTGCAAAAAATAAACTGTTGTTTACATCCATCACATAGGTAGATTTAGTGTACGTTTTGGGAATTGGGAAGAATCTCTATACTTAATAGAAGAATAGTTTTCCAAATCTCTTTATCAGTACTATGAATATGGCAGATTTTGTACTTAATTGATTTGTTTGGTAAACATGACTGAAAACATTTTACCACTTTCATTGTGTTAATGTCTCAATATCTTCACTGACATTATTATCTTACACTATTCTCTTTCCTTTATGTGTAGTGGGGATGCTATTACAGATTGAAGGAAATGAATCTGCTTCAGGCAGAACAAAGCAGAATTCAAGTGCTAGAGGACTTGATAACAGGTAAACACATAGTGAAAGGTACAAACAATGACAAAACATGGGACACCCTGTCACCAACAAAGACCCAAAAAGTTTAAATTAAATCATACCATTCCATAAAAGAATGGTTATCTAAAATATGCCTCATATTTAAAAAAAATCATGTGCATTTCTTCAACCAGTTATCCATTTAACTATGTGTTTCATTTTTAACATCATGCAATACCTTAGGGTGCAGACATGCCAGAAGTTTGACATAGACTGTGCTGAAATGACTAATAATTACTAGGTAAATAACTGTTTAGGATTTGGAGATACAAAGCAGCTGCTCCTGTTTTTAATCACAGTGCTGTCTAACTGCAACAACTGAATAACATTTTTTTTTTCCTATGGAATAAAAGGCAAAAAGAGCAGATGCTTGCAAACAAGTGCTAGAGATGTGACAAAAAGAGTCTGCCCATTGAAAAAAGAAATCAAGGATCTGGATGGGTTTCCAGTTTGTTATTTCCATTGTTGGTAGTACTGTACAGCCCTTCAGGCTGCTGCTGTGCTTGACACTACCCAGCACTGTTTCAGAAGGCCTCCTACCAGAGGAGCAGTGCTGACGGGTGAGAAGGCTGTTGCTATGGGCTGCCATAGCCTTGTGACTTCTCTGCAAGTTTCCTGCAAGCATATGTAGGATGGAGGCGGAAAAACACCTGCGTCTGTATGATTTTACCTGAAAAATCTAGCAGTTCTTAGTGATACAGTATGATTAGGAGATGCACACACTGGCACCAAAAATGGTTACTACTTCACCATATTTCTCAAATGTCCGAATTGACCCAATTGTCCAAAATGACTAAACTTGTCCAAACAATGTTTTTTCAAGAGTATAATGAATGAGGCATTGTCACACATGTGACTTGGCACATTACATAGATCATTGTGGATCTACCTGCAAAACATTTCTAAAAAGCTTATTCTAGGCTGTACAGGAATATCTTACCTGCATCACTGCATTAAAAAAGCATGTATTTCCTAAATTGTTTATGCCTTTAACTGGCACAAAGGTGCTGTTGACTGGATTCTTCCCTTTTAGGAGATCAGTACCTTCAGTGGTTTCTTCTCGAATTTTTATTATTTTTGATGTTGTTCCTAAAATAAAACAAATTATTGGTAAGCAGAAATAATGTATGCCCTCTAGTCTACAAAAACACACTTTACAAGCATTTTATTAATATCAGTTTCAATTTTCTAAAACCAGCTTCGCTACTTTTCAGTAATAAAAAATAAACTCCAGATATTTGCAAACAACATACCTATTAGGCAACACACCTACTGTATTTTAAGAAACATCAACCTAATGATTCCTGACACTAGAAATGTGAGTTATACACTTTCTGTGATAGACAGTGACAAAAACCTGCATAACTAACTGAATTCACAAACAACCTAGATTAAATTACTACTGTATGTACCCAAAATGCCTGTTTTGAAATGAAGCAAGGCCCTGGAATAATGCATTCACATAAAATAACTTTTATGGAAATTATTTAGCAGTTGAAAACTAACATCTAGAGCAAAGGGGGAATAGTCATCATGTCATGTCATTTGCTAAACCTCTTTATACCATACGGTGTCGCGGGAAGCCGGAGCCTACCCAGCAAGCAACGAGCGCAAGGCAGGGTACACCCTGGACAGGGCGCCAGTCCATCGCAGGGCAAGTGCAAGCCAATCAGACATGGGGACAATTTGGAAGGGGGGAAATCTGTCCCGGACACCAGGATAACTCACTCCTCTTATCGAGAACTGCCCGAGGATCTTTAATGACCACTGAGAGTCAAGACCTCGGTTTAATGTCTCATCCAAAAGACAGTGCCCACTACAGTAAAGTGTCCCCGCCACTATACTGGGGAATTAGGACACACATAGACCGCAGGGTGGGCGCCCCCAGCTGGTCACACTAACACCACTTCCAGCGGCAACCATAGCTTGTCTTGTTTTGCAAGATCGTACCCCAATTCTCTCATTAAGGCTAGATAAGCATGTGCCGGTTCAAATCCCGCGGCCAAGTACAGCATCCATTTGTCATATTCTCATCTGACAAGCAAGTAGTTACACAAAAACAAAACTTAAGGCTACGCTTCATTCTGCTGGAACGCTGCCATGTTATAATGAGCTCACAGGAAGGGCAGTAAGTGAAGTCCAAGGACTTGAACCATTTAGGGTCAAGCAATCAGGTTGCCACCCACTGCAACAAGCAGAGTTCTGTATTGACTGAACATTTCTGCCCAGGCCTTCATGCCTGGGTCTTGCACCTCAGCATTGAGCTCAGTAAGATATCGAAACTTGTGGCTTCCCACATTGTGACTTATCATTGGTGGACTGTGTTGGGCAAAAATGTTATGACAGGTCAGAAAGTGTGATCACTTGACAGTCAATGACTTGGTCTACCCTCCAACATACCAATGGCACAATGACATTGTTCTCTTGCTAAGCAGGACATTTTCTCACTATTGACGTGATTTAGTAGTTAAGCAACGGTTAGTCACTTCGCGTTTATCACCATCAGCTATGAATGATCAATTAATCAAATGATGCCAAAAAATGTTTACAGCATATCCAAAATATGAATACTTGAAATATATGAATACATGTTTGTTTATCCTTACGGATGTCTCAAAACACCATGAACCATCGTTTAAAATGCAAAACGGCTTTGACTCTGGAGAATTAGATACTGGAAGGCTAAGCCGTATGTGTATGGACATCTTCAGAAACAATAAAGACAATCTGCATTGTTGCAATGTAACTAGGTTAAACAGTTTACACAGCATCTGGATGGAAGTACTGTCATCTGGGATTCCAGATGACAGCTGGCATATCTTTTCACACATTCAAATTCTACTGCATTGGACCCAGCTGTTAAAACGTACAGATATGCAAATAAGACTTGTTTCTAATTATGTGATAAACTATATGTGAATAGACTTGAGACTTTTCACAACCTTATTTTTAAAGGACAGGTGCATTATAAAGTAACAGAAACAGGCCATGGCATCAGTAATATTTCATTCAACTTCTGCTCTTAATGGAACAGTTTGTTAGTATTTGGTAAAAGGTCTAGACCTAGAAAACCAGCCGAATCCCGAAGGACGGGCATCATCCATTTATCATTCGACAGTTTCATGCCTTTATTTTGATTTTTAGGTCATATATGCAAATCATAGAAGAAATAAATAACTTTTCTTTAAAAAATCATCATGTCCAATGTGTCCATTTATACACATACAGTATGTTGATTACACCTACACCATTTTATTACAAAAATGGTCTGGGATGCCTACAATCTGAAGTCTTCTTTTAAATTGGAATTGATTCTATGGTCTGATTTTTTAACACGTCTTTCACAAAGATATTAAATAATTTTATATTGTACACTTAATGTCCATAATAGCAATGAAATAACAAACAGGAATGTTATTGAGTTAAAACAGTACTATTGAGTTAAAACAGTACTTAGGAAGTCTAAATATAAAACAAAATTCACCAACTTTTAAAATCAAATTTTATAAACTGAACACGGAAAAAGAAAAAATATGAAAATTGTTTGTTTGATTAGGTTTCTGTTTTGATTTGGAAAACCACTACAGTACCAATTACATCTAATCTGCTAAGCAATGTGGACTCAAGTGCTTACTCTCCATTCCAGACTACAGTCCTCCTCATATGCAGAAAATATTTTAAAGCATAACACAGGAAAAGGATTCATAAACTAAGTTCATTAGGAAAAACATTCCAACCAGAAAATGGCATACCCAGAAAGACGCCAGTTTAATTTAAACCAAATCAAAAGCATTCCTTCTATAAATTTCCTATTAAAGTGTAACATTACCAAAGAAGGAAAACACATAAATGGGTTAAAGTGAAAGGACTAGCAAAACCCAGCAAAATATTTTAAATTAAATGACAAAATTCTATCAGTCTTAGTTACTATTTTTATAACATAACCTGTAAATACACATATAATATATTACATTTATTAGGGGACCGAGGCATACATAAATGGCACAATGAAAAATAAAGTTCTAAACATTTTGTTTCATACTCACAAAACACTAGCTAGACACACACTATGACAAAAAACACTGGACTATTACTATATCATTCTGTCAGAAACAGGTTAATGTATGAATTTTTAATGTCATAGAGACAAGTTACTCCATAAGTGATTATTTTAATTTTCTAATCATTTGTAACACAAACAATAACAGGCACAATGTGGAGACAACAAATATTAACAGTACTGGCTGCAAAGCACAGAACAGTGACCTCAAAATTCCTCTAATAATATCTAGCAAGGTGGCACCATGTTAAAATAAAAAATAGGTACCATTATTCATCCAAGAGAAAACAATGGAAAAACAATGATAACATTGTTATATTTTATCACTCACAAAATGACTATGTGTGAAAAATATAGCTTACAATTTAACACCCCACAGAAAAGTTCATTATAATGAACTTTAATGTGACCAGATAGTAAAACAACAAAGTAACTTTCGCTTGTAAAGAAAATCCATTTTCTATGAATTCGGTATCTGACCTTGACCTGGGTGATGCAATCTATAAAAATCAAATGTGAGCACACAAACATTCCACGCAATTTCACACACTGGGGTTTCTCTTATTAAAAATAAAGCTATAATAAGGCTACACTTCATCTAAAACAAAGTAGTTAAAAAAGTGGAGGGAAAGGGGTTTACATTATGTTACTTGTTCTTGGGAAAACAAAATTAAATATGAATGCCTATGGATAAATACTACATCTGGGACAGCAACTTAAGGTAAACAATGTTCACAGGGCCATCTGGCCAGAACTGCAGGCAAAAAGTAAACCAGAAGCATATGGAAAAGCAGATTTTTCTCTCCCCTCCAGCAGTATGGGATGGCAAATGTCAGGATGAGATCTGTCCACGCTTCACTGTGCTGTGCTTTGCAGCACCACCTGGTTCTCCTTGCTCAGCCACCAAATATGGACAACACTGACACTGTGGACCTTATCTCCAGGGCAAACAAAGTGAGCATGCTTCTCCTCCTTTCTGAACACATATTTCACACTAGCACTACACAACCGGGAGGTCAAAGTCCCATCCACAACTAAAAGGTATACAAGCACCAACCTAAGATCATCAGAACCAGTTTAAAATACATTGAAAGATTTTTTATATTTCAATATGAGAAAATGAGCCATTAAACAAAGTAACATGGCAGATGTAGTGTAAAACCAAGACTATGCAAGACACAAAAAACTCAAAAGAAACAAAAGCAGCCTTTGGATCTATTACAGATTTTGCTCTTAACTGTTTGTTTTAATGTTAAATACATTTAAATCTCCTCACAAATGAAGTAGCTATACATTATACTGTACAGTATATATGATATCACACAAATCTGCACAGATTCCGTATTATTCAGTCTGTCAGAATTAAAGAATAATAGTTCTATCTAAATAATAATAAAGTGCTACAATTGTAAACAGTTTTGAATTAAACAAATGTGCCAAGGTTTTTTTATTAAACAGTTAGCATGCTGTCATGAAGCAAAGCTAGCAGCTCCAAATGCCCTATTAATTTGTTGTCACTGGAGGGCATCAATCCTTCAGCTTTCAACATCTGAGGCTTTAAGACCCATCAGAAAAATAACCCCCAAAACAGTAGTTAAACAAATGTACGCATTTAACAATATTACTGCGTTCAGAATTCTCCAGGAAAAAGAAAGTTATTTGGTAACTGTGTGTACTCAAAAAATATGACAAGTGCCACTATATTCTTTCTCTGGGTGAAAAGGGTAAACTACTGATTTACTACATTTCTCGCCCATTCATTTTTTTTCATTTATTGGTATTTTATTTAAAAATATTTTAAGTTCATTTTAAATGTACATGTTAAGAGAACTTAATTCCACATGTTTTTGGTGGGGGGCAAATAATGTCTTGTTTTTTTTTGGACTGGCACTAAACCACTTGTGTTGATAATCACTTTAAACCAATCAGCACTGAAAAAGATGACAACTTTTGTCTTTTAGAAAAAGACAGCTCTACACAGGGCTGCAAGGGCTTCTATGATGCAGTTACTGCATGAGATCAGAAGCTATCCTTTGGGGAAGTGTGAATCACTGCATCAGGCCTGTTCACAGAAAACTGAGCACATTCCAGTGTCAGTTTTGTTAAGCCACTGTGGTTTTTAACAACACCAAAATATTCTTCAATTCATGTATTTTTTTCTTTTTGAAAATACTTTTTTTTATGAAAGAAGGTCCCAGTATCTCTTGCTCATAAACACTTACATAGTGCATTTTCATAATACCACTAAAGCAATTTTTGTTTTTTTCCTGAGATTTACCCCATTACAAAACTGTTTTAAAATTATATTAGCTATGACTGTATGCATATCACACCTTTTTGAGTACAGAAAATAAATATTCGATATAGGATTTTTTTTCTACTTTTGTCTAGATACATTTTTATAGATAAGGTGATCACTTCTAATAAAGCAACAACAAGTGCAACAGCTAAAGATCCACGTTGACGGTTTTTATATTCTGTTACTTGAACACAATTTGTTTTTCAGTAAACAACTTTATTCTTCATCTCTGATCAGGTTTTACAATGATAACATTTAAAAGAATAATTATAAACAGATACACTAGAATGGATTTTTTTTTAAATCGGTTGAAGAAAATAAAGGCAGAAATTCTTTACTTGCTATCACTGGTGCCTATTCAGAGAAACATTTTAATTTCCCCAACAAAGAATCCCAGCTGTGTTTCAAGACCATATGCTTTTCTGAGGTCAAGCCTCTTTTTACCAATCCTCTGGTACTTCAGCTGAAGGCCTTGTTGGTAAGAGCGCAGTTAATAGATTTTCTTTTCTAAGCTTTTGTCATCCAACATTATTATGGATTCTAAATTCTTGCTGGGGCTCTTTTGTATTGAGGGTTTATGGGAAAAGAATATACAAAAATCTCTTCCCTTAAACCTGGCCTTCAGCAGAAATCTAATTTTATCAGTTCTCTAAGCAAGCTACAGCCCATTTCAAACAACATTGGAACAATTCCAGCGTAACAACGGTAACAGGTAATTTTAAGAGTTGGAAACATCCTAAGATTTCAATGTCACTCTACATTTCCATTTTCACTTTTTATACCTAACTAAAACACAACCTTTCATTTGACTACAGTATTTTTATCATTTATCATAACTGTGTTAATTCTTAGATTTCATCATTATCATAATAATAATGAATAAAGTATGAGGTATCTCTGAAAGAAACTGAATTTTGTAACGATCTTATTTCTTCCATTTTCAAAACACCACCTCATACTATTTCAACAAACTGGATTTCTTTCCAGGCCATTCAGAGGATTCTTGCAATATTGGAATACTTCCACACTACAAGCAAAAATTATATACACTTTTGACTGAGTACAAATGATTTAGACATACTCGCTGTGTGAAAACAGTTACAAAAAGATGATGAAAGTTATAAGAGACACAAAACACATCTGACATACATACCTGACTCAAGACGAATTGCAAAATCACTAATCTGAAGCATATTTAAGCCATTTTTGCCTGTCTTCCAGAAACAAGCAAGCCACAAAAAGAAAACTATATATCCCAATGCTACAAGAACACAAAATCAATGTTATATGTAGAAGGAATAACTACAGCAGCTAGTATAACATGAGATTTTTACACTGATTAAAGGATTGTAATTTAGGTCTTAATACTGGCACTGGATTCACATCTGACACTGGAGCCACAGGGATTATATCTTGAATGATAGCTCTCTAAGAAAATGTCATCTTACCATATCTATAATTGTACTTAACAGAATAATATAAAAAATAAATATACCGAATACATGTATTTATAATACATGATAGCAGATGTACTGATCACAAAGTCTTCAGAATTAGTTTTGTTAGAATCACTGAATCTGCAAAACTCAGTATGTCAAACAGAGAACTGGACTGAAAATGGACAGATGGATGGAACAATTTATATTTGGGGAGTCCAAAATTAAAACCCAGGTGAGTCAATGGATCAACTTTAAGCTATACTTTTGAGAAAAGTCCAGGGACAGTGATGCAGTGCTGCTGTTGAATACACTTTAGTTCCAGCTCTCGTTAGCTTTTTCTGCTAAGTGACAACTTTCTTGGGACTAAGCAAAGAGTTCTGATTGTTTTGCCTCCACATGTATTTATTAGACCTCTGGCTCCCACAAGCATGGCAGAGCTCTGCAATCCCTGTAGTGTGTGATACACACACTGAACCGCAGAATCAAATTTGCTTTACTCACAGCTGCGAACATTCTTTTGGGAACCCAGCAGTGGAGAGCAGCTCAACCGTTTAATGTAATTAATAAATGCATCCATGTATTAGTAATGTAATTGGAGCATTGTTTTTGCTTTGCAATCTGATTCTCAAAGACTCAGACTGCATGAAACAGACTGCCTGCTGCCACTGTATTCCACCATTTTGGTACCAAGTAATGAGCTTTTTTATTTAGTGCCATGATGCACATTAAGACAAAGAATTTCAAGGCTCATAATATGAATACAGACAGACCATAAAAGCATACCACAAGAAAGCAGTATGAAGCTAAACTCTTTGGATGACAAATGTGAATAACACGTTACTGCAGAAAATGTAAAAACTACTTTCTTCACTGAGCATTTATATTCAAATAGCTGATTACAAACACTGCACAGTCTACTATACTGAGCAAAGTAATAATTTCAACATTGAGAATCCAGTAAGAGGATTGCTTGACTTAGCAGAGTTTTTCCTGTAATAATTAAACCAAATTCTTTCCCTGAATAAAAAAAAAAACATAGCTAGGCAACAACTCTGACTAATACTGAATTTACGATAGCAATAAAACAATTAATAAACTAAGTGACAAACAAATGCCCTGTTTCAAGGTGATTTTCAGCAGTTCAAGTGACTGTGACATGAATTGTAAAGCTTCATGTTTTGTTGCTTATACACTTAGAGAGTGCCATACAACCATTGAATGTAAATTGCTTTCCTGCACACTCCATGCAGGTTAATTTGATGGAGTTTAGTTTATTCTACCAGCGGAGGTTCAGCCGATCATGATCCTTCTTAAAGACCGTTTTTATTAAGTATACAAGCATAAGCATCAGAAAAAAATATCTTAACACCAAAAAAATCCAATAGGTTCTATTCATAAAGGTCTAATAATGGAAGACAAGCACATGCTGTATGAAAGGATTTCGACTACAACCACTGGTTTAATGGAAGCTGTGATTTATAAAGGACAAGAGAAATGTCATTAAGTCCTAACACCATTCAACTATACAGCCACATTTTAAACAAGCCGAGGTAAAGGTTAGCAAAACACTTATTCAGAAATGTTTACATCGGTGCGGAACACTTAAATGCTAATGGGCAACATAAATGGCAGGAAAATGCTGACGATAACTGCAGATTTTTGAATACTACATTGAGTATATCTAAACTGATAACCTTGCAGTTCTTGCAACTCATAAAAAACATTTAAAATGAGCTATGAAAACATAGCATAATGAGTTAAAAGATAAGGAAAACATAGTTAAAATAGTATCACACTTCTAGACTATGCGGGTTCAAGTACAGTACCACTGTAATGGAATAAAATAATTCTCGAGAAGTGTTATTCATTTGGTAATTTGTATATTGAATATAGCACAGATCTCCCCCAACTTACTAAATGATCACAGCTAAAGGTACCGGACACAAAAATGGGAACACTACTGTAAATGTAAGGTCACCTAAAGTTACTTAACAGGTCACTGGACAACCACATGCAGCCAACATAGCCTGGATGCTACATGGCACAGAGTCTGCCAGAGTCTGGATTTCTGCAGGAATGATGTGGCACCAAGCAGCTCAAACCTGGCTGACGGAAGTAAAAAATGTTGTCTCGGGCATTGCTCCATAATATCTCAGGAATATTTGATTGGGGTCAGACTGGTGAAGGAAAACATGACATGACACTGATAACATCATTTTCTCTGCGGCTGGGGACCGTGTCATATTGGAAGACACCCCTCCCAGCACGAAAGAAATGCTGTGACAGGGGGTGACGATGATCACTTAGAACCATTGAGGACCTTGTCTTCGAAGGGAATGAGAGAAAAGGAAAAGAAAATGAACCCCGTAACATTACAGAACCACCAGAACCCTTCAGTATTGGAGCCAAGCACCCAGGGCCATAGAAGTTGTCAAGCTGGTGCCAGATGTGCTCTTGTCCATTTGTCAAGAACATGGAAAAGAGGACTTGACTGATCAGGCCACTCTTCACCACATAACTTTTAACAGTTTATTAAAATTTCCCTACGGGATTAATAAAGTATTATCTATCTACAATTCTATAAGGCCCTTAGCTTCTAAATCTCTCTTTCGACATCACACAGTCATAACTACCCATTTAATGAGAGAATAAGGTTAAATACTTTCCTTTTATCAAAATGTGTTTTTACTAATTTTTTATAAAGAATTTGTTGACATATATAAAACAATTTCCTCTAACAATACAAATGCATCAGCTTCCAATCAACAGATTAAAAATCTTTTGTGCCCTTTTAAGATGTATCAGGTCATTAGTCCCAAATTTAAATATCACCATTTCATCTAAACTGTGTTAATAAAGAACTAATAAAATACAGAACTAATAAGAAACAGTTTTAAAAAATAATTTCTCCATATGAAATGACCACTGACAAAACTTCTTTACTTCTGGTAAGCAAGTGAATATATATATATATTATGCTGTTTTGAAAATTGTAAATGTATTTCTGACATCTGAAAAATGGGTACAGCAAACTCACAGAGCATGTAGTTATACTGACTCTTCAAGGTTCATAAAGATTTAAACTTCTATGAATAGATAAACAAGATTTTTAATATTTTAAAGATATTTTCTAATATGCAGAAATAAGCAATACTTAGGTTTGTTAACAAAATACCCAAATTCAAGGTATACTGTACACCCTTCTCTCTAAACATCTGTCAGGTCCTGTCTGAAGCACAAAGCAGAGTTCCCTATTACTACCGTGGGCGAGCCTGTCCCTCTTATGTGTCACCGATATTATTCTTGTGTCAAGCCCGCTTATTTAAATATAGTAGACATTTGTTACACGTACAGTAAATTTTAAGTTTATTACAATAGTAAAAACACCTCGGCGCTTTTAAACTGCTACTAGGTTCAACAGCTTTGACCTTCTCTGAATCACATTCCTCGAACCTGCTACATTATTGACCAGATAATTCCTTATAATATTTTCCCAGATGTAGAAATTTAAATACTTTTACCGGAGGATGCCTTTGCTGAATGCTTCTGAAGAAAATCCACTGTCTGAGCAAGAACTTTTTTGTTACAGTGTGTTGATAATTCCTCATTACATTCATAGCACCTGTATTGGAGAAAAATATTTGGTTACAGTTGTTGCTTGTTACCAAAAAACCTTTATTAAAACATTTGGAATAAAAAAACAAACTGGTTTTTCAGTCCTAAATAGTGTTACACATTAAAACGATTTATAACACCATGATTCGACAAAAATATAAACCAAAAATAAGCAATTGTAACATATTTCTTACCATGCTTTCCATGTGCTAAGGCTCATTACAATACAGTGGGATTCTGCATGTACAGCCTGAAAGTGTTTAGTGGAGTGCTGTCCATCTGACTGGTTACACCCCTGGTGTACAAAAAAAATTAAAAACATTAAAAATGATTCCACAATGTCATACTTTAAAAAGTGTTGAGAAAGATGTCCGTGAATTACAGTCTTCTGATTTGGTAATCAAGTGGAGATTTACTTTTAAAAAGCAAACTCTTGTACAACCACTTTGTATAACCTACCTAATTACGATGGCTTGATAAAAGAGAGAAAAAACAGAAAAATGCCACTTCCGTTTCTTTCACGCTCTGGTTTTAAACATTATCCATTACCAGTCTCTCAAAGCGTGACTGGATTTTGCGTAATTTAATGGCAATTTGCACTGAATGTATTTGCCTGGTGTACTTAGTGAAATCGAATGCAATGACATAACAGGCAACAGACTGCTATAATTAATGCTGCCAGCACACTGACTCATGTAACCAAGGCCTTAGTCTGCTTTGTAACTAATATATTACAGTCCCCTTGCTGCACTGTATTTCAAAACCAGATGGTCAACTTGCCAGTGCAAAACATACATAAAGCACTGTCTTAGTGCACTCTACCTTCTTTTATTTGAGCCCCACCTAGAGATTTCCTGGTTATAATATACAGTATGTGCTTTAGGAGAAGGGATTGTAAATGCTGAATCTCAGCTGTATGTTTTTAATAATATACTATGAAATAATAAATAATATATTCCTGACGACCTTATAAGGACCAATCTGGAGATTAATTGTGATAAAATGTCCTAGTTTACTATTTGTGTCAAATCCAAAGGCAAAATCTGCAAACTTCAGCAAAGCAAAAGACTGCACTCAGAAAGCAAAAAGCAATAAGGCTTACATATTTACAATTTATTGCTATTGTAATTATCAGACGACTAAACACCAGATTCCCTTACCTGAAAACCACATTTGAGACACACCAAAATATCAAAAGGGCCTGCAGGCTCTCCATCATAGACTGTCCTTTCCTTAAGACACTCTGAACAAACCGACCACAGGTTTTGTGAAACTGCTTTCTTCACAGAGCTCAAATCAACTGCCTTGCTCACATGCTGACATGTCATCCCTGATGAATAAGAAAGAAAGGAAATCCATGAAAAAGTGCAACATTAACCTGAGAACCATGTCAAGGTCAGGAAACAGAAAACACGGCACAGAGATAAGAAAATGATGCATGAAATGCTTGTTTCAGTGGTGACCCCTTTAATTGTACAAAAATGTACAATTTATTCTCAATTTGGAATCAGTTTTGATTGAATTGCAGTTTTGCTTTTTTTTCCCCCCATGTATTCCATCCTACAAAAAAAAGAACATCCTTTCTGACAAAATGTTCAACGAGCAATAAGAAAAATGTGTCAATCAGTAAAAGCAGCAAGATGTATTTTGTTAAACTAAGAATGGTGGGTTTGCATTTTGCCCAGTTGTGATGAGGAGAGAAATGCTTAAGCCTTACCACTGACTTCATCTGAGGACTCTTCCTCTCTAGGCTTTCTTGGCCTGTTTGACCGCTTTGTCATTTCGGAAGCTTTTAAAGAGAATGGATCTTTTAACCGCATCTGTACCTGCAAAAAAAACAACAACAACAACACAGGGAGCAGTTAAAAACGTTCACCCCTCTGTCAGCATTAAAAAAATTCCAAGAGTGAAACTGCCTGATGAGGATGTTATGAGCTAAATCAGTTTATATACCTGTATTAGAGAACAACCCAATTAAACCTTAAACAGTAAAAGATATTTTATGAATGTAAGAACAATTATGGAAGCGATAAAGTGTAACATATTTAAAACGTAGAGGAGAGAAACATGATCTATAAGACAACATATCATGCAATACTATTATTTTTTCATACAATAGTACTGTATTCTTTGTTGCAATAGGACATTTTATCACAGTAATGTAATGTTAATGTATATATTACAGTAAGAAAACTAAATTGTACTATAACATTAAAATATTCACTCCTTATTTCTCTTGCGTCAAACAGTACACTCAAGTTATTTTAACCTTGCAACTATTTATGGGAGGGATGTCAGGCTATACATATCCTGCCTTCATATTAAGGCTAATTTTACTTTGATGAACCTTGGAATAAATCTGACGAGATTCACTTCTTGAATATCTTTGGGATAACAAAACTTTGCATTTAATGCAAATTACATAACTATGTTTACTACATAACTATATCTTAACATGAGTGTTCCTTCTGTTAAAGACTACAGGTAGAGGGCAAAAAAATGTCAACACCTGGGTTAATGAGGGGCATCATGTATACTTAAAGCCAGGATTTCCACATACAATAGGTGCGGCTCACGTGCTAATTAAGCAGGTAACATCCCAGCATTCTAAGGGTATACATTAAGATGGGTGCCAGTACGGCTAAGGTATGCCATATACAGTACAGTTGTATGCAAACGTTTTGGGACCCCTGGCCAAATTACGTTTTGTTGATTTTCAAAGTGAAAAGAGGTTAACACAACCTCTGCAGCGAACAAACTTAACCTCGACATATTTCTGCAAATGTTAATGCAATGTTACTATTTATTTTCTGAATTGAACAGATTGAAAAAAAATAAAACAGCAAAAGTGGCATGTGCAAACGTTTTGGCACCCTATCAGTCAGTTTAGTAACACCCCCTTTGGCAGAAATCACTGCCTCCAAACATTTCTTGTAGCCAGCTAACAGTCTTTCTATTTTTGCTTTAGAATTTTTTCCTTTAGAATGCTTCTAGCTTTAGAATGCTTCTAGTTCATAAATATTCTTAGGTCATCTTGCATGCACTGCATGTTGGAGATCTATCCACAGATTTTCAATAATATTCAAGTCTGGGGATCCTGAAGGCGATTCCAAAATCTTAATCCTTTGTTTCTTGATGTTCATTGTTGATTCTGAAGTATGTTTTGGATCATTGTCTTGTTGTTATATCTAACCTCTTTTCAGCTTCAGTTTCTTCACTGACTGTGGGACATTAGCTTCCAGGATTTGTTCAAACTTAGTAGAATCCATTCTTCCCTCTATCCTTACAATATTTCCTGCGCCACTGGCTGCTACACAACCCCAAAGCATAATAGATCCAGCCCCATGTCTAACAGTTGGCAAGGTGTTCTTTTCTTCAATTGCTTCTCCTTTTTTTCTCCAAACGTACCTTTGGTTATTGTAGCCAAAGACAGGTGGCTACAATGACAGGTGGCTACAGGTGGCTACAACAGGTGGCTCAATTTTTACTTCAACAGACCACAGCACTTGGTTCCAAAACGCCTCTGGCTTATGTAAGTGTTGTGTTGCATAATTCAGACGTTGACTCTTGTGATGAGATCGCAGGTAAGGTTTCCTTCTGATGACTCTTCCATGCAGATCATGTTTGTGCAAGCAAAGCTGCACAGTGGACTGGTGCACCACTACTCCCATGACAGCTAAAGCTTCCAGCAGGTCCTTTGCAGCGATATGGGGTTTTTATTTTTCATTCCTGACCGGCTACGAGCAGTTCTATCGGAGATTTTTCTTGGTTTTCCTGATCTTGTCTTGTCTTCAACAGTTCCCCTTAACTTCCATTTTTTAAATGACATTTCAGACAGTGAAAATTGAAAGCAGGAACCGCTTAGATATCTTTTTATAGCCTTCCCCTGCTTTGTAAGAGTCGATTATCTTTATTTTCTGATCCTCGGTCAGCTGCTTAGTGGAGGCCATGGTTGTGGAGTGTAAACACAACACCCTGAGAGGTTTGAAGAGTCAGAGAATTTCTGAAGCTCTGGACTTGTCATCACCTGACTTAGATTAAGGCCTAACGAGTCATTTACATTCTGAGACTTCACAAAAAATAACACTAGTGGGTCAACTTTTGCTTTTGCGCATGCCACATTTACTGTTTTTTCATATGTTAAATTTAGCAAATAAATAGTAACTGTGCATTAATAATTGCAGAAACATCTCAAGTTTATGTTTGTTCACTGCAGAGGTTGTGTTAACTTCTTTTCACTTAGAAAATCAACAAAACATGTAGTTTGGTGCACAAACTTTTGCATTAAACTGTAAGCCTGGTATGCTTATGGCTCATATGGCAACAGGAAAAGAGGACTTTATTAGAGGAGTGATTGCTGAGGCAAATTTGGCAGGAGCTTCACTGATCATGACATCTCAATCTGCTGATGTTTCAAGGAGCCACCGCGTCTAAGATGAGAGCAGAGTAATGAAGCCAATTCATAGATTCATAGTTATATGGCAAAAGCCACAATTCAAAGCAGATCAGGTGAGTAAATGCCAAATTACTTCACTAATCTAATCAATGGTGAAATGTTTGTGCCAGCCCAGTGTCCCCAGTCACCATACTGGAAGAGCAGATGGCAAATCCCAGTCCAAAAGAAAGAGCTAGAACCACATGAGCAAACACCTGCTTTTTTTATAATGGGGATCTCCCATCCCAGTGCTGGCCTGACTCAGCCTTACTGATAGGTGATAGTGCTTTTTTGAATAAACTGAAGCCCCTCCTTAACTAATCTTATTGGCTTTGATTCGCACACAGTTTTCTTACCAAAACAAAAGCAATACTGCTTTGAGGTGTCTTGACATGAGGCGTTATATAAAACTATTATTAGTATCCTCCAGTGCAACTGCAAAAAAAATCTAACCATAGTTCGGATTATTCGCCAATTAAAAACTTCACAATGTTAAGGCTGCATAGGCCTTCTTCCATTACAGCACACAACAAGAAGCTTAATATCATATGAAAAATTGAAAAACGTCAAGCTCCCTCATCAGAGGCAACTAAAACAACCCAGGGACCAACAGACTTTTATTGAACTTTTCTGAATTTCAGAGAAAACCGTAATACCTCCAGGGTACGGTAATTGCGAAGTTACAGTAAATGGAAGCCTTCCTTCACTTCTATTTTGATGTTGTACAATAAAGTCTTATAACGCACAACGTACAAACTACAATGAAAAGAAAGGAAATTCCATTAAAATAAATCAAATTACACAGACCTGGCTAGCGAACTAATAGACATTTCGAAAACGACTTACCTTTATGGTATGTAGTTAGTGGCTCTGAAACCTGAACAATTTGTTTGCCGTTTATTGCAGAAAAGCTCAAAATACAATTCTTGCTTCTGTGTGCTTTTAACTTCGAGAATATTCTTAACAATCACAACAACACACTGACATACAAGCATTTCCTAACCCCGAGAAACAGGAGCTCAGACGGTCACGTGCAGAGACCTCAAAACATTTCGCCCTACGGAAGCCCAGTTGGGTTAAACGCAGCGGGGCCGTTGCTCGAACTTCTCGAGAGCCAGACATTCTGCTGATGATAGCACACTTTGAGTTCAGCTTGAAAGAGAGTGACACAAATCACTTTGGTGAAAGGAATAATATTATACGGCCCCTTATTTCAGAATTGTGTAAGGAACGGAAGTAAACGACCAAACTGCCCAGGTGCAATTTACTGAGGGCAAAGTTTGGTCTAGATGTTACTAGAGCTTTTCGGTACGGTTGGCTGTTTATTGCCATATTCTTCTGGGCGTGGTTTGTTCTTATCTGGTATTCACGTCTTGAAAAACTTAAGTGTTTGTGCTTAGTGCTTCTTTATTTTTAGCATTGTGGTGTTCAACACCGTAGAAGCACGAAACAAACAGAACCAAAAAAATGCAGTTCGCAGAACAATTAAGTCTTTGCTGTAAGAAGTTGAAAAATGTATGGATGTATAAAGTTGTATTGCCTTGCGATGGGCTGGCGTCCAGTGCTGTTTAAAATCCCACCTAGCGCCCTGTGCAAAGTTGCAACGTGGTTGATGCGACAACTCTCCCAAGAGCGTTACGCCTGCCTGCTTGCTCATAATGTCTGGAAGGCTTTTTCTATGAAATGGGAATCCCTTATGCAATCGTGTGTTTCCGAAAACAATGAAGAGACGGTTTTAGTGGAAAACGTTTAAGTGTAAGCATTGCTTTATCGAAAGCAGGACCTCCTGGTAGTGTGTACCGCGTCTTTATTTACTGCAACACAGCGACGCCCACACGAGCGCAGCGGCTCGGGCTGCACCAGTGCGCACGCGCCGTGTGCAGGGCAGATGACCCCTTCCCTATCGCAGGATAAGCAGTATTTGTGCGACTGAAGTTTTCAATTTCCCCCCCCCCCCACATTCGAAAATATTTTCTAAATGTCGGCGATTGGGGGTCTGCGGCTAAAGGAAATTATTCCTAGAATTTTATTGTATAGGAATGCTGCAACTCGGGACTTTTCTTGTGCTTGCAGACAATCACTTCTGCTCGCGAAGAATCCGGCGAAGACGTCCTCGACCTATATGATATGTGAGTGTGAAACAGTTTCTGAAAAGCCATGGTTTTGTAATCATTAGTAGTGTTTGGTTGCTTTTTAACATTTCGAAGTCAATCCGCAACTACAGTATTAGCGACTGAAACCAAGTCTCTCTAGTCGTAACTGATTCTACAGTATGCTTGCGAAGACCTGTTTAACTGTGTGTTGCATGACCAAAGTAATCTTCCTGAGTTTCTGTAGATGTTTTAGGTTCCACGCAAATTACATCAAAGCAGAAGTGATCTCGACTTCATTGAGAGCTCTGGGCTGATAACCTAACTTGGTTTCTAGTTTCCCGTCAGAGAGATCCTGTCTTCCGCACTTGTAGTACTGCGACCAACGTAGATGTGTCCTATGAAAAGTTGAAGCAGCTGCTCGCAGCCAGAGACGGGGTTGTGGTTATTGATGTCAGAGAACCGTGGGAACTCAGAGAATATGGGCAGATCCCTGGGTCAGTAAATGTTCCCTGTAAGTAGACGCGGAGTGTTTTTGTTTGCTTTTACCTACGATTGGTTTTGTAATTATTCGTCACTCGCTAGTAATCACATTTCTGTGGACTTGTTAATTTTTAGCAACAAGTAATAGTTTTGTTCCATGCTGAAAAGAAAAGAAAACACAACGTTTCGGCCGTAGAGCCTTCTCTGAGGCTCCACTGCCGAAACGTTGTTTTCTTTCTTACAGTATTATCCAGAAATAGTATGGTCATGTATCTTGTCTGCATGCAATCAATGCAGACTCGTTTTATTATTTTATTTGAGGGAGGTCAAAACATCCTCCCCAGCAGTCTTGCAGTGATGTCATCGTCTCCTTCCCCGAGGTGGAAGATACACAGTAACCACTCTCCTGATTTGTTCTTCACAGTGGGACAGGTTGACCAGGCCCTGAAACTGGACCCTAAAGAGTTCAAGGAGAAATATGGTTCAGCTATGCCATCACAGTCTGAGAACATTATCTTTTCCTGCCTTGCTGGCGTTAGAAGCAAAAAAGCCCTGGACATAGCTGTGTCTTTAGGATATTCCAAGTGAGCGTCTTTTTGTGACTAGGAAATGAAAAGTCCATTCTCATTTGTAGAACAAATAAACAAGCGTATGTCCTCACGAGAATCATTAGATTTGTAAAGTACTTTCACACTTTAGATCAGCTCTTAAAACTGTATATATAACTTATAACTATTTTATGCAACTAATTGTGAATTTAAGTGCTTTGGACAAATTAAGACCTGTCTTTTTGGAAAGGGTGACAGTTTATTATCTCACTTTAAATGATATATATAACAATGTCTATGGCTTATTAAAAAACAAACATCATAACAGATATTTTAAAATCCTAAATACATATCTGCAGTGAGATGACAAAATGACAAATTGCCCAAACTTAATGAATTCCTTTAAAATCATTTCAGAAATATCTGTTTATCATTGCTCCCTGAAGATGCCAGAATGTTTCGAGAAAGTGGTGGAAATTTACGTTTATTTGCTTGAAAATGCTACAAATAATTTATTTTCACTATTGTAAGAATCTAAATGAATTCACGTATAAATGGGTGCTAATGATAACATGTAATTTCTGGTTTCTCAAGCAAAAAACAGTCAATCAAAAAAGCATTACTGTACATTTTGTTCTTTTTTTACCTTAACTGGCAAATACGTCTGGAAATTACGATTCATAGGCTAAAAAAGATTTGCATTGCATGTTACTAGATCTGCACCTTTGAAAATTAATAGGAATTATGGAGTACATTTACCTAGATGAATAACCCTGTATTTTAAGCATTTGAAATGAGACATAGAAATGTTTAAATTCATTACTTCATTCATCAGCGTGCTATCTAACATTCTAAGATGGAAATTGCTAAATCTTTTAAGTTGCTGAAAATAAACATTTTTATTATTTATTTCCTTGCAGTGTGCAGCATTATCCTGGAGGTTGGGAAGAATGGGTGAAGAATGAATTACTGCACAGGAAAAACTAAGGACTTTATCACTGAAAGGAGTTTTACAGTATTGTATATTGGTTTGAAACCACCATCTGAAAAAATCAAATGGAAGAAAAACATTTAATGATTGATTCCATGCAAAATGCCTCCTGTTTACATCCAATTTAAGAAGAAGCATGGTCTGTATTAATGATCTCTATTCCAAAGTTGGTTTTGTGCATGTGCAGTTTGATTTTTCTGAAAGAAAAATGGCTTTATAGTTCAGGTATTACAGTGGGGCTGCGTTCTAGAAATTGTCCTTTAATCATTGGCTGTCCATAGATGATATGGAAGAAAAACCGTCCTCAGATTATCACCCAGTGAAAGGTGACATTGTAAAAGCGTTGAATCAATTGAAGGAGTTAGAAAGATTTCTTGGTATCTTTTAATATGAGCCTTATCTATGTACTGTTTAGGTAATACAAGGTTATAGCATTTCCTTGTTCTGTGTCCCTGTAATCAATGACATTATTTTTTTTACATTTTTGCTTTTATGCTTTACATTTAGTATCTGTATTCACGTGTCCCCATATATATAAAGGTTAATTTAAAATCTGTGATAGTTAACCGTTAAGGAGTATTTTTGTATTCTTGGACTTTTCACATTAGTTAAGTGTGGTCATGTCCTCTTGTTGTTGATATCCAGAACTGCGTGTATGTGCATCTGTCTTTTGCATTGCCATTTTCTGTAGTTACTGCTGAAGATGCCACATTATAAAATGTACATAATTGTACTATTAAGGTAACTTTTTTTCAATTGAGATAAACAAAACAGGTTTATGCAAAAATATTAAGAAAATACCTCAATTTTTTTAATTTAATTTAATCGCATTTGAGATTGCATGAGAAATATCCATTGGTTTATGTATATTAAAAATTATTAATGGAGATTCATGGCTACCACCATTATAGGAATTCCCAGCTTTATACAATTTACAGATTAATCATAAGACAAGTGTATAGCAAGGGCGCGTGGTCATGTCCTGCTGCTGTCTATTAATGGACATTAAATGCTGTATCCATAAGTTTTTATATTAACAGAACAAGATAATTCATATTCTTGTGGATGCATCACTCTTATTAAAAGTGAGAAATTTACCATGTCTTAGAAAGTCAAGAAAGGCAAAATTACTAAATTTCACCCACTAACCAACATTCCTGCTTGTTGAACCGGGTCAGCACACTACAACATTGAGACCAAGTTTGAGGAAAACACACACTAGAGTGCTTCCCGTTTAAAAATGTTTCTCATTAAACAGTCTTAAAAAATATTGTGCATTGATTAGAGATATAGCGGAGTAACAGAAGGCTCAGAAACAGCAATAGTCAAATAAAAGTTTAAATAAGATTGTATCTATTGTGCATATTCTATAGTCATACAGTGACGTGAAAATGGATTTGCCCCCTTCCTGATTTCCTCTATTATTGCATATTTTTGACGCTGAATGTTTGCAGATCTTTAACCAAAATCTATTTTTAGATAAAGGGAACCTGAGTGAACAAATAACATTTTACTTATTTAATTTATTTAATGAACAAAGTTATCCAACGCCAGTTGGCAATGTGAAAAAGTAATTGATTAAATCAATCAAATTAAAGGGATAATTTGAGTCAGCTGATTGAACACAGCCAGGCTTGATTACAGCCAGCCCTGCTCAAGATAAACCTCACTTATTTTGACCCTTACCATCACAGTCAAGTTGCCAGCACAAAGATTCAACAAGCACATTAGGCCATGATCAAAGAATAAATGATAATTATAATGTTGCTTTATTAGCCCTGTACAATTTATTGCATAAGAATTCATTTTTTCGCATACCCCAACTTGCTCTCCATGAGACACAGACAGGGAGAGAGAAGCTTGGGGTCAGAGCGCAGGGTCAGCTATTGTACAGCGGCCTTGAGCAGTTGGGGTTGAGGGCCTTGCTCAGGGGCCCCAACGGAGTAGGATTCCTCTGCCCGCTGTGGGATTTATACCGGCAACCTTCCAGTCACAGGAGCAGATCCTTAGCCACAGAGCCACCGCTCCGCCTGTATTTCTTCAGGAAATTCCTGAAGAGATCAGAAAAAATGCTTATATCTATCAGTGTGGAATGGGTTACAAAGCCATTTCTAAGGCTTTGGGAGTCCACCGAACCACAGAGAGAGACAAACTCCAAAGGGAGAACACTTGGAACAGTAGTGAAACTTCCCAAGAGTGGTTGGCCTGCCAACATTTCTCCAAGGGCACAGTAAAATCATCCAAGAAGTCAGAAAAGATCCTAAAAAAATAAGCAAAGAACTGCAGGCTTCTCTTGCCTCAGCGAAGGTCAGTGTTCATGACTCCACAATCGGAAAGAAACTGGGCAAAAATGGGCTTCATGGGAGAGTAGCAAGGCGGAAACCACTGCTAAACAAGAACATAAATACTCGTCTCTCATTTGCCAAGAAGCACCCAGATGAGCCCCAAGCCTTTTGGAAGAATGTTCTATGGACAGATGAGTCAAAAGTGGAACTTTTTGGACGTCCCATTATGTCCGGCGTAAAGCAAACCGCATTTCACAGTTAGAACATCATACCAGCAAACATAGTGGTGGTAGTGTGATGGCGCTGGGATGCTTTGCTGCCTCAGAACCTGGACGACTTGCCGTAATTGAAGGAACCATAAATTCTGCTCCCCATCACAAATTCTTAAGGAGAATGTCTGGTAATCAGTCTGTCAGCTGAAGCTGAAGCATAGTTGGTTCATGTAGCCAGACAATGATCCAAAACATAAAAGCAAGTCCACATCAGAATGGCTGAAAAGAAGCAAAAGGAAAGTTTTGGAGTGGCCTAGTCAAAGTCCAGACCTAAGCCCAATAGAGGTGCTGTGGCAGGACCTGACACAAGCTCAAAAACCTACCAATGTTTCTGGATTAAAGCAGTTCCGCGAAGAAAAGTGGGCTAAAATTCCTCCACAGCAATGTGAAAGACTGATGTTGAATTATACCAAAGCGTTTAGTTGCAACCAGTTATTACGTTTAATTACTTTTTCACATGGGGGATATGGGTGTTGGATAACTTTGTTTATTAAATACAAGAAATAATAAAAAAAGTGTTATTTGTTCACTCAGGTTCCCTTTATCTAATATTAGATTTTGTCTAAAGATCTGAAAACATCCAGTGTGACAAATATGCAATAATAGAGGAAATCAGGAAGGGTGCAAATACTTATTCATGGCACTGTAGTTATAGGCGTCAGTTTTAGTAATCAGGATGTTTACAACTATACATAAAACTTAATTTCACTGGAAACTGCAAAGCCTGTGATATTTTAATTATACAGTGCTTGAGTTGCACTTAGGATTTTTGGTAAGACAGTAACAACAAATTTCAAGTAATACTTTATTTGTGATTTTAAAAAGTGGTACTTGAACATGAGTGGATTAAAAAAATGATTAAAGCAACATATGTCACCTAAAGGCTTTTCAGATGGATCTAAAACTAATGCATACAATAAAGAAAGGGCTACTTGAACAGAAGCAAGCATGAAATTTACTAATAAAATGAGTTAACTTAAAAATAGTGTAAAACACTTTCAGGGATCAATCCCTTATTCCCATATTCTTTTTGTTTGTATATGACAAAGAAAATATACTGTAATAATATCCAAATTCAGCTACTATATTAAACACTACTTTGAACAGCTGAATCCATCATAATTACATTTCATTTTTAGACATTTTCACAGTCTGCATTTGTCAAGTTTTATCATTTTGAAACCAGCAGCTTTCGTTAAGGCATTCAAGCATTTGTGTCTTCAACCAGTGTTTCAGCAGGTGATAGATGGAAAATAAAAAGTTTCCGTTAGAAAAGGGTCCACACGTGTATAATACAGTCCAATAAACTGTATTATGTACCCATTAAGAGACACTGAACTCACATTTTTGCCAACACTTTCAAAACATTACTGTAGTCCCTTAAGGCAAATACACATTGCTAAACAGTTAAGACTTTCTTAGCTTACAAGTGAATATGAAAAAACTATTGCCACTTTTGAACTTCAGCGATTCATACAAAAGCCACTATGTGATCACTCAGGAATTTCCAGAATTGACACTTGCTGTTTTTCCAGGTACTTGTTAATGGTAGCCATCTTTTCTGTGCTGAAATTATTGTCCCAATTACACTGCTCCAAAAGAGATATGGGTCTGCCAAACAAATGCTGTGCCGATTACCAACCAGCTATACAGCTATTCAAAAAATGATTAACAGGTACAATGCATTCAATTTTAGTTTTGAAGATAACTGAACAACTCATCCATATTCATGATCTTAATGTGTTCTGTGCTTACATTACATTTCTGAAGTGAAAAGCCAAGTAACAAAAAGTAATAGCAATAATAAAATACCAGAACATTTCAAGAATTTCAAAAGTTCTGAAAGCACATGATCATTTTTCATTTTCAGTTTATGAGTGGGATTTCTTCAATTATGTTTAATAGACGGATGCTAACTACATGTATAGTATCCTTTTATTAATGAGTAGTAGCTCCTCGCACTTAACATTTGCTCCTACATGTAATCGCCTTGAAGGGTGTGAGCCCGAAATTAACAAGTGAAGATAAACATATGTACAAATGAAGTACCAAGTAGGACCAAATAAAAACCTGGCTTTTGGTGGTAAATGATGAGTTTGGCTGAACAATCACAATGTGCAGTTCCGTCTCACAGCTCTGAGAACTAAAAAAAATGGGCATGATAAAAAGTAAAAATATTACCTTAAATTAGCCTTATATAATTTTTTACATTTAAGCATTTTCAAAAAGATCTCAACTTGCACTCAAAGATATCCATTACAGAAATAACCATAATGCCCCCTAAAATCAGACATAGAATTGTAAGGTCATTTAGCACACCAACACACTTACATTTGTAAACTTAAGCTCTCTTTTATGGACTCTAATAGAACAGAAATCTATTGCTGAAGGTACTGCTAAAATATGGTGTGCAAAAAAAGGAACAACCACCAACCACTTGCCACTTAAACATTTATATTTATATGATCAATCAACTTTCCACAATCACACCTCCACTTTCAAGGAATCCACTACTTTAACCCTGTGAACACTCTGGGACTCTTCAAGGAAGTCAGGATCGGCATATAGCAAGTTTATAGCTTTTTTATGAGCTTTGTCTGATTTCATACCGATTGTACCCAGCAGTTTAGTTTTGGTTCATAAGGTACATCAGTTCTTTCTGTTTCAAGCATAACAGCCATAAAGGCCACACACATTAATAGAGTGCCTTAAAGTGGTGGGCTATCAAGATGTATTCCAGCAGCCTACCATTAATTCAAAAGTCTACACATAATTCAGGATAAAAATTGAAATACACATCTTGTCCAGTGGACAAATTGGAGATGGTACCATAAATCCAAGAATGACCAGCCCATACAACGGACCACCATTCATTCTTGAATAATAAAAGTGTGTATTGCTCCCAGGTTAAAGCAGATTCTGATGCACTGTATTCCATTGCTGCATTTCCTGTTCCATGTGTAACCTAAGATTGATTGTAGGTAGAGTTCTGATTTCCATTGGAACTCTGGTCACTTTCGCTGTGTGGAAAAAAAGAAAGGTAGAAGCTTTAAATAAAGTGAGCAGCATAACTGTTCAAATAAAAATCTGTAAAGCCCTAAACATCTCTACAATTCACAAACAAATAATCCTCAGGTGGTTTGTGTTCACCTGGTAAATATATATAATTTAAGGAATTCATGTAAAATGTCAAAGATAACTTATACAGGATGTGGACTGCTCCTTACACAGAAAGACAGTTTTAATAGTACATTTTCATCTATTAAGTCATGAACTATTACATTAAAAAACTTTAACACAGTGAAACCATAATTCCACTAAGCACTGGATGAAACTTCTTACGAAAATGAAAATTACCAGTCTGCACAAAGAAAGCTAACTTGCATCACTAAGACCACAGTATTAGAGATTTTAAATGATCAGAGTGTTGTAGTTTAGCAAATTTCTTACTTTCAAATTAACATATCTGAATATCAAAATGAGTTACAAGCATTCTGAAATTCCTGAGACCAAATATCAAGGTTAAATATCACTCATGCTTAATTAAATTTAAAATGCAATTGACCCTACTTTGCCAAAATGACACCAAACTCTAAAGAGATTGGTTTTTAGTTTCAAAATTGGATAAAATAGCACTATGCAATAATACCTGTGCTTTCTAATTTAATATCCAGTTATTTATTTTGTTGTGTTCAGTAATCTTCTAAAGTAATTCTGATAATCATTTCAAGAATTATCCAAGCAATATGTATACATTATATGGATCAATAAAATGTGTACCTGTTAGGAGGAGGCTTTGGTTTAGGCATCTTGTTGAGAACTGCAGCCATTTCCTTTCTGTCATCAAAGTTTTTCCACTGGTCATACAACTTCAGAATGACTCTAATGATTTCCAGGATCTATCCAAAGAGTCATTTTAGATAGCTTTAAAACCTGATAACATGTACAACTCAACAAAACCCAATGGATTCATGCAAAATGTAAATTGGTGTGCATTATTATACACTATTCACTATTTTGTAAGCTGTAAACTCTAATGACTACAAAGAGAACAGAAAGTTGGAAGCATCAATTTGATAACCAAAAGCCAATCAATAATCACTACACAAAACGTCTATCCCCGTCTCTATGTAAGTGCAGTTTTCAGGATGTATGGAAATTAATGTTTCTATATAGCCTGCCATTGATTTATTAAATACAAAATCAAAGCAAATATGTACAAAATATTATTTGGCTTATTAAAATATTACAAATCATAAACGCATACACGAAAAACTGCACTATTACCTTTTCCATGTCAACCGAAAGCTCCGCAAACCACTGTCTTGCATCCTTTTGCTGCACAACACAAGCAACATGTAGGCAAGCTGGAAGGTAAAACATTTCATAAACATCTCTAGCATATGTGCTGGATTGCTTTTCTTTCTGCAATCACAGTTTGAATCCTGCAAAGTTATTCAAACTACATTGCCACAGTTTCATGAGGTGGATTTGTATATTATGCGTTATTCTTTGTCTTACACAAACCTACAAGATTACCACAACATTAATATTGTTAACTGTCCATTTAAACAAAATCATGTTGTGTCTTTCTGAGCCACTACAGATCTTAAAGTACTTCACAATGAAACTCAAAGGGAACTAATAATTTATATACTGAACAGCAATCATTGATGGAATGAAGCTGGAATGGCATAAAACACTACACTGAGTCTATGGGAACAGCTCAAAGGGCTTTAGTAACAGTTCTAACTACCGCATGATCATATTTTGGTGAACAGAAAAAGAAATCCAAGTCTTACCTAAGGCAATCATAAATGGGGGATACAAAAGACAGAGATCCGTTCTGTAAGTGTCATTCACAATCCTCCTGTATAGGAAAACATCATTGACATAAAATAAAGTAACAATACAAACCTCATTCTAATTAAAATGCACCAGCCACTAATTTATTCCACACACTGTTACAAAGTTCACTATGTTAACTTATGTACAAAGTGAAAAAATGTCTTGACACACAAAAAAAAATCTGCTTAGTTGCAAACCAGGAAATGAAAAAATCTGACTTCCTCCACTGTTCATGCTAATTGGTGTTCAGTGAAAACAATAGGGGTGTTACCCCGGCATCCTGGCCAAATTTCCCATTGGCCCTTACCAATCAAAGCCTCCTAATAATTCCCATCTATGAATTGGCTTCATCACTCTGCTCTCCTCCCCACTGAGAGCTGGTGTGTGGCGAGAGCACTGGACCACTATGGCTGCCGGTGCATCATTCAGGTGGGGCTGCACATTGGTGGTGGTGGTGGTGGAGGGGAGTCCCCATTACCTGTAAAGTGCTTTGAGTGAAGTGTCCAGAAAAGTGCTATATAAGTGTAAGCAATTATTATTAATTATAAGTTTTAAGAGTATGAGATTCTAACCCTAGTCTACTCATAAATCTTAACTATGACTTAATCTGTTTTATCAAACTATGTACCATGCTAAAGGCAGCAACATGTCCTCTTGCCCCATGTCCTGCACATACTGAAGCAGCGGTCTATAGGGATGGTACACTATTAAACAGCAATCCTGGAAAATATGAAAGTAATGTCAGCCTTTCTTGCACAAAACCAAAGAAATCAAATGTGTACATTACACCTCCCACTTCCTCCTAGGAATCATCAGCTATATTACCTGTGGCAATTTTTTGTCATATATCTCCTGAGGTATACAATTACAAAATTATAAACTTTTAGAAACTTGTTTGTGGCTCATTACTCAGTATTCTAATACGACTAAAACCTCCCATTAAAAACTTATATCTAAGATTGAACTCACCATTAGTTCTAATAGATAGAATTCACATTCCAATATCTGTAAAAAAGGTCAAATATAAATATGTAAACATTTGTATCTGTTTTAGGTCAAATATAAATATGTAAACATTTGCTGACAGAAAATGCATTAATTAGATGTACATCTTTTAAGAATACATTTCACAAATATTGTATTTAACCATTATATTGTACACTTATTTTAGATTAAATAATATTGTCATAAGAAATATGAAAATTAAATTGCTACGATTACAATTCTAGAAACAGAGTCCTTCATTACTGCTTTTTCCATGTATACCGTATATGGACTGTTTTATCAAATTACAAAACATAAAGGTACCTTGGACCAGATTAAAGCTAACAAAATTACGATAAAGATAATGGATCCCATTTGTTCTTGTAGACTGAGTTGTCACATTTCCTCAAGCTTATAAAGTATTATGATTAGGACATTAAGTCAATAATAAGTAACATCACCAAATTACAAGAAAACCTTTATGAAACAAGCCAATAGTTTATGCTTTTTAGAATCCACTTTCATCAAAAGCAAGCTATTAATGCTTACATTAATAAAGTCCTTAAGTGAACAAACTTAACATATACAAAACAAATATGCAGAGCTTGCAAACGTGAACTGCCATTGAGTATCCAAATAATGTGCAACAGTGCTGAAGCTTTCCCAGTCACTTGTAAATGAGCCTGTTGGAATGTAGCGACTCTATTAGATGCTATTCATGGAACAGCATTTTGAAGCCTAGCAATTAATTTACTTCCAAGTAACACTGAAAAGGCAAATAATCTAGTTTGGTCCCTGAAAACAAAACAAAGATGTCAAAACGTTTTCTGAACTTTGGGATGAGTTAGTTTTATACACCCGTTTCCTACTTTTGAATTTTGGATAGAAGTCTAGTGATGATTATCACTAGGATGTCATTAGATGACTTTGATCTAAAGAGGAGTAATAATCAATCAGGAGATACAAACAGCAGCTGCCACAGCAATCTTAAAAAGGATGAGCATTTGTGTACTGTAAATGTAAAAGCACATGGAGAGGCTAAGTCTTCAAAATACTATATTTTATACAGAACAAATAATAAAGTATTATAGTGAGTTAACTAGGGAGTGTCTCAAAGTGCCTGTGCACTTATCTCCAGATTCAGACACAGGACAATTAATATTTATGAAACCAATGAACAACAAAGTTATTTCATAAGGTTCGGCTGAATCCTGCTGACTACTGATTTTTCAAGGTACAAGCTTCTCAATTTTGTCAACATGCTCAAGCCGTCCTTTTTCTAAAATCAAGGATCAATGAAAAATCCAGGGAGGCTGG
Source organism: Lepisosteus platostomus (assembly GCF_059453375.1). Taxonomy (NCBI): domain Eukaryota; kingdom Metazoa; phylum Chordata; class Actinopteri; order Semionotiformes; family Lepisosteidae; genus Lepisosteus; species Lepisosteus platostomus. Next base: position 48,939,569 of record NC_142613.1, read on the forward strand.
ACTGGGAATTTAGTAGTGCTGAAAACTCTAATTTAACACTTTGGTATCTCTGTATCAAGGTAACAGAGCAGCAACACAAAGCTAAAAACATTCTTCAAGCCAAATGTAAAAGGGGAAAGGTTTTGATGTTAAAAACGCAATACGTTTTTACTTTGTATTACCCTAGATTACAACAATCCCAATTAGTTAAGTATGTTTAAATAAATGTAATGGCTTAATGTTTTTTTTTACTTTCTTCCTCATTGCATACTTTCATTGTTTGATACTCACATGATTCATTCTGTAAGGAAACTCCTTTGGGAAAGCATATGAAAACCTAGTTTTCACTGCAATTAAAAAAAGAAACATGATTTTAAACTCATTTTTTAGTTTCCTACAGCACTCATCTTAAAACACCAGGTCAGTAAACCAGCAAAGCTACTGTAAGGAAATATCCTTAAGATTTCCAGCTTATTTAATAACACATGCAACTTGGCGTCAACATCATGACAAGCAAAACTTCACTATCTAGACTGTTTGTTAGCTTAAGAAATTACTTCACTTCTATTCACATTCGATTCCTTTAATCTTCATTTCTTCCTTGACCTGAGACATCACTGCATCTCAGCAATGTTGAAAAATTAAAGATATAGGAGCATGTTGAGAGCTTCACCTGGAGAACAGAAGAACAGACATAGTTCTTGTTGATACCTCCTAGATTCACAGGCCCCCTGGGCAGGCAAAGGGGTTGTCACATTGATTATGGAAATATCTCAGATGTTTTTTGTGATTTAATACATGGAAGCAGATTCTGTTCTGTTCAGGCTCAGATAATATTAAGCTGGCGAGAGCTGAAGTTACAGTGAAATCAAGCCGAGATGCTGATTTGCAGTTACATGTGACCTCGGTGCTTCTTTTCTTCAAGCATCCTCCTCCGGCCCGGGTTTGATGGCTGAAGTGTAATGTTAACCGCCGGAATCAGCCTGTTGTGGCCTCCGTGGCGCTTCAGCGCTCTCGCCGGGCGTGAACCTGACTCCAGGGATCAGCCCAGGTCCATCCTCTGTGGTAGATCAGCATGACAACCGTCTGGAGCGAACTGGGCAGAAGAATTCAAGGGCATTATCGAGCAGGCACCTCCGTTCGTTGTAGTTTCTTGTCCTGGCCCGAGAGACTCAGTGGTGCAGGCGCCTCCACAGCTCTCCACCCAGCAGAGAATGCTTATCCAAGTCATTGTATCTTGTGTTGTTCCTTCTCCTCCATTTGCAACCCCACCCCCCCCACGCAGCTTCCTTCCACTTCAACCAGAGCCAGATTTTAATCCTTTCCACGACTAATCCAATGTATCCAAAGCATCTGGTCACACACTGCCGAGAATCTCTCATTCCCCTTCCAGGGGACAAACTGCCCACCTTCACTGTTCTGCTTCCACTGCTACATTGGCAGACTGGAGCTTCTTCCTCTCGTATGCCTCTTGTCCAGCATCCTCATTATTAACAGTCATAAAGTTACTCAGAGAGCAAGGTGTGTTGAGCTTGACCACATGACAGGTCATAGGCTTGTAGCGACGATCTTCGATGAAAATGTAAGGCACTGACATCTGCCTGCATCGTTTTAAGCAACTCAATTTTCCCCAATGTAAATCCCCTCTACCTATAATAGCTTGCCAGTAGCTTGCTCTCCAGGCCCAATTATGTTTCCCTTTTTCACTCTGATGTTGTCGATACCGGGGAAACACTGACAACCTAATTACACCACTAGCAGTGCTGCAGCCAAGCGCCAAAGGCACCAAAAAACCTGATCATAACGCCAAGTCTTAATTTTTAGTTCTTGGGGGAAAATGAAACCATATTCAGTCTTTCTTTTCCCCATAATGTTTTAAAACACGGTGATGCTGTTCCTTGGTTCTGATGTCATAGTTATGCAATTAAATGTTTAAACCAATCCATACATTTTCTATAGATAATAGTTGATAAACCTGTTTTACTTTAATTCAAGAAATGTTTTATAAGCTCAATTGAAGAGAATAGAATATCATTAAAAACAAGTCCCCTTTTCACCATATTTTAACCAAGTAAATTCATTAACACATTTCTAAGCAACAATTTTTTTCGTCTTTAAACTAAAACCGTGTTTACATTAAAGGAACACTTACATACAGATGTAGCAGCTGAGATCAATCTGGTATTTGAAACAACACCAAATTCCTAGAAGATACAAGCAAAAATAATAAGATGACATCCTGCACACCAAGTCCAAAACAAAAAAAATCCAAAAGGACAGGTAGTTTTTTTTCCTAAAAAATATTACAGAAAGTAGTAATAATTAACTTTATTATACTGAAATGAACATAAATGCAACAACACTTAATCTTCAGGTCACTTTTGTTAGCAATCTTAAACAAAAACAAACCCTTAGTGAACGACCTGATGTGTTAAAATAGATCTCGTCAGCTTTGTTTCTGAATTGGTGACAGCTGTGCAACAACTTCCAAAGTGCCCAAATTTCGGGGCCTCCCCAAATTTACCAGGCTCAGCTGGTAAAGGCGATAGCAGAGATGGTCTCGCCTCTCCTCCGATCAGCACTGAAGCACTGGTAAGGGATTGAGCTGTCTGGGATATGTTAAAGGACCAGTGGCTCGAAGGTGGGCAGTTCAGAGAGGTCTGCCTCCACTTCCTCAATTCACCTGCCTGTGGGTGGTCTCTGCAGGCGGTGGGGGTAGGAGCTAACCGCATACCCAAAGCAGGTGGGTATAAGAAAAAATACCTGGCGGTTCTAGATGAAAGATGCACAAATTTCTTGGAGCCAGGATGTCACAATACATGTGCCTTGTGCACATCCCAGTCCAATAAAAACACTGCGTTCGATGTTCAACTGGGAGAGGCCATGAATGACCAACACAAGGAGAACCCAGACAGTGAGTTCTGGATCACAACAGCAGTTGATTACATGTCGTGTTACCATGCACCTACCAGCTGCTGCTTGTCTGTTAGTGTCAGAATGACCGGCAATGCTACTAATCATCCTCATCCTGGTATACCATGTCACAACAGCACAAAAGGGACCTCAGCATCTGCCTTCAACATCCTCACAGCCAGTTTCAATCAGCCACAGCTACATCAGATACACTCACTGGGACTCGCACAGGTGGATGACGTCTGGCACACTAAGGTTTGCAATTCTATAGTCCATATCACATCTGAATCGTTTCTCCTCAGGATCACTTCTATACTATACTTTGCACAGTAGTAACAGGAAGTAAATGGAGGTGTTCTTTGTCACAGAAAGCAGATGAAGTCGTTTTTGCTCATGAACTCAGATTTGGTGAGTTTTGCTGATGGCCGATTCCTTATCTATCAAATCAGCCCCAGGAACAGTAATTTACAGAGAACCATGTTAATAAGATCTGTGTAGAGGACAAGGGGTTACAGTGTGGGTGCAATTGATGCTCAGTTCCAATCAGATCTTGTTGTAAAAGAATAGTCTTCTTGTCATCAGTCCTCCTTCCACCGTTATTGCTAAATGGCAGACATTCATCTCATTTTGCAACATGACATTGAAGTGTTGGGATAGCCTTCACAATCACCTGGTACCAATACCTGCAGGATGTTTTTTTTCACAGCATATTTTCTTCTCACAATGTCATACTCAATTTTGCTGCAAAACGTACAGAACCACTGGCCACCTCTTCCACAAGCACTTGTGAAGTACAAGTAATGATAGATCCTGCGTAGAATTTAGGCTTGTGTCCACACCAGTGTCAACTGTGGCCGTGATGTCCCTCTTTGTGTCTTGACAGACTAACCCAAGGAATTTATTTTCATTATTAGCCTTTTGAATTATTCCTTATTATTTACTCAGCACTTATCACCTCACAGGATCTCAAACCATATATCACACATAAGAACGGCGCCATCTTCATCCTCGCTGACATGTAGCACTTACTAAGCGCCAGCAGGCTCACTACACAGCAGATCAGGCAAAGAACTGTGAAATCCCTTCTCCAACTTGACAAACGAGGAGAGGTTAAGTAGGCCAGATTGTACAACCCCAGAGTGGAATTTAGCCAAGACACAGGAATTATACAAAAGTGTCATGGGATGTTTACTGACCAAGTCAACAAGACCTCAGTATAACATCTTCTCTAAAGGATGGCTCATTCACCATACTCGGACAAACTGATTTCCAGAGCTGCTGTCCTCTTTATCATTTCTGTATACACTGGTGTTAACTCAGTAATATGATAAGAAAACATCAAACCTTCATCTGCTAGGTATATAAATAGGTATATAAATATACTACATAAACCACTGTGGTAATTTTTCATTCTAAATAGCTTCAATTACATTTACAGATGTCCCCTGAAGTGCAACAAATTGTAAACAATGTGAAAAAAGTAAAACATGTCAAAATACACAAATGTTACAGATTTCCTTTTCATGAAACATTCATTTTTATATTAATGCACACCATGCACAGCACTGTAAGCAAATTATTTCTACAGACCATTTATAACAAATCCCATTTATAACAAATAAAAAGCACACAATAACTCAAACAACCATGACATGCCTTAACTTTGGATTAGTAGGCTGTACCTTTTGTACAGCACACATCACCATACATGAGACATTTAAATCCCTTTTAAAAAGGTGTATACATTAAAGTATATTTGACTATCTACCAGATACCTCTTTTTAGTGTAGATTTTAGATTGAGCTTTTCAGGGCAGAGTGAATTAACGGCAATGGATTTACTAAAACCTATCAATTGGACATTAAAAGGGATGTGCAACAAAATGTATAAAGATTTCAGCAAAAATGATTAAAAAATCATATTACCTCTACTTTGGATGCCAAGAACACACAGGTTGGAGCCATAAGAACAGGATCTATACTTTTGAGTGAGTATCTGTAAAAAAAAAAGTGAAATTGTGATTCTGAGATTAAAAAAAATAGTTTATTGTACTACATGAAACTGTTTTAAGAACAAAACTGATCTCAACGCACAACAATCTCAGCCTTCTAATGCAGACATGTATACTGCAAATTGTGTTTTTATAGGGAGTACTTTAAGACTGTGTAGTCTTCTTCAGGTGTGAGCGATTACTTCTACAGGTGAAAGAAGACATTATGGATTCCAAAACTATTCTTTATTTGTTCAAGTCACTGTTTTGGAGAAAGAGTTTCCTTACCTTGCATAAAATCGTTTGAAGTAAACGGTGGCTGTGGCTATAACCTGCTGTCTGAGCTTCAGATGCTCTCCCAAGGCTTGTATCACTGCAGCAGAACAACCAGAGAACTGAATGACATAACGTCTAAGGTGTCTCTCTGCTATTTTAAATAAGTTCCAATTTGGATGAAGGAAGCTCTCTAGGGTTATGAAACTTTTTAGGGACACCCCATCTTTCCTTCTGCTATCAGTGTTTCCTGGGGGTAACAATAAGCTGTAGCCCATCCCCTAGACATAAGGTGCCAGGCGAGGACTGAGCATACTAATGCTCTCCCTCCCCATGGATGGCAATAATCATTTTGAGATACAATGATATAATCGTAATCAAATATGTAAAGCTGCGAGTTTAAAATGTTCTTGACCTTAAACACGGCTGTAACACTGAAACACAGCCCTGCTTTTCAAACCAATTTTTGCCAGTGTTAAAATACATTTTAGAGTTCTGCAATGCTGTCCACACTGTCTGCACCTTAAACGGTATAAAATTAAGCAGAAACCAAAAATCGGCAATAAACGACCCAAAAATGTTTATATTAAAGGACACCAAGTACAACAGCATTTTACATGACAAGATTCAAAACGTACGTTTAAATTAAATGTTAGATGGGCCGTGATTATAGTGAATGAAGTAGGAATCTCTGTCTTAGTTGCATTTCCACAAACTGTCTCGATGTTATATCAGCTATTTCAAACAATTATTTCAGCGTTAATGCTGTGCAAATACTATTTCTGATTTCACAGGGTATTACTTACACCAGTGGTTCTCAACCTTTTTGGCCAAGGTATCCCCTGGAGGGTCGACCAGGTCTTCAGGTACCCCTCAAGATTATCGTAGGCAGAGAACGCTAAGAAAGGGGTGGCTTTCTGGGATTTTTGCACATGTGCATTATAGTGTAATCGCTACTCTTCAAATTTTAAACCAAAAAATGTATTAAGTCTCCAAATTAAAAAATAAAAAATACTTACTCCGTGAATCTAATGAGAGACCTGCTGCGACAGATTTTTAGCGATTCTGTGAAATTACGTGTCAAAGCTGACAATTGATAACAAATGTCTGCTGAAGCGTCAAGTTTCTCTCTTTTTTTGATTTTGTATCACAATATTTGGCAAACCCACATTCACATAAATATGTTGTCACAAATGGTAAAAGTTTACAAACCGCTTTGCCTGCTATATTAGGGAAAGAGTCTAACAAAATAGCCCAGAACGAAGACCAGCCCCCCTTTCTCCTCACAACAACAGAAATAGGAATATCGTAAATATGCATACATCATTTAGAACCTGAATGATTTCAGAACCAGCTGATAAATCTTTTACTAAAAACTAACCACAAAAACATCCGCCATTTTGGATGCGACACCGAGGTACCCCCGGTACATCTCGAGGTACCCCAAGGAGTACTCGTACCCCTGGTTGAGAACCACTGACTTCGACTACTAAGTTTGAAGCTGTGTGTGGATAAGGCTGAAGCACAAATAGAAAAAGATTAAAGCAGAAAGAAAAACAGCAATATCATGTCCCTTTCACAGCTATCAACTTATTGACAGAATGTACCATTCGCAAAAAAGATCTGCAGTTTCCAATACTCTTCTTCTGTCAGAAACTTCAAGTCCTTCTGGCGTTCCTTCATCAAATCCTGTTTGTCAAGGATCCACTGCAAACTAATGACAAAAAAGTGGCAATCAAAAGGGGTAACATAAGTATATTAACAGTCTCACTAATAAAAAAGACAAGACGCAGCTTATATAGCCAGCTTTTTTTCCTTTAAAGGGTTTGATATTTTTCAAATTCTTCCTCAACTGCTTGATTATTTACCAATTTGGAAATAAACCACCAATGACAATCCATTTACAGGATTAGAACATGTATCAGAACGTCTACAGCAGAAACAAACACAGGAGAATTTGACACCATGGGCCTGTGCTTCATTCAGGGCCTGACAATGATTGAGAACCTATGACTTCAACTATCTGAGGATCTGGACATTTGAATAAAGCTTTACACAGTCAAGTACTGTTATTGGGTAACTGGTCATAACACTGGAATTTTTCAACTAAAGTATTCAACTCATTTCATAATAGGTATTTAAAAATTCTTCATTAAAAATGTGGTACTGGATAAGCTTTCAATGTAATACTTACGGGAAAATTAAATAGATTATCTGTTTAGGGACTGGAATGTTCCATTTGTTCCTCATGGAACACTTTAACAAGGTCGTCTGAGACATACTATTGGCATCATCACCAAAAACCTTATCCCTGCTTTTTAAACAATTCTATAAACCATGCCCTCTATGCTAAACTAATAAGCACTGTGTGATATACAGAGAAAGAAACACTTTGCAATTTAACAATGGGATAGGTAAGAGCATAAATACTTTTGTGCTTTACATAAACCCTCAGCAAACTGTTTTGCATTTATGCCATGTTAAATCCAACCACATATCTTCTGGCAAGCAAGGGGCACAAAGAGATACAACCTGGATGGTACACCACAGGACACACACACTCACGCTAGGGCCAACTACCCTGCCAGGATGTCTTTGGACTGTGGGAGAAAACCTATGTGAACACAGGGAGAACATACAGCCAGCAGCCATATCGCCCTGCAACTCACAACTGGCAGCCCACTGAAGCGAATGTAACGGCTCCTGGGGTTTCCGCCCTTGCCGCACCTGCCCTGCCCGTTCGTCCCTCACTGCCTGGGCGCGAACCCGGGTCTCCGGAGCCACGCAACAGGGAACCTGCCGGCTGAGCTAAAGGAGAACTCCCTCAGCCCGGGAGGCTGAGATCCCTGTTACACGCAGGGTTACACTAAGCAGGTGTGAGCCTGGTCAGTACCTGGATGGGAGACTCCTGGGAAAGACTAAGGTTGCTGCTGGAATTGGTGTTAGTGGGTCCTAATGCCCCAGTATAGTGACGGGGACACTATACTCTAAAAAAGGCGCCATCCTTCAGATAAGACGTAAAAACCGAGGTACTGACTCTCTGTGGTCATTAAAAATCCCAGGGCGTTTCTCGAAAAGAGTAGGGGTGTAACCCCCATGTCCTGTCCAAATTTCCCATTGGCTCTTACCAGTCATGGCCTCCTAATAATCCCCATCTATGAATTGGCTTCATTACTCTGCTCTCCTCCCCACTGATAGCTGATGTGTGGTGAGCGTTCTGGCGCACTATGGCTGCCGTCGCATCATCCAGGTGGATGCTGCACATTGGTGGTGGTGGAGGGGAGTCCCCATTATCTATAAAGCGCTTTGAGTGGAGTGTCCAGATATGGAGTGTCCGCTATGTAAGTGTTAGCAATTAATTATTACACAAACTTCACGCAGATAGGAGCCCAGAAACTGGACCCAGGGCTCTTCAGTGCTGCAAGGCAGCATTGCTAACCACTGTGCCACCATGCTGCACGCCATTTTAAATCAAAACCACTCATAGAAAAAGGAACCCTGATGCTGCAGTAGGCTCTATCCAAGGCGAGGGACGGGAGGTAGTTAATGTAGCAAGCAGTGTGCAAAGGGGAAAAATAAATGCTGAAACAACACACACATACTGTACAATTAGCTGGTTGCCAGATACACCTTGTGGAAGGACAAATAAAAAATACACGCTTGGATTGCGTGCTCTGCAACACTAAAACCCCGAGAAACTGACTAGGTATGTAAAAGGTAGCTATCTGAGGCGACACAAATCGTTTTAGGCCTCTGCATTATTCGTAAAATGTAATCTCTTAATGACGTCACATCTGTTGTGTCTTGTGCTGTCGGCTTTCTAAACAATGACATTTTTCACTTAGGAATGAAGACAATACATGTAACAGTTGCAAAACACATATAAGAACATGCCAGAAAACCACACGCATGTTTAAGAAAATAGGATATTACAGATACTACTGGTGACCAAGGGATAAGAGAAAAATCATTAAAACTACTTTGAATTTAGAAAAACATAGTACAACACTGAAGCCATAAAATTAATATTTTTATATCGAATTAGTGCCTGATGAAGGTTAATAATTACTAAGTTATTTCGAAATTCATTAGTACAGACACTTTATTCGGACAAGATAGGATACATAGTTAGACTGGAAACGCGAGTGTTAAATCTCGATATTAAACAAGTGTTAAGTGCATGAAATCGCCCTGAATTTAACACATGTTTTGTCTAAAAACAGTTTCAGAAAAAAAAAATTAATTAAACTGAAGGTCTTTTAGGCCCCAAGGAAAGAAAGATTTAACAGACCGCCGTAGTTTAATATTGTTTAATCAAAAATGACTTACTAATGTGAGCTCTGCCAGAAGTTTCCTGCCATCACTTAAAAAACGAGGTAGAAATTTTGACTATTTTCCTTTTCTCTTTTCAGGAAACCTGGATATAACCTAAAAAAATAACGAAGTAATTATTCCGGCGTTTGGTTTCCTAACGTGCAACAACACAATCACTCCGACTTCGTGTGCACTATGTAAAACCTTCCTACTCTAAAACCCATTGTGCTGTGCTTAATAGGTCCGGTGTGATAAGCTCCTTTGCATTCCTCGACTATTAGACGTATGAAAACGTATGTATTGCATGTATAATTATCCAAATGATATGTTTTCCAAATCTGGACAAGATTTTAAATATATTTTATCTAGATATAACTTTTATCCAAAACGGCTTACTTTAAATCTATTTTTACAAGCCATGCATTTTAATGAAACAATTTCAGTAAAGTACCATGCTCAAGAGCACACCTACAGTGCCCACAAAATTCCGGTTTAATTTTAATTCTGTTTGCATCAATTTATTTTCTCTTTTTCTCACTGTCACTCACTACTTGAATATTAGGGACAATACATCTCTGTGAGCTTGCAAACCTGCAGTCCTGTTTCCACCTTCGATAATACAATACATTATACGAGAATATTATTATTAATTTAAACATATTTAAACATATATTGATAGCATTCTGTTTTATAAAGCTATATCTTATCACCTACATACCTTGTGTGGGGTGTTGTGAGGTGAATTATTCAATGATAATTACATATGACGGATTACATATCACTCTTCCATCTGATTTCAGTAACTAATTCATCCTTCATTCAGAAAATGAATGGTTAATGGTGAGCTGGAGTCCAAACCACCAAAAACAGAGTACAATATGGGGCTACACCATGGACAAGGTGTCAGTCCATCGTTGTGTATAGTTATGTACAATCTCACCTCATGCCCGTTAACCTGAATATGTCTCTGGACTGTTAGAGGAGATCAGAACACCTGGTGAAACCCATGAGAATTTAGGGAGAAACCCTCCTCATAAAAAGGTGCCCTGGTTCAGAATCAAATATAGCAGCCAGCAGTCCTTCATGATTCCATTCATTCATTTATTCCTATGAGGGTGTTTCAACAAATAAGGCAAGAGTTCCCGAGGTATGTATGCATAAACAGCAGAAAATGTTGTAAACATAATATCCAAACCTGTCTGTGCATGTGTCCCATTATAACACATATAGTAGATAGAAAATCCTTGAATCTGCTGGAGAAAAGAGTTAAACCTACCACTTTAGGTTTAATTCATCTGCTGAACAGATACTTCTTTAAGAGACCAAAGAAGTGGAAATCTGTGAGTTCCAGATTACAGCCTTGAGATCTGCTGTTCTTGCACATTCCTCTCACAATGCCACAGGTGTGTTTCACAGGGTGTGACCCTTTATATATGTCAGATCTGACATATATGTCAAGTGTCTTGAGAATACTTTGAGTAAAAGGCACCATATAAAACTTAAATTGATTGATTGATTGGTTGGTTGGTTGATTGATTGATTGAATCAATGAATGAATGAATGAATCAATGAATCAATGAATGAATGGTTGGCTGACTGGTTGGTTGAGATGAACCCAGTCCTGATTGGATTTGTCAACACCTGTCAGTTGCTTCAGCACTCATCAGGTGCACACTTCTTCAGTACTCCTAGTGGGTACAACTTTCACCTGTACTGTATGTCTTGTCTACATATTAAATATGTGTAAGTGATCGTTAACATCAGCATGATTAATGTTGCTGCACCCTGGGATAATTGCTACACAGCCAGACATATTTAAAAATAAACTTGCCCTTTAAAGTCTAATTTCAAATTATAATTTAAAGAGAGAAATATTTATCTGTTTACTGTTCATCTAGCACTGTTCTAGGTTTAGCATACAGAAGATATAAACATTCAAAATTACTTTATGGTGTACTGATATATGGAAGACAATTCAAGTAAATATCTTTTTCTTTTTTAACAAATCATATTTCTCTTAATAGCATCTCTGTTGAGATCACGTTCATTAGCATGTGACACAATATGTCACATGTGACGCGTAAGCATTAAGAAATAAGCAATCTTATCGCTGTAAAAAACAAAATAGGGATCTGTTGTAAGGTCTGGCCCCTCAATACAATCATATTCTCACAAAATCTTTGAGCGTCGATTACCAGAGAAAAAACATTGTGTGATGTTGCAGGTTGGTGTTTAAACTCATTTCGGATTCATTCACATTATGGGGAGACAATGCCCTTTGCACCTTCCACATGGGTATAAGAGCTGACATAAGAGGAAAGAATCTCTTGAGTGCTTAAAACAATCACAGGGACTGCTCGTCCTCTCCTGACACTGCGCTGCTAGTAGGAGTTGTGGTTGATCTCCCTGGGAGCAATAAGCAGCTAATATTCAACGTCTATTTCCAGCAACAATAGGGCCACACTTAAAATGGTTTAAATATTACTTCAAAACTCGAACTTAAAAATGAACAGATACGTTTTTTTTCATTCTTTTAAAATGAATAGTCTGTTAATTGGGAACTGAAAGGAAGTGAAGCTGACCACACTATAGGACCACGTTACCATGCCCAGTGCATAAATGTACTTGTCTTTTTCAAGGTTTTCTGGAGTTTCACTAGGTCTTATTGTGTCTTTATAAGCCTCTCCACCCTTTCACACCTAGATTGTAGGGTGTTGTATTACACCTGATTGTGCTTTTAACGTAATATAACAAACCAAATGTTTATAAGAGTTATATCAACCAAATGGTAGGTTTATTTTGAAAATGTTTGAGGATTTGGAGGAATGTCTTACACAGCAAGTTTCAAATAAATAATTATTTGACTATGTGAAAAACATACATACAGCATAGAGAAAGATATTGCCTTGGCAAGTCAGCCAGACCTATTACAGGAAAGGCAAAAGAGCTTTCCCTCTAACTCAAAACAGGAGGAGTCGCAGAAACTTTACAAACAGCAGATTAAATTCTAAAATGCTTTCACTCCTTCGGGTATTTCATTAGAGGGCAGATGGATTACTTCATGCAGTTCGTAAATATATACACCTGAAGTAAAAACAAAAGAAGAGGGACACATAACATAAAGAATGTACTGAATGAAAAAAATCCAGACTCATCATTTTGCTGCTCAGGTTGAGCTGTATTAAAAATAGAAAAAAAAATGTTAGTCAGATTTAAGATGGTAAATTTTAAATCAAGGGAATTTTTGTAAAATCTGTACATATCTTGTTTGGAATACCACGTACAACTTTGGTGGACACCTTACAAAAATTACTTTGCAGCTTGGGAATGGGAATAGTGTCTAGATTACTGATCTTGAAGGAATGTCACACAATGACAGCTTAGAGGAACTAAATATCTTTAGTGCTAAATAAAACAGGTTACAAGAGGTCCTGGCAATCATCACCTTGAGGATTTGACAAACTCATTCTAATGGGACTCAAGTTAAAATTAAAAAGAAGAAGATGTCTGACAACAAGACACACTTTTCAAAAGTCATGCGAATGTGTAACAAGCTACCCAGCTGACCTTGTTTTTGAGAAGCCAAAGCTGAAATTCAGATCAACACTCTACCAGCATCTCTATAAATTAACTGGACCTCCTTTTGTATGCTTTCTTACATTCATCCAGATATACTTTCCATAGCTGCTTGCTCTCTTCAGAGGGTCTTTTTAGGTTTTTCATAAGGTTCAGTCTTTTGATGTGCAGATGTGTATAGATGTATATACTGTATGTATGCTTCGATATGCCCTACAGCATACTGCTATTACTGTATGTATTTAATTATATTCAATATGTTGCTATTTAGTTTTTTTATCCGTGAAAATGTTTATTTTTTACTTTGCTTAGATGATGTTTTGAATGATTTGCTGATTATACATGATGAAGAAAAGAGCTAATACTTTTATAGACATTTGCAGACATCTTCTGTATGTCTTGAGATAATTAAATGTGCACTGTGAATGATAGTAAGAACATATGTGTGTCTTTCACTTATCAGTGTTCAAGCTTTACTATGATATGATTTCGACACAAGAAATAGTCAAATACATAACGCATAAGCAGATTCTTGGTGCTATCATTCTAATTATACAGAGATTTCCAATGTTACTGTGCCGAATATTACACATATGGAAAGTGATGACAGCTGTTTAATCCACTCTGCAGAATGATAATTAAATAAAAAACAATTGTAGGATAGTCCTTTGTAGATGACCAACCCACTGATGGAGAAGAAGGTCTGGGCAGATTGCAATTGTCTCCGCTCACGTCTTTTAATCATTCCATGCAGAAATCCCAGACATCCCAGGCTGTGATTTATTTTTTTGCTACAACAGTTAATTTTGCTTTTACTGCGCCAGTTTTCTTTTCCCTTTTCTGTCATAAATGCTAACCCACTAATGACCATATATGTCAAATCTTCAAGGAAAGAATGCCTCACATTTCACTGTACGCTAATGTAATGAATTCATCTGTTTGCTTCTGGCCCTGCTTTGCATGCAATTAAACTTCAGTCACATCCAAAAGCATTAGATCAGCGCTGCCTAATTGGCTAAACCTTCTATTTTTAAGATATTAAACTCTTCACATGGTTTTGACAAATATTCATAGGGAAGGTCAGCCTTCTTGTTGTACTTAGGCTGGAAATTCCAGAGGTGATTCCTCACGAGTGCATCAGGCCCAGGCACAAGTATAAAAAGGAGGGCCTTCGTCTGGCTGTGCAGTACAGGGTGGAAGGTGTCAGTGTCCTGAAGCAGCACAAGAGGGGAAAAAGAAGGCGAGCTGACAACATGAGCCACAGCCCAGAGAGGATGTCTTCATACCGGCGCCATTTTGAGGACAGCAGCTCCTCTTCCTACCAGGTGCGAGTGTCCAGCCCCTCTCCCCCTCGCGCCAGGGGGGCGCGGCACCGCTCTGCCAGCTACTCCCGTTCCTCCACGACCCTCAGGGCGGAGGCAACAGGCCGGAGGACGGCCTCATCCAGCCGGAGGCCCCACATAGCCAGGTAGGACGGCTCAATCAAGTCAAGAGCGACGAGAAGAAGCCCAGAGGATCCGGCAAGTTCGCTGTCTCGAAAACCCATTGGCTTGACGTCTTCGAGACATGGCAGAGAGCTGACACACAGATGTCGCTCTGCAGTGTTTTTAAAATCCCAGCTCGTCCTATGGAAGTGTAGGAACTGGGGTTTTCTGGTCTCTTGAAGAAGGGGAGGGAGGGGGAATCCAGGTATTTTCATGTCAAAAGATGTTCTTACAAGAGAAAATGAACAATGAACATTTCTAACAAAGCTTGTAGGTCATCAGAGTTTAGCAAAGTATGTGAAAAATAGAAAAGGCTGTCACACACTGTATCGCTGCTTAGGATCTTTGAGTGTGTGTGGACGAGTGTGTTGCTACTCTGACCCCCTGGGTGTCAGGTAGCCTGTGTCGCTCTGTAATAATTACAATTTTAGCTTACTGATGAAGACTTGTATGAGGTGAAACATTGATGAGTTCTAGCAAGTCACAATCAAAACGTGTGCATCCAACTCATTTTATTTCCTCTAGGGATAGAGGTATGAACATTAGCCAGATTGTACCTTACTTATAAAATTAGATTAACTTATTTTATTTAAATTTTACGGAGCTTTTTTTTCATCTTGGTGTTGCTCTTTCACAAAACGCAGTGCGTGCTGGATTAGTACTGAAAGGTGGCTTTATGGGTGGAATCAGTTTTGCCCACTATTACAAGGCTACAAGAAAAGAAACAGGAAAAGGCTTATGGAGCCCAGAAGACAGTACTAAAAAACAAAACAAGAGGCATTGACACAGCCCAGTGATATATCACCGCTGTTGGAAAATGTAATCCCAATGAATAATAGGCCACAAAGAACACATTACTGCAACTGATGGAGCACCATCTAAGTTTAAATTTGGCTTTATTTTGCATTATACGTTACTCTCTGCTTGGTCAACCTTTAAAATGAGATTATCTGGAACAGAGAAGAAACAGTTGTTGTTATTTCCTTGTTTTGCAGAATTTGTGAATCTGCATTGTGATCAAACAGAGACTGATTCTAACTTGTAACAACAGCAACATTTTAATGTGTTTTAAAAAGGCCTTTTGGGTGGTATTTGTTTCACTGGCGTAATGCAGAATAATTATGTGTACCATTGAAAACTAGGAAATAAAATTTCCTTAATTCATGCGATAGTCATGTCTTAATGCTATTATTTTTTGAAGGTTTTAATGATGTTAAAGAAAGCTTATCTTTGCTCGACTTTGTCTACTACATTCATTTTTTAAGGTCTTCAACCAAGTTGAATTAATGTCTTGTCTTAATGCTGAATTTGTACTTATGATTTCTTGTCACTGTGAATCAGATTTCTTTTAACACATGAAGTAAGGTGCTCCTTGTTTTAAATTTAAAAATCAGCATTTAATTAATCTATTATTGTCCTACAAATACTCTTTTGTGCACATTTCTTGATTTGGATAATTGGATAATTTCAAAGTTATTCGTTGACATTCCTTCAAATATGACCACAACCACAACACAATATATTCATATTAAATCTAGGAAGGACCCAATCTTAAGAACAATAATATGAGCAGCCAACCCATTTACTAAAGACATTTAGTTGAAATATTAATCGCCACCCACGTTTAAATTACATCTTCACTGAAAATAAGAAATTTGCATTTGCAGTATTTTACAAGAAGGCGACGAAATTATTAACATGCATGTAACAAGATACCAATATCTTTGCCTGGTGACAAAATACAATCACACTCACGCATCATTCGGTTTCGCGCGTTGCCGAGAATAATGCATTTGCGCGCATTAGTATTTCTTCACTGCTTATTCCACGGATTAGCTCCAATACATTTGTAAATATCTTTTCATATATTTCCAAATATTTTCGAGCCCTTTAAAATATCAGAACTTTTTTTTTGTTTTCATATTTTGTTTTTTTAGAGTGCGCATTTACTTGACCGCTCTCATCTTTCTTGCTCCAATTTGTCTTCTGGTTCAGTGTAATGAAAGCCGTTGATTAATGGTTATTTCAGCATGGGGGCGATCTGTCTGGGTGTTGGGCTCGGGCCAGCGCTGGATCTGGATGCAGCTGCTGAGGCGAACCAGGAATTCCTGAGCACCCGAACCAGTGAAAGACAGGAGATGGTCGTCCTGAACGACAGACTGGCAGCGTACATTGAAAAGGCGAGACGTCTACCGTCTTTCTGGCGAAAATAGTTGTTTACTTTTTGCAAGAGTTGTAGTGATCTATCTCCACTGGGATCACATTAAGACTTGTTATAAGAGCTACATTTTAACGTGGGTATTTATTTCATTGTTATTGAAACTATCGTTTTCCATAACGCGACGTTCACTTTTCAGGCAATTGTTTCCTCAATGGATTGGCATTTTTTAAAGACTCCAGAATTTGTATCTTAAAAATCATTAATTGTGATAGATATCATTTCTAGGTACATATATGCATTAATAGGGTTAAATCTGTAACTCGAATTATTCGTCATTACCGATGGTACAAATTAATTCTCAACACCACATGTCATTTGGGCTTCTGAATGGAGCTTCTCTCCTCTCTTTACCCTGTGCGCACCCAGTGTTTTTCCAAACTAGTCCCGTGTAATTTAATACAATCAGAAAGTGTTCACACCTGAAGGTCAGTGAGGATAATAGTTTTAAGATGTATGTTATCCGTTAATAAATGCTTACAGAACGATAGAGAGGTTGGATTGAAGTGTTCCCAGGAAAGTAAAACAACTTTTCTATTTAAAGAAAAAGGATGAGAAGCTTTCCTGAGTGTTTTTTTTTGGGGGGGGTGAAAAATCAACATGACTTACAACTTAAGATGAAAAGTGAATATTGAAATCTTAATGATTTGTCTCTTAGATAAATGGAAAACTGCATTTTCCCAATACAATTGTATTGATTTCGGACAATTTTATATATTGAGTGTAAGAGATCCCGTATTTCTGCCACATCTGAAGTATTTCTTAATAGTGCTTTTAATCACCAGCACGCAATCTTGTAATATTACACTGTAATATTTTCTATGTAACGGGTCTTGCACAAGGAGACAAAATACGTTGTATTGTTCTGACCGGAAATATAGGAATAGACTACTCAAATATGTGATTACACATTTGTACAGTCTACTTGTGTGTTGTCTGTACAATGTATTGTCTCAAATTAATAAAAACACAATTCATAACATTTTAAGATCCGTGAATCATTTTCAAAACGTCGTGTTCTGTGGCCTGCTGATGCTGAAATAGACCATTTCTTTTACCTGCGAAATGGGCTTTTCAGAGGGCCTCCACTCCCGGGATTATCTCGGAGCGATTCTGTTTTCTGTATTTACCACGCTTGAATGTACCGCACAGACTGAGTATTTCGAAATGTGCCCTTCTGGCGGCCGGATAGAAACTAATGATCTTCATTAGTCATGCGCTTTTTTGCAGCACGCACAGTAGAAATGTGTCTTTTAGGAAACCGAGTGACCGCTATCCTTATTTCTTATTATTTCTATGCTCTCTTGTAGGTTCGTACACTGGAGCAGCAGAACAAACTGCTGGAGGCGGAGATCGAAGTTCTGCAGAAGAGAAAGCTGTCTGGGCTGAGGGTGCTTTATGAAGAGCAGCTGAGGGAGCTGAAGAGGATCGCAGATCTGATGAGAGCGCAGCGGGTAAGGTTACGACATCCAGGCAACAGGATTTTGTCTACTAATGTTCGACACACGGAAGTGAGGATTCCTCTGTCAAACTGTCATCGAATATGAGACCCTATACCTGTCAGACTAATTTCAACCTGTGCCATTCCGTTCAATGTTCTCACTGGGGCGTCCTGTCAAAGAAATGTCTGCCAGGTGTTCCTCATCTACACGCTCATGACTTTTACTTTCCGGGCCCGCACATGAACGTCAACAAAAGTGGCAAAAGTTCAAAGCTTAAAATTGCATTATGATAGTGTACCACCATCGCACGACCCCCACAGTTACAACAGATTTGAGCATCATAAGGATTAAAGTTTGAGAAAGACAATAGATACGTACAGTAGCCTATATACAAACGTGAATATAGTGTAAATACTAGCTGTATGGGTTTTGAAGATCCCACACAATTGGAATGTAGGACAATGTACTTATCTTGGGTAGAATTCATCCAGACTTACCTGCTGAAAGGGAAGGGTACATCTCGTTTAATTATAAATGGGGAAATGAATGCTATATATCGTAAATTCTTTTTTAAAGACTTAAGAAATTATAGTTATAGTTCGGTTTTGGCACTAACACAAAATCTCGGGGTTGTCATAAAACAATAATTTTCAAATGATATCTCCCTTCATTCGAAATCGGATTATCACGAGGGATACTCATTATGAAAGAGAAACGTGTTCATAGGCAAGAACTGATTTTTAAATTGTTGGAACTGCCGTTCAGAATATGTTGCAAGAGATAGACCTATCACGTCTCTATTTCTTAATTTGTATAATTTAACTGTTTGCTCTTTATCTAAATATATCTTCACCTTATAGTGAAGTCCTTTTCGAAGCGAATCAGCACTACATTAAATACGAATAGCTCCCGTCTGTCTTTACTGTATATGCACTGAATTCTGCCCCAGGTCTCTAGAACTAAAGCCATTATTATGACGAATAATTAGGCCTTAATTAATGTACATTAATTATGATATGAAGAACCTGCTGTTTCGATATAATTAAACATTAGTGGTTGACGATACAATCGGCATTCTTAACCGTTTGTTAAATGTTAAAATGTCTTGTTTGCAAGCCATGTACAGTACTATGTTGTATGTATAATATTATGAAAAAGAAAAACGTCCACACTTCCCTTTTGCGTGATACCAGGAGGAGGAATTTGATTTTATGAGGAACAGAAATAATCTTAACCGTAACCTGATACGTACAAGGGTGTGAGGAGAATTGGAACAGAATACCTGAAGGCAGAGAAATTAGAAATGGTCGTAAACCAGCAATAGGTCTTGTCGTACATCTTTGGCTTGCCGATAATACCCGAACTTATTAACTGATAATGCCGTGTCTCGCAGGACATGTCTCTAGCAGCCAAAGAGGCTATGGCTGGACAGCTTGAAATGCTCAAGGCAAAATACGAAGAAGCGGTCGAGGGAAGGAAGAAAGCCGAACGGGACATCGAAGCTTTCCGCCCTGTAAGTACTGTTGTTGGAACCTCATATTCGACCACCTTTTGGTGGTCGGTGGTGGGGAGTCCCCATTACCTGTAAAGTGCTTTGAGTGGAGTGTCCAGAAAAGCGCTATATAAGTGTAAGTAATTATTATTATTATTATTATTATTATTATTATTATTATTATTATTATTATTATTATTATTATTACCTTTTATCATTCAGTCTATTAAAGAAAAAGAAGAAAATGTATGAACAACAGTAGCCTTTTTTGCTTTTCCCGATACATTTTAGGATGTGGACGCTGCTACGTCGGCGCGAATCGCCCTGGAAAAGCAGCTGGAGACCCTCGAGGTGGAGCTGGAATTCCTTCAGCGGGTGCACAAGGAGGTGAGCGGGCCTCCTCCGCGCGCCCCCGGCGCCTCGACTTACACGACGGTTGTAAGACCGAAAACTGATCGCCTCGTTGTTGTGTTACGATCAGGAGATAGAGGAGCTGATGAAACAGATTTACAGTGGAGTCATGACGGTTGATGTTGCCTTCTCCCTCCCGGACCTTGCTGCTGCCTTGAGACAGATTCAGTCTCAGTATGACGATATTGCTGCAAGGAATTTAGAGGTAAACTTCCTCTAGCCCTTCTAGAGACATCACGCCTTTAAGACTACAGTTTTAAAGCTTATATCACTTGATATGTAAAACTTTGGGAGAGCTATGGTATACAGTATACAACGTTTACATACTATAGTGAACACCCCCAAATCTAAAGGGATTAACACATTGTCCCCCAACGTCTAAGCCTCTTTAAAGGCCAGCCTTCTTTGTGACCATTTGCACCAGACCCTGTATTACTAGTCTAAGCTGCCCAATACTACTATAATCTCCATTGCGTGCTAGGTGTTGTATCTCCATAAATTAACATCTATTAACTGTATACATTCAGATCGTTTTAGACGTTGTAAAAGATTCTCTTTGACATGAAGAAGCAAGGAATGTGACAGTTGGACAATGCACTTATAAGACCCCATTTGAAATATTTGGCGTACAATTTTGGCCACCATGTTATGAAACTAGCATCTCTGGAATTGGTCCAGAAAAGAGCAGCCAGATACCTTCTTAGGATTAAAGATAAACCCTGTGGTCAACTCATTGGACTTCTGAACCACCAGTGAAACACAAGCCAGTGGATGCCAGCAGACACAACATTTAAAACCTCCAGAACCGGAGGCACTTTTTTGCACAAGTGGTTTGCAACCTGCTTCTCAACCATGTTGCGAAAGCTGATGCCCTGACTTCATTTAATATGTAGCTGGATAAGATCCAGAGATCAATTAGCAACTCGCAACTGAGCCATATACAGTAGCTCCTTAATTCCTTATGTTCCTCAGCAGGTTGCAGCAACAAAACTCAAGATTTCATGAACTTGTCAGACATTGCATGGAACTCTTCTTCCAGTCCTTGACACATGCACCTCTCTTTTATAGGAAATGGATAACTGGTATAAATCGAAATTTGAGGATCTTAACCAGGCTTCAACAAAGCACGTGGAGAGAGTCAGGAGCGTGAGAGAAGAAATTGCAAACTGCAAAAGAGATGTGAGTCATGGTTATCGTGCGTAAGATGTTACACCGACACGTTATTTATGTTGCCGTTAATCTGCAAATACTGTACGTTCTTTGTGTGTATGTGCTTGTATGCGATAGAGTAGGGAAAAAACCCAACATTTAATACATAGCGTTAACCAAATCCAATCTTTTGATAACTTATCTTAACTTATAAGTTCAATGCAAAATAGGCTATATCTATTTAGACAGGTAACAGGAGGACAACTAAGCATCCAGTAGCGTTTTCAGACTATCTTGATAGGCTTGGTATTAAGCCATTACTAATTTATTTACATTATTTGCAATTGAGCGAAACCATTGGCACATACATAATGCTCGTCAACGCTACATGACACAGTGGAACAAATTTAGTTCTCTGCAATAAAGTAATGCGAGATGACCTTTAGAAACATTACGGTAGTGCCGTGCTCGAAACTGATGAAAACCCGACGATCATTTGCTAACAGAAAAGTCTTTATTCAATGACAAACGGCATGCAATCTGTTTTACAGATTCAAAGTAAAGAACGAGAGCTTGAAATGCTTAAAAATAAGAACGCTGCGCTGGAGGCCCAAATACGAGAGGCACAAGAGAGACACAAGAAGGCGATTGAAGATCTGGAGGTAGCCTTATTTGGCACAGACCAACAACGGAAATGTAGCTCTTTATGCTAATAATGCATGAATACATGTTATATGTAGTATATTTGCTTGTATATCATAATAATGTTATATTTCCTTTCCCAACAATATTCCTGTTGACCCATTATTTAAAGTAATTAATACAAGTACAGCTGCACGTACTGTACCTATTTATATGTTGACCACATTGAGCTTAAAACTTAAGAAAGTTTTGTCTGCTTTGATTTTTGACCAGGAAAAAATAAAGAGACTCCAGGACGAGCTAAAGTCTACAAAGGAAAAAATTGCCCTGCATCTTCGAGAATACCAGGATCTGTTGAATATTAAAATGGCCCTTGACATTGAAATTACCACCTACAGGTAATTCGTACAGATACCTACAGGTACTGCTTGAAAATGAAAGAAAACGTTATATTGACAATGTATACCTCAGTGAACCAGGTAAACCAACGTGAAGACGTTGTTGCTTTGTAGCGCAGCAAACGTACAGTAACCTGTATTGTTAAAGCGGGCTTGTCCGAACATACATTTTTGCAATAATTAAACAGAAAAATCTGGTAATAACTTTTTTTATCACTTGGAACCATAGGTTTTCGTACAACTTTTTTTTGTAAAAAATCGATTAATCGAATGAATAAAAAATGTCCCTGCTTTTAATCTTAGAAAGTATTTTTAGATATCCGGAGTGTTTTTACATGTCTTATAAAAATAAAGATAATGCCTTTCAAATTATAGTTTATTCATCGATTTTAAACATGTATCCAGTATAATAATAAACAAGACATACCCAAACACTAAAAAGGTGCAAATAAATATTTGTTTCGTTTCCCTTCAGATTAGACAATACATTAAGTGCTTTTATAGATACCCTGTACATAAACACATTTGTTTTATTTTTCTAAGGAATTCCTAAGGAGTTTCCAAACTAAAAAAGTAGGATGGGTAACTCTACAAGGAGCTAGTGAAAGCCAATCTAGTCACTAAGAGACGCCTTCGCCTTGTTTTATCCCGTCTTGGATAACCGAAAACCACTTTCTGGAGCCGGAAGTTGTGTAGATGTAGTAAATCCACAGTAAATCCATACTCGTGCTTTACTACGAACGGCGATGTAAAGAGATAAATGGCCCGAATCAGCATGATATCTGTTACAACAGTGCAAGGACATTTGATCTGAAACAGTGCTACCGGGACTGGGGTCTCTGCACTGTGACACCTGGTTTTCTGACAAATGTTTTCTACTTTCAAGTACAATGCCGAAGAGACGTGTCATTTATTCTTTTAGTCTTCAACTCGATGATTCTATGTAATTAAAAAAATCTATGCCACTTTAACGCTTATTATTTACCTTTAATTCAATTTGCCATTCTTATTCAGCTCAAATTTATATTGGATTGTCGATTTATAATAGCATAGTATGTGGGCAGTCTTAACTTTACCAACATAAAACAAAGTCAAACAAACATTTCGAGATTTATTTGTGAAATCGCGCGTTTGTGTCAAGAAAACGCGTTCAAGCGCACCCGCGTGTGGCGCTTGACATTGGAATTGAAACAGAAAATGCTTTTCTTGTTTGAAGGACGCTCATTGAGGGCGAGGACTCCAGGCTGACCGGTATGGTGAGAAGCTTGCACCTGACGAGCGGCAACATGATCAGCCATCGGCTGGGGGCAGTTGAGAGCATTTCCAAAGAGCAAGCGGTGGAGGTGACTGAGAGAAAAACTGTACTAATCAGGTAAAAGTAACGCTTTAAACAACAATTGAAGACTAGAGGTAAATCAGTAAACCATTGGCAGTAGTACTTTGTGCTTTACAATTTAAAAATGTGTTGCCTTCTTTACCGTACATTTGTATGTAATTTCTATGTACAATATGTAAAGGTATTGAAAACACAGATTGATATAGCTAATATATAAAAATATCTGCTTGTTACTGTTGCAATCGAAAATACTTTTGGGTGTGCTAATATTAATTGAAAAGCTTAGTACTATAGAAATGGCTTATACTTATTCAGATACAGATAATGCCTATTCGTTATTTATGTGATGTATCTCCCACACACTAACAATTGACACTTCAATTAGAAATATATTCAGAGGAATTCTGCAAAACGTCCTCTCAAAATATCAACATTAACAAGTAGGCCTATACCTGTTATTTTCTGGTGGTCCTTGTAATGTGAAAGGTTAAAGCCTACAGCTTGAGTTTACTATAGTAGTCCGTTATCTGAGTTATTACATCAGACACAATATACAAAATATTAATACATAAACATGGATCTATAAATACATCTAAGAGGAAGAAACTAAACGCGGAGGATATGTGTTTCATCCTGACCCCTGTTTTCTCCCAGAACAGTTAAAACAGAAGAGGACACGGTGCTAAAGGATACCCAGGAGCGCACAATAACCATTTCTGGTGCTGCTGATGAAACCGACGAAGAATAAATCAGGACTGAAAACGTCTCTCTGTCAAGTGATGGATATGTCTTAGAATTAACATTTAGTACAAGTGCCTTTAACCCACAAATACCCAGGACTGTGTTCCTGAGATTAGCATTGCTTGTGCCTTGTAATGCCTTCTTTCAGTAAGCACAAATAAAACTAGCAGCAATCCGTTTGGCCTTTTTTTGTAACCCATCAGTCGTCAATATGTCCGTAACAGCCTGCATAAGCTACTGGACAATTAAAGTGCACACACTAATATATATATACAGCTAAGAAGATGTGTTTTAGGTGGCATTTCTAAAACCTTAAATCCTTACATATGAAACACATAGGTAGCTATATTTGAGTAAATACGGTTTTCAGACGTCAGCATTACATCAGGATTGAGTTTTTTTATATTACATACATTGAAGGTAAACGTTTTTGGGTAAATCATTTAATAGAATTACTTTTCTTTAATATCTTGGGAATTTGGTCAAGCATTCAGTATGTCTTAACATCTATTTCCTATGAAAGATTTTGCAAACTTTAGAAGCGCGTAAAGGTCTGCGTAGTATTCTTGAAACGATTTAATTAAGTTGATTGGTCTAAAGTTGGATGCAGTTTACTCGTGAAGGAGGGGAAAACGTTGAGATAAAATGATAAAAGACAGTTTTCTTATTAAACCAAAATTAAAATGAATTATAATTTTTAAGTTGAAACTTAAATACAACTCTCCTACTGTATATACGGTACGTCCAACAGTCTCGCTACTGTATCTCTTTCTTTGAAGTTTCGTGAGAAAGAGTAACTTCTGCTGAAGCCACCATTACCAGACATATTTGCTTATAAGACCTAATTCGCTTTGTTGTTTCAATCCAGTGGGAAGATTTACGATTCACAGATCAGCTGTTGCAACATTAAATGGAAGATCCCGATATATGAAATTGAGCCCTTCCCTAACCTTAGCAGCAGTGGAGAAAGTTAGGAAATTCTCCCTCGTTGTAAGCGATAACACCTGCCACTGTTTTAGTGGGAAATTAACAATCCTCGATTTTTAGTCTGTATATTTAAACCCAAGGGCAAGTTATTCTAAAAGGGGATTCCACATACATTCTGTCTTATGCAAAATGTGCTCTGCAAAAACGCTTGTATTTTATATTGCTTTTTATAGTGAGCAACGTATTTTAATAAAAGGGTGAAAGAACAGACCGTTATAAGAGTAATATAATACGGACAGTGTAATAATAATACTTGTTAAAATAATACACAGGTAACATGACACAAAAATGTTTAATTTAGGGGTTGTAGGACATTATAAACCACAACAATTGGAGTTAAAGCTTGAATGGTTCATAAAATGACCACATTACTGATACAAAAGTATGCTCAATGAATATATTCAGTTATTACAAATCATAAGATGTTGTTATTAAGGAAATCTAGTCTCTTTGTCTAAATGGATAGATTCAGTAGTAAGAAGTAAATCTTATAGTAGTGAGGAGTTTGTACCCAAGAGAAGAATTGTGAAGGCATTTTAAATAATATAAGCAAACAGTGTGCATGAGTCATTCCTCCTTGTACCATTTAGAATCTTTTTAATGAACAATTCAACACAGATCACAATTTAACTATAATGTCTTATTGATGCAGGAATTAAGAAACAGTAAGACTGCATGGGTTAGTAGAAACCTCACTGTTAAAACAAATACTTGTGCCATGAGGCACCTTTAAATGTAAATTATTCTCTAATTTTTAAATTAAGACTCTTATTTACAACACATTCTCAGATTAGTTTTAGATCCACACTAGTCTTTTGTAAATCTTAACATGGACTTCTGCAATGTCAAATGAATAATTTAATTACTTACGAATTCATATAAATTAGTTAAATATACGCTAAACCTTTTAGCCCAGTAGTTTTGGTGAATTACACTGAACATCTGAAATTCAAAACCTGAGATGGACAAAAATATTGTACACCACTTTGTGTATCAGTCTAATTCCGAAAGAATCAAATTAAAACACCAGAATACAACAGGATTTGTATCATGCAGTGTTTACAGAACAAAGGGTGACACTTTTCCTTCTGATCCACAGAATTCAAACCAGTACCCCAGTCATGGAAGAAGGACCAATTTTTCAAATAGGTTTTAGCTGTGCTGTGGTGACTGAAGATCTAAAGATGTCTTTAACAGAATTAGGGATATCATGACTGTTTACGATACTCTAGAATGTCCAGATTTTCTAAACAGCTACTTTAATTTTGTAAAAAAAATAAGGCAAATGGCTGTTTCATTTTAAACAGAATGTGGCTAAGATGTAGTGTATGAATGTTCATTTGACAGACTCTATGTATTGAGGAACCTTGGGAATGCAAATGTTTCTTGTTACAGTATGTCGTTATGCATTCTTTCAGTGTGCAACACAACTGAAACGTCACATGGCATTTCTTGCAATTGCATTTGTATTAATGTAAGACGGTCAAAATATGTCCTCTGTGAAATCAAGGAGACTCTTTACCATTTCTCCCTTCCCTAGATATAAAAGATTGCTACTGTCAAATCATTGTCAAAATTCTTTGAACATAAAATAATCAAAGTGAATACAAACTAAGTTAACCTGTCAGAGCCTGAGAAATACCTCAGTCTGATTCCATATTGTTGTCTGAGCACTGCTTCTAAACATGCTCTATACATCAGCTGCTTCAGCATGATCACTGACTGCCCACATGAAGCTGCTGCATTCTGCATATTGTTGAGATGCCAAATTCATATCTATGTTACGATGATATTCCATTACCTAACTTGGAGATTCTGGGTAGCATTTTGTATTTGTAAAGTTCTTAAAGAAAATATTCTACAAAAAACAGTCAAAACACCATGAGCTACAAAAATTAAGCAGATCTAAAACTCCAATCTGCTTTGTCCACATACTTACAGGGTACAGAGTTGTGTCTTGATACTGTACCAAATTGCACACAAAGGACATCTGAGGCCAGCCTAATATACATACTGTATATAAATACATGTAATTAATGTATGATGAATCAATTAACAGATATTGTTCACCCAAGATGTCCTATTTTTTAATTTCTGTGACAGTATCTGCGACGTATTCGTATATTTCTCTGGATGCTACAATAGCATACATATTCTGTAGTTGTCTGTAATTCTGTCACATTCATCAAGAGCAGTGCCATAGGATTGAGTCACATGTCACAGCCTGAGCATCTATATGGTCTGTACTGCTATCCTCATTACACAGAAAGGGACAGCACAACTAAATTATTTAATTGTACTATGGTAATGCTACTATAACAACCTTAAGTATTAGACCCAACTTTTAATATTGTTTTTACAAATCCAGAATAAATTCAAGAATAATTTTACTCTCGTAACTGATTCTGACATAAGAAGAATGATTTCAACACTTTGTGTTGAACAAGGCTGTATGAGATGTGAGAACAAAAAGCTTCAAAGTGACACTGCCTGATACCAACATCAGAGATAAACTAACAACACTTGAAATCCTTTCTTTTGTCAAAATAGATTTTGTCTTTCTTTGCTGAACAGTATTTTAAGGTCATATTGTGATTTAACAAGGAAAGGACTTCATCTAGTGTCTTGATATGCATGAGTTTAAATTCATTGCAAGAACATACAAACTATCAAACATACACAAATAGTCATACAATGATTTAACATAAAATGAGATTGAGATTTAGAGAATGAATGGCAGTACTAACAGGGAACAACAAACTATAGAGTGTGGGTTAATCTGTGAGTCTATATGTCTGTCTGCCTTGAATATTTGTGTGCAAGATAAAAAGTCCTAAAACATGAGTAATAAGAATAAACTCACAGCTTGATTTCATCCATTCATTGCAAATGATAGGAAATCTATGAAGTGAGAATTGGATAAAATATCAATATGGTATACTTTCCCAAATCTTTTCACTTCTCATATTTACTAATACAGATGGACCTGTATGCTAAGACTTAAATACACATATATGTACACATCTGTGCCTTTTCATTATATTGTATATTCAGGAAGACCATAAGATGCAATAATAAATAAAAAGAAAGATAATCGAATCTGAAAGTAACTGGTTAAATTTCATCACATTGAAGAAGCCTACAACATCTTGTTTTGTAGTCCACACTGTATCTTACAGATTAAAATACAAGGCTGTTAAAATAGGTCTTGCTGCAATCATATGAGTGAATTAAGAGCTGAAATCTGACTATAATCAAAGGCACAGCCATGCGGTCAGTTAATCCAGTCAGCGTCATTCCAGTTCATCATTTCCACAAGCTCAGTTCAACCGAAACAGAAACGTAATTAATACCAAATACGCTGGCCCTTTTTCTAGAAATGTACTGGAGACCTATTAAACCAAGAACTGTCAGGCCGTATCGCTAATGAGGAATTAAAGGCCTGTTGTGCACAACTGATTGCCATTACTTCATATCATGAGTTCGAATTCTTTAGTCACTTTACATTTAATTGGCCAACAATATCAGAAGACTACAGGACTTTCGATGACATTCACCATCGACACTATAGACTGCTCATTTATGGATTGCATATCCTTAATATAATTAGCAGCGGTGTAGGAAGGATTAGTCGGGCTGCTTTCTAGATCGGCCGGAGCTGTCCGCGGTCCTGTCAATGTCGTGGTAAAGCTACAGTATTACAGCTTTGAATAAGATCAGTTTAAGGATGCTTTATTGAGCACGGAGCTTAAAAAACTGTGAAAAAGAGAAATTGTATGACACCCAATATAACTGAATACTGATACAGCCAATAGCCCTTTACGTAATACATCTTTAGTTATATTAACGTTTCACGGGCAGTTTGACTGTCCTTTCCTACAGACGCTTAAATGTACAAGTTCCCTGGGATCCTTCAAGAAACGACTGGATAAAATCCTCGAATCAATAATCTGCTGTACAAACATTCAGACGAGCAAAACTGAGCAGGTTGTTTTAGTTCTTCTGCAATCGAGAAAATGATCTCCAAAATATAAGAAAATCTCGTTTTTATATGGTTTATTAGCAATTAGAAGTGAACGTGAGACGTTTCAAATGCAACCTTCAACGGTAAGATATATTGAATAAATTAGGACGATTCAATCCATAAAAATTAAATCAGAGATTTTGATAATCGAAATTAATATAACTTTAAGAAATTAAAACTGAAAATTCAATTACTATTTTAATATGTATCACGATTGAAAAGTCTCCCTCGAATTAATATTTTTTTAATGTTGGAGGAAAAACAAGATAACAGGGAAATTTTCTAAAATGTATTTCAGTATTTTGAAGAGATTTCAGCTGTTGAAGTTTGTAAAACATGATATTGTGGTAAATACAAAGGATAATCAAATACAGAAACCGTTTCCCAAGACATTCTACCAAGCTCCAGCCTTAAATATGAACCCAATCTGTGAAATCGTCTGGTATATTTATGTTAAATATTTGGCAAATGTTTATTTAATAGAACTGTATAATACCCCCATTGAGTGTATTTATTAACAGCTCGCTAAAGTAACTGTAGGTAAACATGGGAATGCTGGAAAATGATCTTATCAATTTAGATACAGTACGTATTCTACAGAATTATCACTAGCCTTTATGTCCATTTGTAAATAAAACTAAACATTTTTTCACAGCTATGTAGTAATGGTGATGGTTAAGTACACTATATGTTAAGTTACGTAAAGTAACTGAGTTTCGTTTTTCTTCTTAACAAAACTCGGGAAAACAGATTGTACCAATATTTTGAACAACGCGCTTAACTGCTAGTATTACACACACACAAAAAAAAATACAAAAATTAAAATTATATATTGAAGTTTTAGATCTCACCACTACATGGAGTACATTTTGTTATATTTAAAGGTTATTTAAACTGACTTTTTAAATGACCCCAATCTTAAGACAATCAAATGTTTTCACAAAATCAGTTACTGTAAGTACTGTAGTTTCTAGAACGAGTCTGCAATGAAAGAAAGATTTTAAAAAATATATTTTTTGTTGGTTCAGCAATATAACATGAAAAAAACGAAAAAAAATTGTTGGAGATACTGAAAAAGTAAATCTATTTAATTAAAGCAGACAGTTATACAGTACATCATTGTATTAAATGGTACAATATACAGTACTGTATATTATTGATTGTAACTATACATGTCTGTAATGAAAGAAAGAAATACGAAAAAGAAGTCAACCGTTTTTCGAAAACACCATTCTAAAGAACGTAATTATTTCAATGTAACCACGTATTTTAAAATCCAAACCCACAACGTTTTTAACAGGAATTTTATAATTAATTATAGAAATCCAATTATGAGCACAGCTTTCTTAATCACAGTATATTTTAAAATATAGAAATAGGTGTTTAAAAACAATAGCAAAAAATTAACCACATTGAAAACGTTTTAATTAAAATTTGAACTTTAATCAATATACATTTTTATTTTTGTATATTAGAAATCCTTATCATTCTCATTACAATACCCGTTGTTTAACCGAATATATTGAATAATGGGAGAGGAGAGATCTTTGTTATGAAAGTTTTAGGATTACTAATCGCGACTTTTTTGGATATCGGTATCCTTTGATTTAAAAATCAAACACGATCTCCTTTAAAATATTTTTTTTTCCCCAAAAAGTTAAGAAAATAATTCAGAAAAGTGTGTAATAACACAAGGCATCTCATTGTCACAGCTACTCTTCCGAAACCAGGTGTTTCGAAGATTAAAGGGAGGAAAGATTTGCTCAAAATAATAGATTTTTGTGCCATCATTTAAAATTTAGTCAGAAAAGTACTAATAACATCAGTGAATTTAAGAATGAAAGGAAATGCAAGCTACCTATCGCTCAGAGCATTTGAATTGGTCCTGTTTTAATTATCACTCAGAGAGCCATCTTTCAGGACGAAATTTTGTATTCACTGAAACCTGAGAATTTCTGTCACTCCATGCATATGGTTCTAAGTGCTTTAATCCCAATTAGGGGCGGCTGACACACAGTCCTATTCATCCCAATCAGCCCCTGAATACATTTGCCTAGAAATGAACTTCACAAATAGAGTCTCTACTAAATGTGACCAACAGCAAGGAAAATCGAATTGAGTGACGAGCTCATTCTAAGGCGATCGAGTGAGAAAAGGTATGAATTTATAAGGTACACCGAAACATTTCAATTCAGACAAGTTTACTCCCTTTTATCCGCGTCTTTTCAACCGAAACAAGTGAGTTAAAGTTAGGGAAATTTGGTTCAAAAAGGAGAGTTAACTCCATCCAGGCTTTGAATACTTTAATGAAGCACTCCCTTCTTTAAAAGGGAGTATTTAAAGAAATGAGAGCACGCATGAACAGCACCGATTCAGTTGTCACTTATTTCGCTACTTTCTTAATGCGATTTTGAATATTAGTCTAGGTTAAAATCCCAATCATGTCATCTGGTGGGATTCCCATACAAGCATAATTACTATTCAAAAGCTGACTTAATATCCCACCCGCATCTCCTATATGCTGCACAGCTGGTCGGGGCTCCTTTGTACAGCCTGATCTTTCCCTTCACTACCGAAGTGAGAAGGCAAATCTAATTAAAATTAATCACTCACTGGGAGGAGATTAAAGGTACACAAATATTATATTCCTAAATAACAGATGTTTTTTTTTAAAAAAGTGAAATTATTTAAACCCGAGAAGTAAAACAGACCGTCGGGATGTTCCCTCCTTTGCTACTATCCAGAAGCGGTATATGTAAACGACAGCAGTAAACTCCGGTTTCTACAGGGCCACAAAGGTTTTTTTTTTGCCATTATTGCTCAGTCAACGAATCATAACAAAACTAAATATTAAATCAAAAGTTAAGATGACTATAATTACAAAACGAGCCATCGAAAGCCCTTGGTCAGAAATTAAACCTCTAAATAAAACACCACGTACACAGTTTTGGACATAAGAGACAATTCAGGTGAAAAACGGAAAAAAAAACACGAAGGCACAGACAACTCCTTTTTTTAAGTCAACTTAAAAATCTCAACAGTTTAGTAAAGAAAAGGGAAGCGTAATGTTCATTTTTGAAGTCCACGTTTCGATTTTTGAAGTTTTTGGTTGGCATCAGAAATGTGTTCTGCCCTGTGTTAGCCCCGTTAAGGCATTCATGCTGAGTTAAACGCAATGTTGAACCTTCTGTGCTCTGGAGCAGTTTGATGTCTTGAATGGAGTTTCCTGGTGGGACATTGCACCCTGTAACTGAGCCTCTTTAGACAGTTGTTGTTCTTCTACATTCATGGCTCATTGTGTGGCAACCTGTTAAATCAAAACCCCCATTAATGGAGAATTGTAAGGCAGAGGCACTGGCGGTTCAACTGTATAGGCATAAGTCATTAAAATAACTGATCTCAAAGTTTATTTCGAGTGCACAGTTCGATCCCTAACTGGCAGCTTCTGAAGCACGGTTTAAGTCTATAAAAAGAGTGCTGGAATGTTTTGATTGAGTCCACAACATTGTTCTGGAATAAAGCTGAAACCATGTAATTAATGTGTCTTTTTAAGACGGGACAATGCCGTCGTTCAAGCTATTTAATTTCATTTAATTTTCCATCCCATTTGCTTCGAACACTGCTTTCACTTTTAACACCCAGCCTTTCATTTTGGATCTTGCTCCAGTGGGCACATTAGATTGGTTTCACCCTTGCTTTTTGAGGAAGGAATATATAAAAGAAAATGTCTTCCTTCCCTCTTTTGTGAACAATTTATTTCACTTGGAGAACTTCAACTTTGAGCCACAGGACAAGAATAAAAATCGGATGGCTGGTGTGAACGGTACTAAAGCCGGGTCTTTCTTTTCTTGGTGGATGGGAACCAGTCACAAATGGCAACATTAATAAATAACTTTCCTCACAGCCGGCCTTTACATGGTCCTATTGATAAAATTGTTCGCGTGTCGTTCACGCTCTTTGACTCATTAAGAAGGGAATAGAACGGCTCCCCAAATGGAGCTGTGGGGTACCTTTACGGCGAAAAGGCTTCCACCTCTGCTCTTCCAATTAAAACCGAGTGTCATCCTAAAGTCGCCAGGCCAGAGGTTAGCGGGACATGTTCATGGCTTAAATTTATTGCCCGCAACTTCTTGTTGTTTTCTTCTTCTCTTTTTCTGCCATTCAGACAGATGATCAAAGGGGTCATACACAGTTTTCAACCCTGGCTGTAGTCACAAGTAGGCTAGGACAGCCATTTCCCAGACCGCTAAATTAACGGTGCCTTACTTTTCTCGTTCCTGTACCTCGCCAACTACTGTAGATAAAACCGTTTACATGACTTGAAAAACCGAAACCTTTAGATCTGGGGGAAAAATTACATTAAATATAAAGACATATTGAATTTAATGTTGCATTTGCTGTTCGAAAATCACCATTCACTTTTCTTAATATCAATGTTTTCGAATTTGTTGACAGTGATATAGGAAAGCTGTTTATACGTATTTAATTTTAGCGTTGGCGGCCTAGATCTAAATTCCGATCCGGCATATTAGAGTTCTTTAGACGGAATAATAGTGCTGTTGTATATTTTGAGTGTGCCCTAAAGATTTGTGCTTATACTCCTAATATAATTAGTTGGTTATTATAAACTAGGTGTTAATAGGCAAAAGCTGAATAAGAAGTAGAATAAGACAAAGTAGGTCTATAACGCCATTAAACGATTTTCGTTTAGAACTAAAGCACTATCTGATGTCGTGCTATCTGAAAGGTCGCTTTAAAATGCCTTCAGGAAACGTGCATTACTACAAATAGTAGACCATACCTGCTTTACTCTAATTGTAGTACGTTTTTCATTTTTGTACAAGAAAGCCAGCAACAGAAAACACTTTGCACGCAAATCTGATGACTAGAAAGCCAGAAGTGTGAAATGATAAGATGGTGGTTATTTTGAAAGCTGTTGCTATTTTTCTGGTGTTTTCCCATCAAGTACCTGCCCAGTTTCAGCGAGGCACACGCCAGGAATCAATAGAAGTTAACAAGTCCTCCAAACATTCCTGCTGTCTTTGTTAACCAAGTCATACAATAAAGCCAAGGAAAGCGAATAAAGACCTTTGAAGTATATTAAACCTAAAGGGATTCAGCCAAGTAGATTTAAAATAGTCGCTGATTTCCAAAAACTGGTTTGTATAGGAACAATAAAAGGAGACAAAATTTATGGAGAAATTATACAGTGGATTTGTCACTTAAAATATCGTAACTGTCTCTGGGACAATGCCACATGCTGAGGATTAATGGTCTCCCCAGACCTTTGATTCACCAGAGCCTTTTCTTTGCCCTTGACAAATTGGATTTTAGGAATGGGAAGGTCGCCTGGCCTATTGTTTCCTGACCATTTCGAGCAGTTGATTATGCAGGAGGGTTAGGGAAAGTCTCCATGTGACCCTCTTGGAGAGATCTCTGCAGCTGCGAAAAGAGCTAAACTCTCTCACCGAGCTGTTCGCCCTAGTGCATTAATGTGCCAAGGGGTACCCTCCTGTTCATTTGAAAAGCCGGAGCACATACGCCACCGCGTCACTTTGCAGGCGGAGATAAGCCTGTCTTCATCTCTGTGTCTTTGCCTGTCTCAATCAGTCCACCCCTCTTTGGTCTTCCTGGTTCTGATCACTTTTGTACTCAGAGCCAGCTATGCAAGCAACAAGGGCTCCGGCCATTAGCGTGTGTGCAGAGAGCAGCATCCCAGCCGGTCTAAGGATAGGGCCGGTGCCGGGCGTCTTCAAATTAGGAAAGTACATGTCAGATCGCAAGGAGCCTGGGCTCAAAAAAAAGGTAAAGAAATTCAACTCACTAATTTCCTCATTGAATGTCTTTTAAGTCGGAAAATAGGAAATCATGTAGTTAAGTTAAGTGTTATTTTATTGAATATTTTTTAAGTTTGTTTATTTTTTTAAGTCCCAACAGCTGTTGAGATTTAAAACCTAGATTTTTTAAAAGTTGTTTCAGAACATTTTGAAGTTTAGTCTTGATTAAAACTTAGATTGTGTTGCGAGATAACCGGCTTTTCGTTAATAT
Organism: Lepisosteus platostomus; assembly: GCF_059453375.1. Taxonomy (NCBI): domain Eukaryota; kingdom Metazoa; phylum Chordata; class Actinopteri; order Semionotiformes; family Lepisosteidae; genus Lepisosteus; species Lepisosteus platostomus. The sequence continues at coordinate 48,974,986 of NC_142613.1, forward strand.
TTAAATTTAGGATTAATAGGTATTTCCACACCCTCGGAACAGCAGGTAAAATGAAGCGGTTCGGCGTGGTTTCAGCAGCGAGGTGGACATGTCATACTTCATTAGATGCTTTTCTTTATTAATTGGTTAGTGCTGTCAGTTTCGAAATAATTGATCTTTCTCAGTGGGTCTACATGTCAGTGCAAAACTCTCTTCAATAGCTTTAATAAGCAAATACGAATTGATATGTAATATTTTATGCCGTCTACTCATTAAAACGATATAGCCTACTTATTTCAATTAACAATTTATTTCAATTTCAATAATCTGCCTAGGGATAGATGCTAACAGAACCACAAAAAGAGGACTGGCGGAAATAAAAAGAAAAGACAATAGGGTTATATTTATTGATTTATAAAAAGTACTTTTTTTTCGATAACTCAAATACTTGGTTAGTTTCTTTAATTTACCAACATATTTTTTTTACCTTTACGCACATTCTATATTCTTAAACAAGACTATGAAACATTTTTTGTTGCATTTTCAATATGTTTCCGTACAGGCTATATAATATAGATATAGTATGGACACGTTAGGTAAGAAGCTCGTCATGCTGTTCACGTTTTTGATTAATGTTCTTAAACGCAGTGCTCCGGGCTTGGTATATTATCAGGTGCACACCCCACCTCAAGTTTCACGCTTTAATTTTTAATTTGCTTTAAGCGTTTAGAAACGCTTTGACACTCCCTCGCATTTGTTTCTCGTTTAAGCTCAATTATACAGTCTTTGGCAAAGTAAAATATGAGCGCTTTTCAGTCTGTCAAAAACAATGTACCGTCCAGTATTAATCTTTCATGACTTGAGATTCGACTTCACCGTCTTCACCCTCTTCTGATTTTAGGAATAAACGTGGTTGAGAATCGCAACATTAAGCACAATTTAACAGGGCAGGGCCTTATTCGAATTAAGTTATTTTTGTGTTTTCTTCCATCAAAAAACATTATTTTACTTTATGTCTTTATCCCCCCCCCCCCTTCCGAATGCATGTAGCTGAGAAAACCATGAGAAAACCACTTCATTTATTCGTTTTTCATTTTGTTTGGGCAGTTAAGTATCAAAACATTTTGTGAACGTCGATCTCTTCATTTTTGTTTCTTTTATTCCAAAAGATTCGGCTGTTGCGGGGCGATTTTGTGGATGAAGCAGGGAGCCCTGTGCCGGAGTGGATAGGGTTAATCCGAGCAGCTAGAAACTGTCAGGAGCAGAATCTCGAAGCTACCGCCGATCTCCCCGGAGGACAGGTATGCGACAACGCGTTTTTCAATGTAAAATGTAGATCGGCCGGCATTGTTTATATTCGCATGACTTGTAAACACACCTAAATGTGTTTCTTTTTTAACAGATTGTTTACAGAGCTTTGAGAGACATACAACCCGGAGAGGAATTGGCTGTGTGGTATTCTAATAGCCTGGCTCAATGGTTTGATATCCCTACTACAGCGACTCCTACACACGACGAAAAAGGTAAATTGATTTGAGTGGATTCTTATTTTTGTTTTACAGTTTAAACTAATAATTGAAACAATGTAAGTAAGGATTATTTAAATAAACTAAATGAGTCGCGTGTTCTACCATAGACGTCTCTTTTGTTTAATTCAGTCACTGAATCGATGCTACGTTTGCGTCGAAACTGGCGTTTATAATAAAAAGCACACTTAAAATAATTTCAATACACCAATAAGTTATTCACAGCTCGTAATTTATTTAAAGGAGTAAACAGTTCAAAATTATTGCGAAAAAACACCAGAAGGATTAAAATTCAACACTTCAGCTCGGCTCAACAGGTGCTCGTTTCTTTTACTATTGTAGTCTATTATTTCAAACAATATACAAATGTATGATGCATTGCTATTACGTTGTATTATGTTGTGCTTTTTTTAAAGAAAGGATTATTCCACAATGGTCAAAATAAAGACATCGTTTATGAGCGCTTGATATTCAGACTAACCACCAACGATCCGTTAATATTATAAGCACACAATCAAAGGTTACTTCAGTTTCATTATAGAAATTAAAATGACGGGATATCACAGACATATTGACAGTGAATAGTCGTTTTAAAACGAACATTCATAACGTTTTATTTTCAGATTTACTTTAAATAATAAAAATATAATTCTTCTACACATTTCCTTTGTACATAGTAGATGTAATCTCAATTCAGAAATTCCAAAAACTGAATTAAACTTTAAACGCTTTTTTTTTCAAAAGTCCGCTTAATTGAATAAGCTTATCTGTATTTAAATATTTAAAGTACAATTGAGAATTAAGTCTCAGGTATATACAGTATATAAGCGTCTGTCACCCGTGTTAGTAATAGAAGTGAACAAGTGCATGTTTTTTACAAATAATCTTACGTATTTATTCCATTAAGGATTTGTAAGAAAAAGTAATCGGAAAAATGAAGTCCTTTTACTACCAAACATACAAACACATATATAACCTGGAGGCAAGTTTATTATTATTATTATTATTATTATTATTATTATTATTATTATTATTATTATTATTATTATTAAACATCCCTTGATCGGCACCTATTTTTTGAGTGAATCTGTTTTATTTTCATTTTTACTGTCCATTTTAGATTAAAAAAAACTAATTTCAGAACTTTTAATGATATTTTAATAATCGTTATTAATTACCGAATAGAGGGTATATAGTATAGGAGAAATACATGTTCAAGCATCTTTATTCCCTCTGTAAAAGTACTTGGCCATTAAACGAGATCGAACTGGATGACTGAAGACGCTTCAGTTACTTCAGAAATTATTGCGAATGTTCGGGTACCACCAACACCAATACAATAAAGACGTAAAACACCAAGCAGAACCTCTATGAAAGTAACGTTACCGTAAAACAAAATGACTGATTTACGACTTCAAAACTCTATCATTACAGCATATATGAAGAATTCTATTGAGGAGCGTTAAATCACATTCCTGCAAGTTAATTATAATTTAGCTTTATAATATTAATTTTAATACGTTTGTTATTTTTTATATTGTGTAGTGATACAAAGTTTGCTCTTTCCATTTATCTTTTCTAATCCTTATATTTCGATGTTTTAAAGTAACAACAACAACAACAACAACAACAACAACAACAACAACAACAACAACAACAACAACAACAACAATAATAATAATAAACGTATTCACAAATGTACCGCTTTTACTATTCATGACTTCTAAAGAAAATAAATTAAAAGACCGTTATACGGTAAATTATGAGCTCACAAAAAGGTATTGTTGTCTAATGAATACTAAGTTATACATAGGATGTATATTGCCCTAATTCGGATCGAAAAGCTTCTCTTCATGTGTACATTGCTTTCCGGCCAGTACAGCCACGTCCTTGACATACGCCTCCTATTCTTCAGCATCAACAGATGGGCCAGCCTCATTGTTTATCGCGCCTTACGATTTCAAGCCACAGCTGTTATCGCTTCAACGGGAAAGTAGAAGATAGAAAGTAGTAATTCAACAGATTGGTTTCTCAGGCACGAATTTGACTCGCGTTTGCTCTTTTGAAGGCAATGATAAATATTACAGGAGCATTACATCAAATGATCGATTCAATATCGCCCCCTTTTAGTCACTTACGTGTTAAACGACACTGAATAAGACATTTTCTTCATGTAAGTATGACTGTTAGTAGATTAGTTAATATTACATGATCCTTCTTGTTTTAACTTTGATCAATACAAAACATCAGCCGAACTAAGTTTGTTCTTGTTGCTTTTCTTTTTTGTGATAGGAGATGAACGCTACATCTGCTGGTATTGTTGGAGAATATTCAAATATCCCAACACACTGAAAGCGCACATTCACTTTCAGTGTGCTTTAAGCAATGGAAGGGCCTTCATGAGCAGCGAGCAAGTCAGGAACTCTGAAAATTCAAACAGGTCTCCCAAATCAGGCGACATACCAAATACCTCCGCGCAGATGAGAAACGGCCATAGCCATAACCCCGCCAGCTCTGACAACATTAAACGGACAGCATCATCCTCCCCGTTTTTAAACAAAACGGGAATTAGCAAGAAAACGTCGAGTTCCGAGGAGCAGGATAGAGCGCTAGACATGAGCGTCACTTCCGCAAGAAACCACGGACACCTCCTAGGCCTGGGTGGGACCTCCTCTGTACTGAACAGCATGGGGTTTCACCCTGGAGTGAGGTCGGCTTTTAAACCAACGGGGCTATCAAAACTCCCTCCCTCGGATGTATCCAGAGAGGAAGGTAATGTAAAATCAAATGGACTGGGCTTTAGTAAACTTTTAGGCAACATCAAATCCACACGCACATCTAGTGACCCCTTAGTTGGCAATCACCCCTCGAAATGTGTGCACCCTGTTGATTCCACGTCACCGGTGTTGCCATGCAGTAACACCATCCGTGGGTTTCCATTACTGCCGCACTTTGAGGAAACGTCTGCTTTTAAACACGTGGAGAGCCGTCTCCACGCCGGGCTGTCTCCATCACGCTACTCCCAGATTTCCTCTGGTTTCCATTTTGAACGGTTTTCTATCCCCCAGTTCGATGGGGTTAAGCCCTACGGCGGAGACTGCAACATCCCGATCATGCCCTTTACAGTCTACAACGGGGAACTGCTCTACAGTTCTCCTTATTACCCACTCAAATTCCATTTCAGCAATCTGATCAAGTATCCGGAGTCCATGTCCTATTTTGGTACTCCAGCCCTCAACCCAGATTTGAGTTCCATCGCGAACATCGACAGGGAGATTGCCATGCACACTCAACAGCTTTCTGAAATAGCCGTTGAAAAGAACCGGGCCAGATTAGAGTCAATGCCCACGACAACATCTGCGTCGGGAAAGCCTAAAAAAGGTCACCTCTGTCTATACTGCGGCAAACTTTACTCTCGGAAATATGGCCTCAAGATACACATGCGGACTCATACAGGTTACAAGCCGTTGAAGTGCAAAGTCTGTTTCCGACCCTTTGGGGACCCCAGCAACCTGAACAAGCACATCCGCCTCCACGCCGAGGGCAACACTCCTTACAGGTGTGAATTCTGCGGGAAGGTTCTGGTTCGACGAAGAGATCTGGAAAGACACGTTAAATCGAGACACCCTGGACAAACAATCAAAAAGAATGAGGACAAAATGGAGAACATTTTTCAAGACCAGGAGCAAAAGAGCGACAACAGCAACGACAGTGATGTGGATGTGTGCTTCACGGACGATCAAAGCGACCAAGAATCTAGCAAAAATAAAGACTAACAAGACACTAAGCATTAAAAAAACTAGTTTTACAACACAAGCAAACTCTTATTTATATATACAAATGAGATCTCTATTTATGTTACTGAATCAGTAAAAACAAAAACAAAACAGGCATCACAGTTTGGGGAAGAGTGTGAAAGTGCCTCTGCAAAAACGACTTGCAAAATGTTCTTTTGATTGTATCGTATATTTATAAACTGTTATTTTATGGAAATTGTTGTTTTCTTTCTATGTTTCCAAAACTGTGTTTTAAAGTAGACTGTATGGTCAAATCTGGGGCGCATATGCATTTCTTTTTTAAATACTTAGTATTTTGAAATATCTGATATTTGTTCTGCATACTGTACGTCTTTTTTCCCTGAATGAATAATCACTCATCTAACTCTTGCAATAAATATAATGAGTATAGTTCTACGAATCTTTCAACCAAATAGCTGCACTTTAAGGGTAATAAATGCAGAAACTAATCTGCACCAAACCACAGTCTGAAAGCTAACAAACTTTTTGTAGTTGTTGTTATTTAAATACCGTGCCTTTAGAATATACAATCCCTTCACATATTCCATGAAAAAAAAATCTTGGGATGTGATGATCCCGACTTTTATTTCGACTTTTTAAATTGATTTGTATTTTCAAATGGCGTAGTTTTTACACAATGTACAGCCAAAATAATTATGTTATTGACATTTCTACGGATTGGTACAATCATAGAATCAAGAGAAATGTAAATTTAGGCACGACCAGTCTTCATATTTGCAATTGTTTAAAATATATATTGTTTGATGTTTGTAAAGTAGGTACAATGCAGAGCATGATTTTTAAAGCACGGGAGTAAATGTAAAAAATTAAATATCAATTACTGTTCAGTAGGATATGTGGTGTATGTTTGTTAAAATGAACATTGTATACGAGCTGTTATCTCCTCTTGTTTAAACCGTTGTTTCTTTTTAAATAAATGTAATTAAAATGTTTCAGCGTGCAGACTCATGGTTTTAAAATGGAGACCTCTAATCTGTATGTGTACGCATTCAAAAATTCAATTTTAGCCATATGCGATTGATTTAACAAAGGTAACTGTAGATGAGATGCAATACTAATGTTAGTTTACTTGTTTTTAAAACATTTATTTTTTTCCACATTAAACGTTTGCTTAAATCCCTGCATCTCGACGAAGTTAAAAAGTGTTAAGGTCACAATAGACGATTTCCCTTGTTTACATAAAGTTTACATTTCTAGTTTATTATTGCTTTCAGACAAAAACTTAACTTAAAATACAAATAAACATTTTCATGAATAAAGACTATCAATAAGTTGTATAATTGCCTACATTACAGTACCTCTCTTTTAATAAGAGATATTCACACACTCGATAACACCAACAAATGATTACTTTTAGTATGATTTACTTTTTAGTATTTTAGTGCAAAGTATGCATTCCATAATGAGATTCGTTTAGAAGGTGTATGTACATATTATTGCTTTTAAGACAATGCAGTCTACCTTGAGTATTTTCGGAATCCCTAGAGGCCTCTGTTATCTTTTCCAGACTGGATGCTTCAGTTGTGCTCACGAAAATAAATCCGTAATCAATCTTTCTTGAACTGAAACGGGACCCATTAAAAAGATAAATAGGAACATTGAAAAAGAGCGAAGGGTCTCTCGTTGATTTAAAACTAACCTGTTGATACTTAACCTTGCAACATAATCTGAAATAGTAGCAACTGTTGAGCTATTTTCAGATGTAGAAAATATGCGTTGTGGAGAAGTGCAATATCCCATCTCTTTATTTCTTTATCCTACTCTTCGTAAGGTGAACAACGCGAAACTGTCACCGAAAATATGACGCTAGGAATCAGATTTTACAATATGCTGAGTATATCACACATACTGCGGGTGCTCAGAGGTTAAAATGACTTGTCAAAATGAAGAGCAGTGCAATAATGTGTTAAGAGCGCACGTCTATGCCGTTTTGGTAGTTCAATGCGGGCTCTGAATCCGCTACAAACGCAACTACTGTATACCACTGCTTCTAAAAACTCGTTACATTAAATTTAGAAAAATTACAAATCCCAAAGTAAACATATAGCCGGTTTACACGTAACCGACTCTTCAGTATTTGATTCAGAACATCTGCATAAATGCTAGAGCTTTGAAACGTTTAAAATCTATAAACTTGAATTCACAGCTCTGTTTCGAAGGAATCTCAGATCACTAATCTCTGTCTCGAAATATATATATATAATACACACAATAAGCTATCTCAACAGGTAGCTCGCACATACGCGTAGACATTATGTTATTGTTATGGAATACCATGGTCAGTTTGCATTGTGTGTACACAGAAATCCAAGCTGCAAATAAACGGTAACCTCGGGCAATGTACAGCGACAAAGGGAAAAAAATGCTTACAGAATCTGTCACCAGCAGTACTAAGGTCACATTACCGACGAAGAACATACAGTACATCGTTTTAGTTTTTGTTTTCTGTAGACCACTGCAGTTTGAAGAGTAATCTTAAACGTGTCCTTGTGAAGCGTCTTCCTCTACCACCAATTAAATGTAAACAGAACTTGTCAAGGTCAGGTTGAATGTGGCTAGTCTTAACTGACAAGATACAAAGCACCACGATTAAAAGACTTTAAGACAAATGGACATACTGCATTGTTTTTCTTTGTAACGTATAAGCTTAAGGATGCCCCTGTGAAAAGCAGGAATTTAATAATCAAAATCAGTAAAGGTACATGTCGAATAAACAATAAAAATAGCGAAGCCTAATTATTTTTTTAAATATCTTGAAAGCTTCTTTCATTTATGTCTGATCACAATGACAATGTTATTAAGCCATAGCAAACATACAAATAAATATCAAAATTAATTATTGCTTCACTTCTGACAGCTAACCTGGAACATGCACATTTTGCACAGAGCAGCACAGAGCAGAACCAGAAGTAGGAGCTGATTAAGAAAATATTTTAAAAAGGCAATGAAGACCTAATCGCACACAGAGGGACATACAGTACACCAGGCTTCTTCCAATCTTTACAAGCCTACGTTTATGATGAAAGAGCATCAGCTGTACCTGAACACTAATTACCTCAATTTTAACAATCTCCTCAGACCATTTTTTCCTAGTGTACAGCAGTTCAATTATTTTAGTGTACCTCTTTTTTTCAATGCAGAGTGATGACATCTGACCATTTGTCATGTGGTTGGTTGCCAGTCACACACTCATTGAGGACTACAGATCAAATGCCATCAATCAGAGAGTGGGATACCAGCAACTTTCATCATAATGAGCCTCGGTATTTTTGAAATTAGACAGCTATGTGTATGTTAGCTTAATTTTACTGTGGTGTATTAATATACAGAAAGGCAATGGTTTCAATGCATCTCCTGCATGAATTCTTAATGCATCAATGCATAATTCATCTTTGCATTTTCACATCACACTGCAACAAATAGGCAGACTGCATTTAAATATTTAACTTATGAGCCTATTATTTATATTTGTGTTGGCTGTAGTGAAGTTTTCAACTGCAGTGCTTCTACAATTTAATTCGAATCACCTATTACTATTTCTACATCATATCTCAATATCCAAAGTACAGGGTTTCAGAATGTCAAGAAAACAAAACAGCCCCAAAATTTTAGAGTCAGTTCATTTGTTCTTCACAGTGACTTAAGTTCAATTCAATCTATTAAATTACTTTCTCGGCTCTGGGGACCTTGGGTCCAGGTGTACTCCAAACCGGAGAGGCTGAGGGTAAATTAATAACCCAGCTCTTTCTTTCCTTTATGACCATCCTGTTTTCATCATTCTGTGTGTGGTAATAATGTGTGCATGACTCTTGTGTGCACAATCATATTATTCTGATTTTCTAGACGAAGTATCAGAAGGCCATTTGTTTTCATTCATGACTCTTGATTAGGCTATTTAAAAATAACTTCGCTATGTACAGTATATAGTGTATTTTTACAACAGGTTCCTTGTTCGTTACTTGGTATTATGAATTACTAATGTAACTGGTTTTAAATAAATCAAGAAAATTCACAAAAGGTACCCCTCAAACCAGAGAAACAAAAATTTTGATAATACAGATGATAATACAACAGAACAACATATCTTCTCCAGCCCCTTGGATGAAAAACCCAACACTACATTTTGGTTTTTGACATACATGCAAAAAATAATTTGGGACAAATAAAAAAGAGATTCCATTTTGGCATCAGCGAGCTACTCAAGTATTTTACAAGTTTAACAGAGGCGATATATCAAAACACACAGAATCAGATCTTTAAAAATGGCACCACAACATTGTAGTAGGAGCAAATAGAGGATTTTAAAGAGTAGGGATCGAGGATTATTTGTTTCTTGTTTCATGTTTCAGTATGAATGGCTAACTAAATCTCTTTCAGGCAGGGAGCCACATTCCACTACTAAATCAGTAGCACCAACTAAACCAAACCTCACCACTTAAGTAGTATCCATTCAAAAAGTGTTTAACCAGTAAACTAATAATCATTACTGAACCATAAACAACCACTAAATATCCACCACTCAACCAACACCTACGACTAAATATCCACCACTCAACCAACACCTACGACTAAATCCAGCACTACACCAATTTAACCAGTAAACCAATAACTAGTACTGAACCAATAACCACCAACTAAACCAGTATCCTCCATTAAATCAGTATCTTCAATAAAGCAGTTGCTACCACTTAGTTTATATTCATCTATAGCCAACCACTAAATCACAACTAAATCAGTAAAAAACACTTACTATTACTATTATACACTTAGATTATTGGTTTAATCTACCACTAAAGATTAAACCAATAAACTCATCTCATCCAGTTTCCACAACAAGATGTACAGGTATACCCTCCATGGTGGGAACAATAAAGACACAGTCACTATGTTATTCCCTGTTCAATCAAACAATACCAGCCACCAAAGTAAAGTCCACTACTAACTATAAAAACAGAGGTAGGCTGAAGAAGAGATTACTATTGGGACCAACAATAAAGGAAAAATACACAGTGCTACTGCGTGCTCTGCACTGAAAATATGGAACAGTTCTGCAGAGACAAGACATCTTGTTAAGAATGGCCTTGCAGAGCTTAGAGGGTGAATGCTTCAATACTTCAGGGCCAGTCTTTAAAATCGAAACGGCCCAAACCACTTTCATAAACTGCACTGTGAACCACAGTATGGAGTTGAAGTATTTTTTTTTCTTTCTTGCCTGGGTTACAGCTGAGTGTTTTCTTTCAGTAGACTCATTCAGAACAATTTACAACATCAATTAGCATGATACAATGATAAAAAATATTAAAGAGATTAATGGGAGAGGCTCTCAACCTGAGAGGTGGGCATTTCTGTCTGGAGGAGAGCCTCTGCAGCTCACAGAATAACTCGACTTGAAGCTGAGATTGCGCATTTCTCAAAGCTACAGTACTTGGCAGATTTGATCATCTGAGCCGTTGAAAGAAGAAATTAGTCTTGGGACCATTAAGTGCTGCATGCACAGGCTTTACAAATGTAATCACCCCAATTAGTTGTTTTTAGGAAGATATTAAAAAGACTTCTTTTTCACAAATATAAAATAATTATTTATTTCAAATGTCCAACATAGGTTCAAGGTGCGATCACAGTTCTATTTAACTATTCAGTGTTTTTTTCTCATTTAAAATAGGCTTCATAAAAAAAGTTTTTTGTGATCTTTCCCAGATGTGAACATTTATACCCAACAAAGAACATACAAAATCTACTGTGCTTTGGCTTTTGAATATTCCAGTCACAGAAACAGACCAGCCCATTTCCTTGGTCTTAGACTTAAAAAAATTCAGTCTGATAAGTTGTTGTTACTGTGAGGTTGAATTTGTTTTGAAAATAATTCAAACCTTTGTGCCTTTGGATCGGATGTGCATTGAACTACAGCCCTCTTAGATATCACTATCTCTACTTTCTATTTTCTAGTTTCTGAAAATTGATCTACCTAGATAATCTACGGATGAATTGCCTTTCAAGGGGAACCAATAATGTCTCAACTAAGTTAAACATGCCCCCCAAGGCATGAAGAAAGGTATCCACCTGAAAAGTTACTAATGTATGGGATTTGCTAGACCCAGTTTAATTATATTTTGGTAATTCAACAATTGACAAAGGCTTTTCTTCTAAACCAAGCCTTGACAGTCATCAACCTTCTGCTAAAAAGGTGAAGGGCCATTGTAGTTATTCTAGCTTTCATTCATTATTGATAAAATAATATGTCATAATTAAACGAAAACACTGGACCTCTGATAATGTCAGGCATCTACTACATACTATCCAAGAATGTACAGTGGCTATCAAAAGTATTCACCCCCTTGGATTTTTCACATTTTGTTGTGTTGCCAAATGGAATCACAATGTATTAAATCATTTTGCCAATGATTGACATAAAACACTCTGCAATGTCAAAGTGAATACATAATTCTACAGATCCTCCTAAATTAATCATAAATGTAAAACATAATATAACTAATTTCATACATATTTGCTATGACACATCTAAATAGGTTCTGGTGCAACCAGACACATAAGTTAGTTGACTGGAGTCCACCTGTGTGCTTTTAAGGTATTTCGCATGAGTTATGGTTAAATACTCCTATCTCTCGGAGGTCCCACAGCTAATTTTGTACAGCTCCTGAATAAAACAATGTCATGATTACAAAGGAACATTAAAAACAAATCTGGGATATGGTTATAGGATTATCAAAAGAAAATTTAAAAACATATTTAATGTCCCCTGGGCAGCATTGGGGTGCAGTAGTTAGCATTGCTACCTCGTAGCGCTGGGGCGCCGGGTTCAGTTCCAGACCTGGGGTGCTCTCTGTGTGGAGTTTCTATGTTCTTCTTGTGTGCACTTGGTTATTTCACCAGGTGCTGTGGATTCCTCCTACAGTTCAAAGACATACTGATAGGTCAATTGGGAAAATCGACCCTGGCATGTGTATGTGTGTGTCTGTATGCTCTGTGATGGAATGGTGTCCTGCCAGGGTGTTCCCCACCTTGGACCCATTTCTTACCAGGATAGACTCCGGCTCTCCCTCGAGCGAGAAATGGATTTAGAAAATAGATGGATGGATGAATATCATATAATTTAACTGTGTGAATCTGTGTAGAACAGGGTATCCTCAAAAACGGAGTATCCAGGCGAGAAGGGCACCAGTCAGGTTGGCCATCAAGAAGCCTATGACAACTCTAAAGGAATTACAGTCTTCCACAGCTGAGATGGGAGAAACTGGGCATATGACAACAATTACCGGAGAGCATCACAAATCTGGGCTTCATGGGAGAGTGGAGAGTTAAAGCTAACATTGAAACAATCTTAGATAAAATCTCAACAATAGTTTGCCAAAAGGCATATTGAAGAGTCTGAGACCAAGTGGAAGAAGATCTGATAGTCTGCTGAGACCAGAATTGACCTTTATGGCCTCCACACTAAGCTCTATGTTTGGCACAAGTGTCACATTGCACGTCACCTTCAGAACGCCATCCTTAGCGTGGAGCATGGTGGTGGGAGCATCATGCTATGAGGATGCTTTGCTGTGTCAGGGTCTACAAGACTTGTGAACACAGAAGGTACAATGGATGCAGCAAAGTACAGAGAAATCCAACAGGAAAACTAGGCAGGTGTCTGCAAGAGACTTGGGACTTGGGAGAAGATGCGGGAGGACAATTACCGAAAACATACAAAGTCACAATGGAGTGTCTTAAAAACAAAAAAGGACAATGATCTCCCCTACTGTATACAGTATACGATATCTAACACTTTGCCTGTCCCTACCTGGATACACTCGCTTTAAAAAATGCAGTGCTTAGTTCAGTTACTTAAGACTGGTATGAATCTCTTTCATTTCCTCAATTCCATCTAGCACCTTCAATCTATCATCTGTATACATTTCATTTCCTAGGGTACAGTCATCTGTGTTTCTCATGTATTTTTTCTAACTCCATAGTTTGGGATCACAGCTTCAGGACTCATTTCTCTGGCGGTGACTCCCACACTTTCTTGGGAGAGAACTAGACAAGCTCCTCCAATGCCAGCCTGCAGAGCCATTCATCATTTCACATGTGCATTTCACATGCATTTCACAATGCAGACTCCACAGCACCTGCATTGAGAGTTTGGCCTGCCTCACCGATGTCACTGCAAGCCTGCAGGCATCTGCCAAATCACAGAAGCCGCTGTCTGCTGGGAAGCACAGAGAACCCTGGCTCACTTATCCTGCTTGACTCGACCCTGTTGGCTCTCTGTCCATTGTGCGCTGCCGCCGTAGCCTGTCCCAGTCACAGCTGGTTAGTGACGTGACCCAGGCTTGAACTTGTGACATCTGGATCATAGCAATCCCCCACGTGATCTGAGTGAGTTTTTTCACAGGTATTTTAAAACTGATTATTGTCCTATGACCCACAAAAGGTCAGTTTTGACAAAAAAGGAAACAAAAACACATTTAGTTAAGATACTGAAGCTCAGATTGAGTGAAGTCAATATAGTCTTTGGATTCCCATGACTCACAGTTGGTCATCTTAGCCATTAAGACCATGACCAGGACTAGGAACACCTGATGCAAAGAGTCATTATTTCTGTTGTGTATCTCAACGTCTTCTATATAAATGTTTATGTGCTGCATCATCAAAAGTTTGTTTGCTTTACCAGTTATACCACTATCCAGCAATTGTTTTTCATCGACATTCCTTACATAGTTTTGCAAGATTACGTTTTCCATCTTAAATACCTAAACGGGTTTTATTTAAAATTCAACTATCTTTGTATTTATCTAAAGGTAACATAGTGACTGTGTCCTTCATAGAACTCTCTCTCATCACCTAATAAATTACAATGTTGTATTATGTGGACAAATGTAGAAAAAAACAGTGATTAAATACCAAACATTGATAACATTACTTCATATCACTTGTGAGCCAGCTTGATACAAATTTTTGATAAAAAGGTCACAAATTAGGGTATGTGGGATTATTCTTTCCTCTTTCTGGGATTTGTTGTGGATTTCTCAACAGGACTCTTGTAAAAAATATTTATGCTATTGTTCTATTTGTCACTGTGCAATTGTAGCGTCATTGTCATTGGTGGATTCATTCATTATTTTAAATACTGTATATGGCCCTTCAAGGAGTATTTTAACTAAATGTCCATATCAGATAATTTTCAATACATTGTCACAACAACAGCAGATTGGATAAATGCCAGAAACAAGAAATAGACAAATCCATTCCCACCAGTGTTGTAATCAATTAGTGCCATTAATTTGTACCAGCACCAGACTGAAATTGATTTTAAGCCTTTTGTTGCTGTTAAGCAATCACACACTTAAATACACATTTACCCAAATTATTCAGTAAACATGTCACGGACATGCTAAAAGCATTTAAGAAAATCTAGGTTATGTTGGCACATTTTCACTGAACATCCTTCAAGCACCCAATGTGATTAAAACATTAACAATAACTTTTCAAATCAAAACCAACAAATTCAGAGTTATTCTTCAAATCAGCATCAGCTACAATAACAATGTTTTCAAATTTAAATTTCCACAACTATTAACTCACTTGTTTACTCACATTAATGTAAACACCAATGAGCAGTTTCTCCTTAGTTGCCACTAACTATGAAGAGGAGCAATCTATTAAAAAGTAAGAGGAATTACAAGATATATTCATCTTAGCATAAGTCCAATATTTCATCACCATTGAAGATGACACTCAAAGGCACTTTTCTGTATATGAGAGACTTTTTCACCTATAAAGCATGTGGCTGCAATATTCTCAATATCTACATATTTTCCTGTTTTAGTGCAGAATATAATACATCATAATTCTAATAATATATAATTATTCTGGATGTGAATGTATATCTTTAGTTAATACACCGAATTGACAAGTTACAATTTAGTTTGAATAATTATAAGTAAAGTGATAATAATTAGAACAAATGTGAAGGTGGGACATTAGGATAAGTGTAAGTCATTTTAGCAACAAAGCCATTTCTGTGTAAGTGCTACTCCCCTGCTACGCATTGTGGTTTAATGGGATATTCATGCTGCTGGTATTGAAAACCTTTTCAATCTGAATGCTTAAACACCTAATCTTCCTTGAGATAAGCACCACAGGAGGACTTTGTGTGTACACAGGGATTATACTTGTACTTTCATAGGCTGCTGTAAGCCTTCTGAATTCTTGCATTCTAAATTCTAAATAATCCACCTGATTGAATGTCTCCATAAAGACTCCTGATTGAATTTCAACATGAAGCACATTATCTACAGTAAGCTAATTTTTCTCTTTACAGAGTATTTGTATTTTTTCAACACTTACAAGAGAGGTACAAATTTCTGTTTATTACATTTTTTTCACAGTGAAAGTAAAAACAATTGCTTTAAGCACAAATATGTAAAATCTGGTGTCAGATTTTTACTAAAAACATATAAGATTCTGAATTTATAGAAAACTGATCATTTCTCGGTTACAGATATTAACACACATTGTTGTTATTTTTTATAGGTGTATTGATACAGTATTTCATAATTATGTACATTTAAATGAATCTTGGACTAGAGTACTGTACATATAATTTTGCTATTTACCACATTGTATTTCATCATATTTGTCCTTTAAACTGGGGTCAAAAGATTATAATAGAAGTACATACACAAAACATTACATCGGTTATTGTTCTGAAGAAAATGTGCTTTATCTTAATATATCAATACAGTCTGAAAATAGAAAGTAATTTGGTGAGTTCCTGATTTCAACTTTTCTATTCTTTATTTAGAATGTAAAAATGTGTTAAACTTGTCATTGTTTGAACCCAAACTAATTCTTTTGTTTTTGAAAATGAACTGTTGAATGTAAAAGGGACAGAAAATAGATATATCCAAATTATGTGAAACAGTCTGCATGAATATAAAAGCAAAGAAGTCACCACAAATCAATGAGCAAACACCTGAGCTTGTAATCTGTGCCAGAATGATAGTCAAAAATTCAGTCATGTCACCTTAAGATACGCCTGTAAAGAGGAGATTACTGACAGGGAGTTTAGTCATGATGGGGCTCTTAGCTCACAAATCTTTTTTGCTGTGTATAAATACCTTTTGGGGTATACCTTTAATGAATCAGAAAAGTTTATTTTTGAGATTAAAATCAGGTGGCTTACTTACACCACTCTAGGAGCGTTTGTTCAAAGGCATGCCCTACAATACACAGAGACTAATGGGAGTGAAAGATTGGGATGTGTATTGAGTTCACATTTCAGATAATGAAGCTAACAATACAGTTAGCTCCAGAAGTATTCAGACCTCAAAGCATAAAACCAGCAACTAATGACACTGCACAAGTTAAGATTCTTTTCTAGCACTTAGGTCACTTAAGAAAAAAGAATGCAGTCAAGGAGCTTCTGATTACTTAAAGAACAATAGCAGGTAATAGACTTAACAGTAATATATTCATGTGTAAAAAGACTTTCTGTTAAAAAACCTTAACAAATTCCAGAGAGAAAATGTAAGTAAATACTGAAAAAAAATGACTTAAAAGGCTGATAGAATACTTAGTTCCAAAAGAAATGCATCATTCCTATTGGACTCATTACTATGTCGCAATATTAAGCATAAGAATTGTACTCACAGTCATTAAAAATATGAATATGTGTGAGTATTTAACTTGCAGACTGATCATAATTGTAAGCTGGAGCCACCATGCTGTGTTTCAGTTATGATTACCTTAAAAAAGATTTTGATGGGAAGATAGAATATATATGACTATGGTTTTCTGCAGCAATCACAGTCACAGTTTACAATTAAGGTCTAGAAATGCCTTTTTTTTTAAAAACTGATAACTTTGAAAGTTAACCACTATTTTTTGTCATGGGCTGCAAAGAAAGGCACCAATTTGTCATTTCAAGTCCATTGAACAGATGCCAGGTTGTAAAGGAATACTAAATATTCCTGATTAAATAGTAGTGCATTTGTGGCTGTCTGCAGTCTTGGTCTCTCAATACCATCATGATACAGTATGCTCTCATTTACTTTCACGTTTATAAGCTGCCTTCTTTGGTCACCAAGGGATGACCTTTAAATACAATACAATTATTTATGATATTTTCCCATCATGCACAGATCAACCATGTTAATATAAATGTTATGTACAGTATATTACATCATTGTGTTAAATATTTATTATATATATATTTAATATAACAATATAATATAATGTAACGGTGGCACAGTGGTTATCATTGATGCCTTGAATTGCTGGGGACCTGGGTTCAACTCCTGTGATCTTTCCTCTGGATGCTCCTTTATCCTCCCACAGTCTAAAGACATGGACTGACTTCAGGGACAATTAGCTCTGTATGAGTGTGGGCATGTTTGTGTGTGTGGACTCTGAGACGGACAGGTGTCATGTCCAGGATGTGCCCTGCCTTGCATTAAGAGATAGGCTCTGGGTCTCCCATGACTCTGTATTTGATAAAGTGGGTTTTTATTTTTAAAGAATAACTTAATTCCACACTATAGCTAAGGCGGTTCTCCAAAAACATGATGCAAATATTTTTTAGTGTTGAATGTAGCAAAGCTTTGCTGTACAGATCATCAGAATCAAAGCCTGCTGAAAAGTGTGAAATACACTTTTGCACTTGCTTAAATCTACTCAAAGAAGCAACTCTAGAAAATTGTTTTGCAGAAGTATTCAGATCTTTTACGTTAAGTTGCTTTAAAGCTTGCAGTCAGTACAATTTGAAGTAGCAATCAAGACATATATTAATTAATATTGAATAAATATAACCCACTCCACACACTGGAAGCAAACAAGAAAGGTAATTTAGAGATTATAAAAATAAAAGTGAAAAGATTGATTTCATGATTATACAAGAAAAAGTGAAAAGGTTGATTTCATGATTGTAGAAGTTTTTTAAACCCTTTTCTGTGGCAACCCCCCAAAAAATTTAGGTGCACAAAATTACCTCAACAAGTCAATTACAAAGGCCTCTGTGTGCAATAATACTAGTTTATATGATTTCAGAATACATATACCTGTTTCTGTAAGGTCCCTCAACCAAGTATTGAATTTCCAAGATAAAATTTACGATTTAAAGTTATATAAAGGCCCAGAACAGGAAAAGGGTATTAAAACATTACATGCCTTAATATCTGGGAAAGCACTCGGACAAAGGTGTAGCAGAGTTCAGTACACTGAATTACATCGCCCCTTTCTGAAGTCTAGACGGTGTACAACTAGCATGAAGAGGACCTTACCTTGTCTTTTAGTCTGGCAGATTTATCCAGTCTTGGGAGTGGCACTGAGCATGCTCAAGGCCCATTCAAAGATCTGACTTGAATCCTATTGAGAATCTGTGATAAGCCATTGCCACACAACCTGATAGAGCTTGAGCAAATCTGCCAAGATGAATGGGCAGCAATTGCGTCATGCTGGTGTCCAAAGGTGGGAGAGACGTCTCGCTGAAACTACACTCCTATACACGCCCCTGTTATTGCTGCCAATCAGATTTTGATGCTTAGTATCAATACTTCCATGGGTATAGATATAAATATTTCATGGGTTGAAACGTTCATTCGATTGATTAAAATGTTTCAAATTTTGAATAAAACGATGAATGCTCCATTTTGTAAATTCACAACATAGGACACAATAGGAATGTTATGAATACTTTAGGAAGCCACTGTATATTCATGTTTCCTAAACACCCAGGCATCTCTGTAATACATTTGTAAGCGCTTTCTGTGATCTTGTGTACTTTGTAATAATTATAGTAATTAATATTAACACTGTGTAAAAAAATCCAATTTCTATACATTTATTTTCCAAATTATTGAAAGCCTGATTGTTTTAAATATTCTTCCAATGCACTTAGATTGTTCTTAGTAATGTAAATTAAACAAGAACAATATTTTTTTCGAATTATGAAATCTAGATTGCAGTATTTTTATTCAGTGAATTTTGCACAAACATATTTTTGCTAATTTTTTTATCTGCCTGTCCTTGGTGGACTCTCAGCTGTACTTTAATAATTCTAGCAGAGATTATTGTAACTGGCCCGTATTGTTTTTTGTATCCTCACATAAAAGAAACTGGAAATACAGTATTGTTCCAGCTTGGAAACAAGACAAATATAGAGCTACAACAGTTCTGGCACTACCTGCCAACAACATTTTGACAAACAGCAAAATGTTCCATCTAGAAATAATTCACCCTAAGGTTCACCTGCTCCCTTTCAATCAGTCCAGTTTTTTTATCACTGCCCTTCAGTTGTTGTGGTATATGTACAATACAGTAGGTGATTCTGTGTATATTTTAATTGTGTAGGATGGTGGCCATCTCAATATTTTATTCCTGTAATGAAGAACCAGTGGACTTTTTAGCATAATGTATTGGTGGTAAGGACATTTCTTCTTTGTCAAAATTGGTCTCTCAATTTTCTTTTTTATGCTTTGTACATCCTGTTACCGTACATGTGATTTCAATAGCTTAGATTATTTTCTTATGAAGCATTTTGTTCAGGCACCTGAATGAAACCTGAATTAGAAGAGAAGATGTGGTTCAATATGCTTCCAATTCAGGGTTGAAGGGGAGCCGGAGCCTTTCCAGACAAGCAATGGGCACCAGTCTATCTCAGGGCAGACACAGACACACCCTCACACCTAGCACTAGTGTACCCAGAAGCCATTTAACCTACCAGTACTGTATATCTTTGGACCGTGGGAGGAAACCGAAGTACCCAGAGAAAACCCATGTAAACACGGGGAGAACATATCAACTCTACACAGATAGCACCCCATGTCTGGAATTAAACCAAGGGCCAATTTCACCCATGTAAATGTATTCATCTTACAGTATGTACAGTATGTTTCTTATTTGTTAATGAGTTAATGTTGCATTAAATGTATTAAGTATTGTATTATACCTGTCTGCAAAGCACAATTCCTTTCTGGGACAATAAGGGAAGTAAGTAAGATTTTTTTAGCTTTACTTCTGCTTCTACAGTGAAATCATTTATCTGAGATATCAGTTTGTTTTGTGTATTATCATCCATTTGCAGTAAGTTTTTTTTCGGCGCGTTTTATGTTTTGAGAACCCACCTGTTAAATTGTGAAGATAAAAATGGTAGGAAAAGTGAGAAGTGTTATTGTATTGTAAGTGACACAGATTACTCAAGTGCTGAAGCCTGCATGCCTTGCATGTGTTTTGTATATGGGATTTCTTTATGTAGGTTTTCAATCTCTTGTTTTAATACAGATGTTTTAAACTAGTTGTACTCTGTCTTCAAAAAATGTCTTTGCCTTCTCAGTGTTAACTTGAAAGAATTATCATGGTTTATTAATTAAAAAATAATAAAGTACCAATTATATATGATAATTGCACCTCATAAAGCTTTTTTGAAGTGGATCACCACATTTAATACACATTTTAAAACATACTGTGCTGATGGAGGTCTTTTACAAATCTAGATTACTTGTTTTCATTCTGATTTCCTGTGATGCCAATAAAAACAATAGGAATTGCAACTGCCAGCACCACATTGAAGTTAAGACAAATCTTGTTTCTAAGGCAACCAGAAATGTCAGCATTCATCCAGAGCAGGCTATGGAGACCTAAGAGCACAAAATAAAGTATTGGCTGAATCTGAAGAATACCAGAGTCAAAGTGCCATACAATTAAATGTCTGTATTATACTTAAACGATTTTAGTAATATACTAACATCAGAGAATACAATTAAACACGCAGAAATCTCATAGACAGCTTTTCTAAATTGTGGTTTACTTACATGTAATTCAGTACTCCAGCCACCCAAGGTTAGTTTAGTCTCTAACAAAAGATAAATAATTAAACAATAAATTGTCACCAAGTAACACAGATTAATAAATAGTATGCCAGACCACAGCTGCTTATTCAACCCTTAGTTAAGGTTTAATATTCAGATTATTTACAACATTTAAAGGCTTTCATTTATTATACACTATTAAAACTTTTAATGACTGTATTTGTTTTCCTATTCCTTTGATATCTGATATCTGAATCTCATTAGTAACATTTCTATGTATTAGTAAGTCAATTCCTTGGATTACTTACTGTAGCTACTGAAAACCAAACAAACTAGACGGGCTGAAAGGTCTCCTCTCATTTGTAAACATTCTTGTATTCTTAAACAACGGGGCACAGAGACGATTTTTATTCCAGTAGGAGATAACAGGGATCACAAAGGTAAAGGTCTTTAATCACAACATGTAACATAAACTACACATTATAATATATTTGTAATATAACGATTGTAACAGACTTCATCCATTTATCCCATAATGAAGCTTTAATTAATTTTATTTAACATTCATTTAACATAACGTTTATTTAACATTCTTTAATTCTACAAGCAGAATGGAACCAGCTTCTTGTACGATTCAATTATTCAATTTTATCCTCCACCTCATTGTTTGAAACATTTTCCGGAGTTAGAGACTTTCTGGAGTTATGACCACATGCAACATCACTGTAAGTGGAGTCCTGTGATCTGTACTAGGACTGACATGATTCCCTGGTGACAAATTAGGGAGGTTTTTCGAAGGTCCTTGACATTAGAAGGTCTGCCTGGTTGACAATGCGTTTCAGGGTAAGCATGCCTCTCGGGAGAGGTTTTAGTGGACCATCCAATTTGTATGGCCCTTCATCTTTCTTTTCACTCTAATATAGCCCACAGTTGACTTCTGGATGCCGGTTGAAATTATTAGCAGTAATGGTTTGACAAATGCATTCAGCCTCTTGCATGGAGAGTAAGTGCACAAATACAGTAAAGGCAAAACATTACATTCTTGTATTCATATTTGAAAAAGTTCTGCAAAAGAAGAATACAACCCTATGTATACTTTATATATCATGGTACCTAAATATAAATAGACAATATTATGTTTAATAGGACAGACTGGCCAAAGTAATGGCCCAGTATTTGATACACCCCAAGATTCCTGAAGCTGTAATGTGCAGTCAAGGTTGTAAGTGGGGTGTACAAAGGGGTGTAAAGACAGTGGTTGGTACATAAAAAACACTGATAAGAAGTGCTGCTTAGGCCCCAAAAGATACTGAAGTGCCACTCACAGCTGGTGCCTGCTTGGTTTCATATCACCCCATACATATATCACACAAACTGGGGTTTTATAATACATTGCAATAGAAATATGTCTCTAAAAGCTTTAAATATAAGATGTGAAAAGTTTGAAGGAGCTAGGAAAAGGAAAAAGTTAGCTGTCTATATTGACACATTATTTACAGTCTCTGGTCTAAAGGTGGCAAACCTTGGTCCTGCAGGACCTCTGCCTGCTGTTTTTTGTTCTGACTGGGCTGTTTAATCACTTGTAGCTTAACAGTTGTTAATAGGTGAACAACATACAATGAACGGACACAGCTGGGAAAGGTAATGGGTCAGACACACCCTCAGGAAGTGTTCCTTTCTTCTCCTGTGGAGGTCCAGAGGGACACATGTCAGGCGACACACAGAGATCGAAGATTCTGAAACTGGTAAAGGGTTTATCCCAATCACAAATCCCATTCAACTTCAACGGCTGAAAGCACGTCTAAAAACATGCCTCTGAAAAAATAAAGAAATCAATTAACCTGTGATTAAGAACTCCAAGCTTGACTATAGATGTCACAAGATTTCCCCAGGACCAGGGGAAACCATTTGTGTGAACGAGTATTCTAAACAATGTATGGAAGCAAGAAAAAAGGCAAAAAGAACATACTAATAAATGTAATTAAAACAGACTAAATTAAATCAAGGGATTTTATAATAGAAGAATTACCCATGCCCTATGAAGAAAGACCTGTCAATTCCACCAGACACCAAGTCAGCCAGACAGTGGAAACCATTCACTTCACAGACACATTGTGTTGCCTTTAATTATAAATACAAGAACTTACATAAGGCATGCTTCTTCAGGCATAAATCCACCTTTAGACATATTTTAAGGCTTTCAATGCTGAGCTGTGTTTGCAGAGCTATCTGTCTATTCTAGCAGTCAGTTTTCACCATATCTTATTATTCATTATAATGTATCCTGGACCTTTCAGGCTAAGAGGCTAGGCTCTTAAGCAATTATAAAAAAGAACAACTTAGGCAAAAATGAATGCATTTGCTTTAGATCATTCTATTTCGAATGTGTGAATTATTTGATATTACAAAATGTATGTCCTACAGGTATTTTACAAGCACTGATAACTTTCTGTGGGCAAAAAAAGAGAACAGTAAAAGTAAAGGTTTTCTGTTTTATGTTCTGCTATTTTCTGGTGTCACACAGTGGAAGCAGCCTTACTTGGGCCAGCTGAAACACAAGCAGTGTGCCATCTTTGTCAAGCAGGTGATTTCACAAAAGGTCCATTTCTTAAATGAAGCCTTGTGGATTTTCATTCCCTGACAACTTCAACCACTGTCTGTGTTAAAGTGCTAACTGAAGGCGTCTTGTGCTGAAACTAGCTGTCCTTCCGAGTCAGTATCAAGTCTGTAACTAGTTGTATCAAGTGCCAGGTTTTTGTGGTAAGTAGCAGGTACTAAGCACAGCCCACACCAGCTGTAGAATGCTGGTAAGCACTCTATCATGGAAACAAACACATGCAAATAAGGGCACACTTTGCAATTTTCACGAGAATGAAAGGACATTCAATTGCAAATTAGTCATTTCATGTTTGATGTAAGAATAATAAAGAAGCATTTTATATGAGACTGTGAACCAGATCCAAGCATATTTCAGTGTATTGTATTAATCAGCCAAGGCAAATATTCGTTGTGTTAGATGGAACTGCATAAAACAATAACTTTTCAATGCATTAAATTTGAAATAATTAAATTATTAAAATAAATGGAAGATGTCTGTTCCTTTCACTTTCATTTGCTTAGTTGTTTATCATGAAGCCATTTGGATTTGCTGCTTTCTGTTGAATTTAATTGCTTTATTTTTGCTGCTGAAACTGAGTGACAATTATGGTGCAGGAAAAGTCATGAACTATGCATGATGTCATTGATAATTTCATATAATTGGTGGCAAAGAAAATATTTTTGAGAAGGTGTTGGGCTATTGGTTGTTGTGAGTACTGTATGTAAATGCGAGATGCCAAATTGAACTGCATGATTTCAGCAGCACAGATGATTCATGTACGTGGTCTGGGGAAGAATGCCTCACATGAATTGTATGAAAAGACTGTGATAGACCTATTCCTTCTTTTTTTTTATTAATAATCATGTAATTGATACTGATCCAACCTGCATGTCTCAATGTCTTCTAGAAGTATGTCTTCTGGCGACAGGGACAGACAACCCAATGACTCTCTAAATACTTGTCAACATGTCTTCTGCCATTGCTTGAGTTAGAAGAAAACTCCACTAGCCAATAAATCAGGTATTACTTCAGGGCTCATCTTTCACCTTGATTGACTGATTGATCTCATAATGAACATGTGAAATACCTACAATAATTCACAAAATACACATTCTAAACTGTATAATTCAGTTGCATTTTTTCAGTTTCTGGTAATTTCTTCGGAATTTTTGAAAGTGTTCTATTCCATTTTTGTTTTTGTGTTTGTGTTGAATATCATCACAGATTTCAAATGTTTCAATGTGATTGAGGAATTCTATTTCATTTTAGAATTTATTATTATCGCATTTTATGGAATTATTTAACTTATAATGCTTTATCATTCGTTTTAGCTATCTCCAAAGGCCCTTGTAATAGAATCTCATTATTTTTCATAACTTTATACACATATATTATAATAATGAACTCTTTTATTGAACTATTATGTTCATTTAAGGTACACATTCCATTGAGAGTGGTGTTGCATGTTCACCATTTTAAAGGGATGCCACCTCAAGTAGATGTCAATTTATGACTTTTAAAAACAGTCTTATATAACTGTAATTGTACTGCAGGTTCGCAAAACAGTTCTCCTCTTTTTCAGCGCATGTTCTTATCAGATGTGATTTCTCTACAGGGGGCAGATCCTTGGAGCACTAGTATTTTAATAAACAAAATCACTTACTGACAGGCACAGGTAAGACTTGTAAGATTGGCAAGGTCTTCTTCTGAAAGAGATATGCTTCATACCAATGCTTCTCTTTCCCATGTAGCTTTCAACAGCTGTCATAGCCATTACTGATCTCCTTTGATTTTGAACTTTACCTGACCAACCAATGTGGAAAACTGATGTTGGGTGACAGCTGTTGTCTCAGAACACTGCCCTCTGGTGTTCCCAGGAACTCTTTTCAAGAATTTCTACAGCAGACTAACCCCTGAGTCAAGGTTTGTAGTGGTGAACAGAAGAATGCCACTTCACTGCTGACATGAAGATTGCTATGTTTATGCTACCAGCTCATATCTCTGAAATTATGTTTCATGAACAGAGCAGAATTTCCTGCCGGTTATGTTCTTGGGGGAAGATTTTTTCTGCATTTTCAGCATCTTTTAAGAGTTAGCTCTAAGGCCATGCTTTCAAATCAATCTTTAACAGCCGATTCAAAATAACTTGATTGCTGCTAACTCCAACTGGTCATTTTGTTTTTCAAAGTTAACTAGAGAAACATTCAAAAATATATAAAGCATATTTTTTGTGTTAAGACAAAACTGAGTTTTGCAAGATTTGTTTAAAATATGTCCTTAACAGAAATGGATGATTTCCTAACTGCAGTGTGTATCAGAATGAAGTATTTTCTGTGACTAATTTCTCTTTACAGCAGATTTACAGGGTAGTTTTCAAATGTTTTTGATCTACTGCAAAATTGGCTCCCCAGTTTTTCCAAATTAGAATTGAAAAGGAACATCAAATCTCTTAGAAATAAGTATTTATTATGGACTAATCACTATAGATTAAATAGAATTTGTGTTCCAGAGATTGGTTAATAGTGTTTGGTTTGGTGCTGGATCAAATGGCTTGTTGAAACGTCTCATATTTTTCAGCCTTTTCATGTTTTAACTAATGTGTTTGAGTTTTACTCATTTACTGAGAATGTTTGCTAATGCAGTACATTGATTTCTTGTTATATCTAACCTACTAAGCAATTGGGCCTCACTTGCCTTTTAATGCATCAATTGTAAACTCAATCTGTATCTGTCACTCTAAACATCTGAATAATACGACTAGCGCTGGAGTCTAAGTGCCACAAACCTGATAAAGAAAAACATGATTAGCTTATTGACAAAATTAGTTTGAACTGTACTAGTAGGGTCATCTTTGTCATTCTTAACACCTGCTGGCTGTGCATTAATTGTGGAGTAATTTAATCAGATACAGAACGATATATGTTCTTTTCTGTAGCAATATGAAGTGCTTTTATGGCTGATGTCAAGAAGTAAAACTGTAATGTGTTTATTTGCAGGACCAAGTGCAAAAACGTTATGGCATTCTTAGCATTTCAGATCAGAATTCATATTTGAAATACTATTTACTGTATTTCAACTACAGAAATAAAATATTTTTAATTTAGAATTGCTAGTTGTTGTTTTTATACCCACCCTATTAGGAGCCGAATTGTGTCTTTATCATGTTTTGGCAGGAATCTGCCATCCCCGCACCTCTGTGCAGCCGAGACTGAGGACGGTGCAAGTCGACCCCTCAGCCCCGCCCACACCCAAGCCACTCTTTTGTCTTGATGTCCCGGGCTGTGCAGCTCAGAGAGCTTGAGTGGCGACTGGAGGAGCTTCCCCTCCCTCACCACAAGCCTGCAGGGGCCGTGCCCCCAGGAGCAGATGGAGCCGTGGCCACCTGAGTCTGTCGTGCAGTGCAGGCCCGGGAATCCTGGTGGCTGTCGGACGTGTACTTGGCCCATGCTTCAAGCTCCAAAGCGGCTCACGGAGCTCAGCCACTGGCCCAGGCACTTGAGATCCCCTCCACCAAGACACTACTCTTTGCACCACAACAGGATGAACTCAGAACGAAATCTGATACAGAGGGGCCTGCTGTTTTCAGAGTGAATTGCACTTCTGTGTAGTTTCCACTTGTCACCTCTGTTTTGTATTCCACTGCTGGTTTTGAAGATGTCCCATGAGTTGACCTCATCAACCTATCAGGCTTTTTTCAAGACTGAAACATGGAGTTATTTTAGCATGACAGAGTAAGACATAAAGTTCAGCCTCAGAAAGCAAGTGGTCATTATATTCTGGACTGATTACAGAGCAGCATTATGTTTTTTGAGGGTTGGCATGGTGGCGCAGTGGTTAGCATTGCTGCCTTGTTGGGGTCTTGGGTTCAATCCCCAGGGTGCAATCTACATGGAGTTTGTATGTTAATTCATAATAATAATTGCTTACACTTATATAGCGCTTTTCTGGACACTCCACCCAAAGTGCTTTGCAGGTAATGGGGACTCCACCACCACCATTGTGCAGAACCCACCTGGATGATGCGACGGCAGCCACAGTGCACCAGTACACTCACCACACACAAGCTATCAGTGGGGAGGAGAGCAGAGTAATGAAGCCAATTCATTGATAGGGATTATTAGGAGGCCATGATTAGTAAGGGCCAATGGGAAATTTGGCCAGGACACCTCTGTTAAATCCCTTGTTACCCTTGTTACACCCCTACTCTTTTCGAGAAATGCCCTGGGATTTTTAATGACCACAGAGAGTCAGGACCTTGGCTTTACGTCTCATCCAAAGGATGGCGCCTGTTTACAGTATAGTGTCCCCTGTCACTATTCTGGGGCATTAGGACCCACACAGACTGCAGGGTGAGGGCCCCCTGCTGGCCTCACTAACACCTCTTTGAGTAGCAACCTTAGTTTTTCTCAGGAGGTCTCCCATCCAGGTACTGACTAGGCTCACACCTGCTGAGCTTCAGTGGGTTGCCAGTTGTGAGTTGCAGGATGACATGGCTGCTGGCTTCCTGTGTTCACGTGGGTTTCCTCCGGGTGATCTGATGTCCTCCCACAATCCGAAGAAATACTAGTGGGTATTTGGCTTCTGGAAAAATTGGCCCTGGTGCAAGTAAGTGTGTCTTTGTGTGCCCTTTGATGGACCGGCATACTGTCAAGAGTGTTTCCTGCCTTGTGCCAGGTACCTGCTGGGATAGGCTTACCCAGGAAACTGAATTGGATAAAGTGGTTAGAAACACAGTGACCAAATTGTACAATACATTCTTAATGAGGTCATACTAGTGTACAATTTCTTATAGCATAAGATCCGAACATCTGTTTAAGTTCTACTTATCCAGTATATATCCTATAAGTTAAGCTTTTAAGTTTTTGTTTATTTCTTTCTCACAATGTCTAAAAGGTGAAGATGTCAACATACTGTACAGGAGAGTAGACACCCAAGTCTTTTTCATATGTTTTTTTGTAGCTCAAATGTTTACATCATCAGTATATAGAATATATTTTTGCCAACTGCATATAAATCTCTGCATCTGTCTATTGTAAATCCTTCAAAAGTTTAGAGGTCTAGATAGAACACAGCAATAATGATGGCACAGCCACAATTGCAAAGAATTGGAATGGTGTTTATTGTGAGGAACATAAGTGAAAAATACAAACTAACAAAGGGAAAAAAACACAAAGCTATAGTACAATAATATATATTAATTGATTTAAAAAAAAAAAGATTGTTGAAGGCAGCTCCTATTCTACACTACTACCAACTTCCTCCTATCCGTCTTCTCCTCCTTGAGGAGCTCCTTTTCTAGGTTAAACTCCTCCCCCTAGAATATTCCACAAAATAATAATCGGAATTCTGATATACACCTTTCTCCACTGAGTACACAATTAAACTATCAACATATTATTAACAAAATAAAATGTTATTACTCCTTTTATGTACATACATATTTTTGAGAATATACTTCCCCCTCTTAATGGTATCTTCTTAAAAAACCGATCCACGCTATTAAGCCAGCCGCTGTTGACATACAAAGGTTTGGGTCCTACAGGTTGCGGGAGAAACCATTTTGCAGGTGAGAAATCAAAACAAGGCATTTATTTGAAGTACGTTGGTACGTCAATTTAGTTCGTTTCATTTATAAAACAAAGAAAAACGGGTGTTCGGTTTGAATTAATGTTTAATTTTGACCACACGTGAATAACTTTACTCCGTTTGTGCACCCACAGAGCAATCAAAGCTATCCCCGGAATTCCAGGCTAGGTAACGCTTGAAACTAGATTTATTGCCTTTGTTTAGACAGTGAAATGTTTGCATAGTGTGTGTGTGTGTAAATGTAGATACCTCCTGAGTGACAGGTGATCTGGAAACGGAGCCTCCAGTCACATAATTTGTCTTGAATAATGTAGTATTTTTAAAATTCCTTTCTGTCAGGGACTAATATAGTACCTATACCATTAAATCTGCACTTGGTAGACATATTTGTTTCAGATTTTTCATTCTTACAACCTTGCTGAGAAAAATGTGTTTTTTTCAGCTTTATCTTTTTACATCCTTTTACTACATTTGGTATGACATAAGTTCAGTTAATCAACTTTATAATTTAAGTAATTTTGGTTTAAAATATAAATAATATGGTATATACTGATTAAACAGGATCTTCATCTGCATTGACAGCAAATAGTTTTTTGCAGTGATTGTTCTAGTCCTTTAAGGTTTTTTTTTTTCACACCTGAATAACGTGTTCTCCATTTTAATAAACGAAGGTTATTCAAGGCAAAATAAATGTCTGTTTGCTACAGTATCTTGCACAATATTTTATCTATTGATCCAGCACACACAACATCAGAGATAAAAGCTCATTTCAATACAGCCCTGATTGAAGCACCAGTGTAATGGTGTAAAGCAGGAAGTGTCAGACAGATGTCAGCAGCTATATCACCCTGCCATTCAAAACTGGCAGCCCCCTGAAGCTCAGCAGGTGTAAGCCTGGCCTGTACTGGTATGGGAGAACACCTTGGAAAGCTGAGGTTGCTGCTGGAAGTGGTGTTAGTGAGGCCAGTAGGGGGGTGCTCTCCTTGCAGTCTGTGTGGGTCCTAATGCCCCAGTATAGTGATGGGGAGACTATACTGTAAAATGGCGCTGTATTTCAGAAGAGACATAAAACCAAGGTACTGGCTCTCTATGGTCATTAAAAATCCCAAAGCGTTTCTTGAAAAGAGTAGGGATGTCCTGTCCAAATTTCCCATTGGCCCTTACCAATCATGGCTTCCTAATAATCCCAATCTTATTATTATATGAAAAAAACACACTCCAGGGCCTTTATATGCTCAAATGTACAATGGAGCTGGTGCCAAAAATCAGTGCAAATTTTATGGAGCAATGGGTGGATATATTGGTAGCAATAAGGAAAAATATACAGATGGTGAATGGACAAAAAAGAACAATAATATGTTAAAAATCTGTTATTAGTAGCTTCTTTTCAGTACTCTAGATAATACAGCTTACTGCTTCATTTCTGCTTTCTGTTCAAGGTTTTGGAAAGATGCTGTAATATAGATACGGAAATTATCTGTGAAATATGTGCATGGAAACAGGTTGTTACTGTGGTTTGTCTCCAATTTATATGTAATTAACTGTTATTAAAGCCCCTCTGGTGTGTACCTTTTATACGAAGTAAAAAGTCTAGGTCTTTTCATTCAAGCTTTTGTTTTATTTTCACTTTTGTGACTGGTTGTGAAGATACTGGCAGCCGTTTTGTGACATGTCACATAATCTTTCTTCTTACTATTGACAATGTTTCTTTGAAACCCAGCAGGCTATATTATTTAGCTGTCAAACCCAGTGTAGAAAACGGGGAATTCTGGGACTGCAGATGGAAACCTGCCAGTTTCAGAAGACCTTGTTTTTGATATCTGCTCATTGTTATTTGTTGTGTTTTGCAAGAAAGCCATTGTTGCCTGCACAGTGAGTACTAGGAATATGTTCTTTTCATGCACAGTTCTAGTTTTCTAATGTACAGGTTTCATTCTTAATGGCTAGGGTGCTGCTAAAATATTATATATTAAGCCATGAAGAATTAGAAGCACCTACGATGATTAAAGAACTGGTAACAAAAATAACATTTATTTGGTTTAGTACAGTTATTCATTTTTATGTACATACTGCAATTTTATATGCTTCTTATAATGCACTGGACTATATCTTTGTTAGTCACAACACAAATAATATATACAGTACAAATTGTATATTAATATATACAATACAAACTTGATATGTGTGTACATTAACTTGTAGATGCAATTTGTGTACCTTTCTTGGCAATCGTCTCATCAAATGGAAATGTTTCTAGAAATTAAACATATAATATCTAGAAAATGCCAACACAGAACACTGAGATATGAAGATGCGAGATTTGTTTAAATAGTAGTTCAGTTTATTTGTCATATGCAGTCGTGCAATGAAATGGTTATTTGCGAGTCTGCTTGGATACAAAGACATTCAGGAATCACCAAAATAAAAACAGAGAACAGCAGTAGCGACAAATTCAATAACATACAACTTAAAAACACAAGTCAGACAAGCAGTGTGAGAAGAGGAAAAGAAATATGAGGACATATACAAAATATAGCTTTTAAATCTTTTCTATGTCCGTCAGCCTCAGAAGAGCAAAGAAGATGAGCAGATGAGATCTGGGTCTTGGTAGTGCTGGGACAGGAGCTTGTAAGAAAAGCCAGGTGGTGTTGGAGGAATAAAGGTGATGCTCTTCCCTCTGATCCAGAACTTCCTAACTCGTCAGTATGGCGACAAAGGACACCGTACTGTAGGAGGTGCCATCCTCCAGATAAGGCATTGAACCAGTGTAATGATCTGTTCGTAGGGGTATTAGCCTTAAATTCCACTCTGGTCCATCAAAATCTCCAAATCCTAAACTCACTGCATCTTGACAGTATAGTACCTAAATCAGAGGTGTCAGAATTTCAGAGTGCAACCGATGGTTGGTTGCTGCATTCTACTGTGGCCAAAACAAAGAGATTGCGTTCACAGTCCTGTGAGGTTAATTTTGTAGAAGTGTCGAATTTTTTTTCATCTGAGGAAAGAGTCAGGCTGTGACGACAGTCTTCGCTCTGCAGTACATTCAACCAGCTGTTCAGTGAAGAAGTGGCAGTGTGATGGTGAGTGCAATTTTTCTTGCATAAGACTAGGTTTTCTCTTTTAAAGGGCACTATGAACATCAGAATATAATACATTTTAAGCAACAAAATACTAAAGGCATTGATGAGTTTTCCTGCTAAATGTGACCATGCTTCATTTTAGAACAGTAGGGTGCTGTTTCAATGGGTTGTTCTTATCTCACAGAACTCCTCTGGAAATAAATAGGGTGGTGGGGTGAAGAGAAAGAGGCCACAGATAACCTTTCACACATTAGAACTGGGCAGAAAGAGAATGGTACTCTATTATTACAGCCATCTTTCAAGAGGTAATGGAAAATGTCCCTTTTAGACCTACAGATTAAGACCAAGAGAGGGCTTGCTCCTAACTGAATAAACTATGCACTGCAATAATGCAACAGACTGTTCAAAGTAGCTCATTAGGCACAAATGTAATGTTATTTATGTTTTAGACCGAGAGCTGATCAATTTGTTCATCGCTTGAGTAGTATTGTTCCTTCGGATGACAAAATATTGAGCTTGTGATATTGAACAAAAATACCAGGGGTTCAGAATTTAGTATTTGATTTGAATAAAAAGGGTCAACATGCAAACATTATAAAAACCTGGAGCAGCACAGGAAGCTGATGAGGTCTGTTTACCAGCCTTGAGTGGATTGCATTAGCTATAGAAGGTCATATAAATGATTAACTTAGCAATGTGTTCATTTTGAAAATGTTACATTTCTTACTGAAAATATATGATCCTCTGACTTTTTCTTTTTTGCTGTGATTGTGTTAGAAAACATTGTTTTAAATAACATGAGTGTTACAGGGGGGCAAAAGAATAGATTGTATGGATTATATACAATAGATTTATAGTTTGTAAATAGCTGTGATCTCCTCAATTGTTTAAACATTTTTGGAAACATATCTGCACATCCAAGGGCATATACTAAACCAAAAACAATAGTAATTCAATTAAAAAATCTTTTGTTATAGCAAAAAATAATACACAGTAATAAAAATAGAATCACCAGTTATGCGTTTGATGTTTCAGCTCGCAGTGACAACTGTATTCATACTGGGACAATGACTGGCCAGCTCTTGGAGCCGTTTGACATTTGACCCATTTTAGGCTGTGTATTAAGGAGCTGTGTTATGCCATGCTTGTTTTCTTTCCCCTTTGTGTGAAGAAGTGCCTCTTGTTCTCTGTTGTAAATGCTCTTGCACATTGTTTCCATTTGTGTCCGTTAATTCTTGTTTCACTATTTGTGCTAAAGAAATCTTCTGGGATCACTTTGTTGGTGCCTTTGAGGATTTTGAATCAGGTCCCCTCATAGTCTTTTCTGTTCAAGTCTAGAAAGGGTAAATTCCTTTAGCACTACAGTGAATGGCAAGAATGTTCTTAGATGAGAAATCTTTTCCCTAAGCAGCCTCTTCTAGTTCAGTGCTACATATTTTGTGTATAGAGTAGTACATTTTATATACTATTATACTCTTACATGTATAGTTTATGTACCACCAACATGAAACACCCTGCACCAGTCGACATTAAGTGTTGTTTGTCATTTATTTGTATCTTCTTTTTGAACGTTATTTGTTGTTTCTGCAATGTTTGCTAATCCACTTAATTTGGTATTATAGAAAACGTGACAGTATATTAACTATGCTAGCATCCAGCTCTTTGATATTGTAACGCATATGGCGGACATTAGAGGCTGTGCGAGCCGGCTTACCAGCGCGGTGACGTCACTGCCCTTCCCTGTGAATAGCAGGGACCTCAGCCGCCAGGCTGAGGGAGGATCTCCCTTTAGCTCAACTGGCCGGGTCCCTGTTGAGTGACGCCGGAGGCCTGGGTTTGAGTCCCCAGCGGTGGGGGGCCGACCTGAAGTGGCAGCGGCGAGGGCGCATACCCACGTGAACCAGAGAGCGCTGCAATATAAATTAAGAAGATCAGTGGTCCTAGTACATCTGCCTGTGGTACTCCCTTAATTGCATCACCCCTTTTTTATTTCCCCCTTTATTTATCTGCTTACTAGTTAATAACCAGTTCTCAAGCAAAAATACTCTTGTTTCTCTGATTGCCTACCGACTACAGTTTGAGAATTAATCTTCACACAAGGAGCTTCATCAAAAGTCGTCAGGAAATCTAAGTCATATCTAATGTCCTACTGTATGTACAACCATATACTATATGGATACGGTTCACAGTTGGCTAGTGACAAGGTAATGCAGCTGAATCATAGAGCTCAGTAACTTTACCAGTTGAAACACGCAGTAGCCTCCTAAATTGTTACAGTCCCTGAATTGCATTCAGTTTTTGTTTCAGTTTACTGAATAATGTTTGAGAATAGAATCAAAACCAGGCAGCCTTCAAAAAATAAAAGCAGTTAATATCTGTTCAATTGAAGATACCTCCTTTTTTGAAAGATGCAGATGAGACAATTGTATTGCTAAAGAAATATTGTCCAAGAATACAGAGAACAAATATATTCAATTTTCAATCACTGGGTCTGAGCAGAGCACAAGAGAAGTATCTGGAATCAATTTTTGCTTGAACAATTTAAGAACTGAAACCGTTCTTCTTTTTAGTTTTTGATATAGATAGGAGGTTTTAATCTTTCATTGTTTTTTATGAAAATGCCATTTGCAATCAGACTGATAACTGCAATTGTTACACAAATGTTGCAGATTCCTAAAATGGAACATACTGTGCAAGAATCACATATTATATAAATATTAAGGATGTAAACATTTTCTTTTCAGTTCTGCTTTAATATAGCAGTGTTTAAAGGCAATTTTTCATTTTCTCATTTTCATTTGCATCCATAGGCTTAGTTGTACAGTATAAGCAGAAGAAGTTACCAAAGACAAAAATGCAGCAGAGAATTATGAAACACCATTTTGTTCAAGTAAGAGTAGCAACTAACAGACTTTGTAAACTGTGTTAAGCCAATGCATTGTTGCAGAATGGGCGTATTTCCTTCTTAGAAACTGGACACTTTACTTTAAGGGATTGAAAGTGTGAAGAATATTAATAAGATTTAAATGAAGTGGAAGAGTCTCTTTAGTGGGTGTCTGGTGCTTATTTGTTTCAAGATTTTTCTTCTGAAGCCAAAAGGTCCTTTTGTCTTACACGTTTTAAATGGGAACTGAAAGGGATGCATTCATTCAGTGTTGCTACTGTGCTGGGAATAGGATGAAGAACTCTTTTAAGCTTTTTCTAAAAAAAAAAACTCAACTGCCTTTGATATTTCATAACCTCTCCTTCTGTTTGCAATGTCTAATGCCAGAAGCAACAAATCCTTTAATCCTAATAGGAAACGATTTGGATTTAGAAAAGTTTCCACAAGTCCCTCAGCAGGTTTCTTTATGGTGTTTTCAAGACGGATATTCTACTCATTGAACTCACAAAAAAATCTTTACTAGTATAGCAAATATGAACTTATCCTAAAACTTTCATTTTCCAAAAGAGCCGATAATTCTTTCTGTTTTGTTTTTAAGATTGTTACAGCAACCTGAAACGTTAGATACACTGAATTACTTTTTGATTAATTTTGCCATTATTATTTATTTTTAAATAGCTAGGACAGTTTAGTTAATACCCTTTGCTTAATATTTTATAGGCATTTTCAAAACAAATAAGTTTTCTTAGTTACCCACTCTGCAGTTAGAATACTTTACACTTGTAATGGACTGTTGAATTGAACTATTTGATTGGAGAAGTACAAACTTTTTTCTTCTTGAAATTATTTTCTTGGTGTTAAACTTTATCAGTTATCAATATTTATTTTAGTTTAAACTTACCTTCAGGGTTGCAGACAAGGGTGGATTAAAGTGATAAGAGGCCCCCTAGGCTACACGTTCTGTAGGCCCGTCCTACCCTACCCAAAAAAGCGAGAGAAAATGCTGTAATAATTCAGTGAGGCGTACTGCCGATTCAAACGGAATATGACGCGGCACACACAAGGAACACACACCCACAGTACTATAGCCTGTAATGCAAGTACAGCAATGCAACCACTAGATCAGCTTCACAGCCAATCTAAGAGCTGACTCGTCATCATGTTCAGCGTTGATGTGGTCTGCGCCCAGGCTAGAGCTAACAGCAGCTAACCTATCAATCACGGTTGTGTAGCACACGTTGGCCATAAACTCGGGGTCAGGGTCTGGCTCAATTTGGCGACTTTTTAAGTAGATCTTGCTCATGATGCTCTTTTAACTGCTGTGCTTTTCATTTTTGCGGCCCTCTATAATATAGTAACGAGTACGGGGCCGACATACAGGTTGTATGAGCCCGTTGCAGCGCAGTGACAGCACCCCCCTCTACTCCCCTGCGCATAACAAGGATGTTGGCCGCCCAGGCTAGTGAAGGTCTTCTTTAGCTCAGCCGGCATTACCCCTGTTGAGCAACACCGGAGACCCGGGTTTGAACCCAGGCGAAGAGGGACGAAAGGGGGCGGGAGCGGCGAGGGCACAAGCCCGAGAACCCAAACTCACTGAAATATTTTCTGTCACACATTTTGATGCTAGCCACCGTAAACTTGCACCAGAGATGACCTACTGAGTGACACAACAGTAACTATAAAAGCCGCCAAATACATTTTAAACTGCGAGCACATTGCATCTATCCAATCATCGATTCACAAATTATTCAACATTTTTATGGACCAATGGCGGCCCACTGGACCTTTACAAAAATAATAACAATAATCCTGGCCAATCAGGGGCCCCTAGGCTACAGCCTATGCTAGCCTGTTTGTTCATCCGTACCCATACAAATATTTCCTGGGCTTTACAGTATCAACATATCAATATAAATGTTAGGTATCACACAAATTTAATTATTGCAAGGTTGGTTCAAGGGAAATAAACAATCTTGTTTGCAAACTGCAAATCCAAAACTGGACACTATGGAGTGAGGGGGTATGGCAACAGAACTTTGTTTTTTGGAAAGGCACAGACAAACAATGAGGAGGCCTTTCAACCTGTATAAGCCACTTAGTTACTAGTAGCTAATTGATTTCAAGTTCTCAGCCTAGCTGTTTCTTGATAGAAACTGGGGTATCGGCTTCCGCAACATGCTTGAGTCACGTTGCTTGGGCTCTCAGAGCCTTTCATTGCAAAGAGCTGTGTGTTGTCAGTTTAAAATACGCTTTCTCACAGTTTCTGCTTGTGTCCTAAGGTTTGTATTTCTCTGTTGATCGAAAAAGATGCCACTGAGCAGAGCATATTCAAAATAAAATTCAAAGAGCTTCATTGACAAGACTCATAAATTAGTGTTGCCAAAGTAGACATGATAAACACAACATTTAAAGACATTTAAAGTATGAACATATTATTGGACATTTACGTACATCACATAAAACATTATTGCGAGACAGGTTCCTTGTCTGTTCCTCAGGCTATGAAAGTGATCACATACAGGGTTGCAGCTCTACTGAGTTTCCTCCCCAATAGGATTGCAAAGGTATTCGGATTCTGGCAGGTGTGGGAATTCTGGGATGAGATTTATTATTTAAGCAAAGAATGTTTTCTAATCCCAGACTACTGTATTTCTTCTAGTATAGCAGAAGGTGCATCTCTGTCTTTGCTTCTCCCCACTGGCAGCTGGTCTTCTCTGGGCAGCCTATGTCACCCAGTTTCTATGACCAGCTATGGTCACTGAGACTGTACATTGTCAGAGTCTGTTTCTTGCTGCTGTCTCTTGCCCTGATCAGATACTCAGTCTGTGTCTATTGTTTAAATGTATCAATCCAGTTTGTGTTCTGTTTGCAAGTGTCCCAGATCGTAAGGTATTGTTATCAGTATCATTGATATACTGTATTGGTATACTGTATTAGAAATAGCAGCAGACTTTATACAGACTCTACTAGCGCTACACTCATTACATTATCCAATTTGAGATATACTTTATTTTTATCTCACTGCTTACTATGATAATTATTTCTCTGTTTTAGCTTGGTGTAGAAGCCTGAGTGTCAGGCTGTACAGTATGTTCAGTGTACCCCCGCTAGACGGAGGCCACAAGGCTCTGAGGCAGTGCACAGGGGACTCAGGTGTGCAGCAGGAGAAAGTCTGGGAGTGGTAGAACTCCATGTCACTGTCATCATTCCTCCCAGGATACAAAGACTATGCACTTCAAGACAAATGCAGATTAAACACTGAAATACAATGTATATAATAATATTAATCATAATGGGCCGGAGTATGTAACTATGGAGAAATTGTGCTGCACAGTATTTATATTTGTAAGTGTGCTGTGGGATGGAAAACACTGCCCTAGGATTCCGTTTCCATATAGGTGATGCTGTAGTTTGTTCTAAATTTGATTGAATTTACATGTAAGTGGAGACGAGCAAAATCCCTTTTATAACAGAAGAAAACAACTGTGCGTGTGCAGCTTTCAAGTCAATTATCCCCATCTTGATTGACTGTTGGAAGATTTTTTTTTGTTGATACCTTATGAAAAATATTTATTGTTTCCTTAAATACAACTCACAAAATACCAACTGAACCCGGAGAATTGATTAACAAGTGCTTTCAATACCAGTATCTGCCTCATCTTTACTTATATTATTTAATATGCAATGTCATCTTTCTTTAGCCTGGGGCATGTTGTTGATTTCTTCCTTGGTAAATACCTGAGTGAAATAAGCATTTAGTGCCATTACCCAGTCATTGTCTAGCATTGATTCATATCACAAACACATACAATCTTTTAGCATTATGTTTTATTACAGATTCATCATCAATGGCAGTTCTTAAATACAGTAGTGACAAGACTTGTCACCCTTTAACAAAGCAGATTTTTGAAATTGGATTTACTTTTATTGTTGAGACAATTTTTTTATTTTTATGCTTTTGTCTGTATTGCTCTTAACAGCTTGTGTTTTTTGCACTTTCTTAATTCTAAAAAAATAAAATAAAACAATTTGGGGATAATTCAGATGAACCTCTTACTGTCACAGTTTCTTAACATTGAACGTGATACAGGATACTTTGTTTGAAGCCCAGTTAGTTTTCAGGAGTTCTGTCTTTCTGTTCTTATTTGGGTCAGAGAATAAATGTCTCATACTTGTTTTCACTATATATTCTGACAAGCTCCGTAAAAGTATAATGATGGCTATTACATAAACATGCTTAATTTACCAGTACCTTATTAGAGTGTTATGAGTGAACAAAGCCTTAAGACTGTTCTGGAGAAAAAAATGATTTCAAATTGCATGAATAAGGTTATTAAAGCTTGGTAAAAGATGCTACGGGTTGCCTTTTGTGCTTCCTTTATACATTTTTTTGCTTTCTTGTCTAATTTATGAAAAGATTTTTTCTATTCCTATTGAGCAAATTGTTTCTAAATACATGCTATCAGAATACTCCTATGGATCAGGAATTAGTTATTAGTTGCAATTACTGGTCATCTATTATTGCCATATAATAGATCTAATTAAAAACCAACCTTTTTAACTTCAGAGGAAGCAATTTCAAGATAGCCTTTTAAAAACCTAAAGATAAAAAAAGCTAACCTCATTTATAAATACTATCCTTCTCTTAAGATATAAAGAAATATTCCAACAAGCAATTTTGAATGGACAGTAGCACCCTGTGAGTTTATTAGATTGGGTTATATTAAGTCTACATTGGTCTTGTCACAAAGTGAAAAGAGATGGTGAATGAATTGTCAATATGCACATTAGGCTGGAAATGATATGTGTTTACAAAACGTTTATTTCATTTAGATGTACTGAGCAACTGAAAGGTTACTAGCAATAACAGGGCACTATAAGTATAATATTTAAATACATATACTGTACATATACGTGTGTGTTCATTTTCAATGTTTGTATTCTAGAAGTGCAAAATTACTGCACCAAAACATTTAAAAGACACATTTGTCAGCTTGACACCTGTTAATTGTGTCTGGCTCAGTTGCAAATACTTAAACTTAGGATTGATGGTTAGCAAGTTTAAATGTGAAATATAATCGCAAGCAATAGGAGTTGAAAAGATTCTGACTCTTGGATTTGGCTAAAATGGACAATTAGCTGTAGCTCTTTGGATGAGCAAATGCAGCTTGTCACTTCGGAGAAGGTCACAGGGACTTCCCCAATTGCTGACTTCGAGACTCAAGACAACACCTATTGAGCAACTCATTTCTGAAGTTGGAGAATGTCTCAGTCAAACAATGGGCACACAGTCTTCCCAGACACACCCACAAATAAACTGGAAAATCTGGAGGTCAGAGTAATCAAGTGTGAGGACAAAGGGCACCACAACATCTGAGTTATGCTTTGTTCAGGGGTACAGTATCTGGACATCCAACTGGATTCCTGAAAATCCAAGGTTGGTTTCCAGCTTAGCCATGAAGAGATTTATTCACAGAGAACACACAGGATATATAGGGATCACTCTTTTGAAATCCCTAACCAAGCCTCAGGTTTATATTTCTAAGTTTTCTGGATACACAGACAGCTCTTTTCAAAGGAAAGCAGGCAGTCTGGTGTTGTCTACACAGCAGAGGCATCTGTTTTGTGTTTCGTATTGCTTCCTAGCAATGAGGGGAAGGCTATTAAAATGCAAACAAAGTATTGGAACATACAGCTAAATGTGTAGAACATAAATCAAGGCCACATTTAAATTTAAATATTGTTTGTGATTTTGGTCATCATGTTACAAGAAAAATATTGCTGCTCGTGCACAGTCAAGAGAAGTTCAGCCATTCTTGAGCTTAAGTGAATGTCCTATGGTGATAGGTTTAAAGAGCTTAGTTTCCAACAGAGAAGATTACAAAAGAACCTGATCTAAATACAGTATTCAAAACTCTCAAAGGTATTGACAAGTCAATCCAGTGAACCTTTTCATTATTAACACTGAAACATGAAGTAGAGGTCACAAGTGCAGACTGTTCAAGTGCATTTAAATCTGAGAACAGGAGAAACATCTTTATACAAAGAGTTGTAGGAGTATGGAGCAAGCTACCCAGCCATGTTTTTAAAGGCAAAACTCTGGCTCTGGCCTCTTTCAATAAATGGTTGGATAAGATCCCTGGATCTGTGTCCTACTATCAGCCTGTTGGCCTTTGATGGGCCGAACAACCTCTTCTCATTCATGTCCAGATTATACGCCAGTGACTATAATTTAAAAACGGTACAGTAGCTATTGTTTCTAAATA
Organism: Lepisosteus platostomus; assembly: GCF_059453375.1. Lineage (NCBI taxonomy): Eukaryota > Metazoa > Chordata > Actinopteri > Semionotiformes > Lepisosteidae > Lepisosteus > Lepisosteus platostomus. Next base: position 49,016,530 of record NC_142613.1, read on the forward strand.
TAAAATGAAAAATAACCCCATGAGTTTTGAAAATGTTAACATATTAAGTTTTTTGGAGTTTGAGAAAGCTAAATTAAAGGGGAACCTCAATGGTATTTTGGGGTTAGTAAGAATCAGTATTGATTTTAAACCAGAGTAAAAGTAAAATGTAACTAGTAAAGCCTCCAATTTACACCACAAAATAGATTACATTTCCAGGTGTGAGCAGCGCCATGTTCTGGGATTCAGAAAGAGGCACCAAAAACTTCCGACAATATGTGCAGCCCTATAACATTGTAAACAAGGAGGCTTGTGAATAACTACCCAACTTGCCCGTCCTCCACCACACCCCTAGTCTAAGGATACTTCAGCTCAACTCACAGAGAACTCAGCACTCAGTATTGGGTTTACCCTGGTGAGCTTACAGTACCTACTGCGTTTAGCGAATTCTGTTCTCCTGTGTTTGAATTCTCAGTGACCGGATTTCTGCTCTTCACACGACTTCGGCTTCTGGATTTCGTCTTCGTCTTGTTTCCTAGCGCTTCACATGGTAACTGAATTTTGGAACTATCAATTACCAGGATGACTGGATCTCCCCTTGGCTTTGTTAGTAAGGAACTCATCTCGGGTTTTCGCTGGTGTTTTTGTTCTTGGACCTGGATTTCCTTATTATTCAGTTTTGGTTACTCACTGTCATCTAGTTCTGCATAATTCCGTCTACTACATCGCAACAAGCTTGTGCATATAACTTTACAGATTTAGCTGACTGTGCTGCAGCTCATGACTAGGGTAGGAAGAGTTATAAATTGGCTTACGAAATTCTCTATGCATTCATGTTTCTTTCACATTCTCCCTTGATATGTAGAAATTACTGTAATACACACAACAAATCAAATGGCAATAGTAACATGATATATCACACAGGTTTTTGTCTACACTAAAGAAAGATGTCAGTCTAGATGCCGTCCCAACAGGCAGACTCGATGCTGTCTTCTGGAACACAAAATGGTTTGGGCCATAACTACTACCATTATTTACTGGGAAGCTAAAGGCTCTAAACTGGATCTCTATTGCTAAGACCTCAGTGGACATCAGAATCAGTCACCACCTGCACTTTCTTTGTCTCTAGTCCTGTAGATGCCACACATCATGGAGGAGATGGATGTCAGTAAACCGATTATAACCAACAAGAAGTGCAACTCAAATTCTGTGGGTCTAAGTACATCTCATTTCTACTTGACCAAAAAAACCTCCGAGCTCCACCAGTTGTTATTTGCAAAATTCCCCGTCACTATGAAATAACACCAAACAGGCTTAAAACAACAAAGCCTGGAAACTTGTGGTCAAAACAAGCCTTACTAGTTTTGCTATACAAAAGCTTGATTTTGAATGTTAAACTGTAATAGGTACTTATTTTATTACAAATGATGCCTACATATACAGTATGCGTGTCTAAAGGGAATCACTTTCAATCCTTCCTGCACTTTATAATAAAGATTGCTGTTTAGCCATTGACCATTACTAAAAGAACACAACAGAACCCCAAATTCTAACTTAGTTTGCAACAATCTAACATATAATCATATCTGTTGAAAGCAACAATGAAAACAAGTGCACCTTTGGTGGTTTTTCTGTGTAAACAAATGTTTGTTGCCTTCCCAAAAGCAAAGGCAAATGGATAACTATAAATGAAAAATGGACAAAAACAAGCCAACTACAAATAAATATATATATATCTTCACGTTTTGTTAAAATCACAAAATGAAGTACCTTAGAACTGCAATAAGTTTGTAAGTTTCAATACAACATACAGGTAAAATAGGAAACATTTCTCTCATTATGCATGTGTTGCCATTCATTCAGTTGGAGTTGTTCCAAGGGCATCCTTTCAGTGAAATGAAAGCTGCAGATTAAGTTTGAGTGGAATTAATAGGTGTGCTTTAAATGAATTCTTTAATTAACAAGAACAATATGACTGATATATTTGAAATGTTTATGTTTTTCTTTTTAATTAACTAAAAAACAAACTGCATAGAATGAAGCAACAATAAAAATGTGTGAAAGCATTTAAATGAAGTTGCTCCAAGAACAAAAAAAATCAGTAAATATTTTTTTAACGCTCCTGCTAGGTATTGTACATATTTTTTCAAGGTTTTTTCACATTCTTTTGTTATACAAATAGCTGAATCAAAAAAATAAAAAATGGGGAAGTTACAAATGTTTTCAGTGAAATACAAAAGATTAGAAAATGCAAAACAAGTTGATTAAAAGTGTCCTATTAAATAATATTCATCTGTGTTGAATGCTACTATTAATGCTACTAATAATAAAAGTCAGGAAAAAGAAAACCATGACAAGAGTCAATTATAAAAATTTAAATGTTCTTTACTCCCGTTTTCTCTAAAACTTTCTTTCTTGTTAGCTTATCTTATAAAATGAGAGAATAAAAAACACATTCAAACCAGTTACATGAGTGTGTCACAGACTGATAGAATATCTGGATACAGTTAATTCTCCTTGAACTTTTCAGCTCATGAAAGCACGTGTAGTAAAGGGAATTTAATAGGTCCTATAGTCCTTATAAGCAGCATGGGACCTATTATATTTAGCAAAAAGTAGTTTTTGCCTCACATTATGAGTTATCTCTGGAGACTTTCTAAATAAGTTAAATGTGGTGTACTAGGCCAAGCTGATTTTCTTCCTCGTGGAAACACATCTAGGATGGCCAAAAGAAAAATACAGTGGTTTGCTTTATGAGAGGGATAAGTCTCCAGGAAATTCACAACATTTTGTTATATTCTTTCATGTTTTTTTGAAGAATTAAGAGAAAACTAATGGGATTTTGAAATATAGAGGGTTGGGCACACTGTGCCACATGGCCTTACTGAATATGTAATTTATAATTAAACAGGAGATTAGATCTTAACACTGAAATCATTTACCACATACTGATCAAAATATCCTACCAAAAGACAAACAACTTTAAGATTTCATAGATAAATATAAGAAATTATATTTTTACCGGTTTTAAAATGAAAAAGTATAGCTCATGAGCTTATTCAGTATTTTTATACATGACACATATCAAACATTACTTGTTTTCTTAAGGGTTATACAAACTTTTACATTGTTACATTTGCCAGTAGTTCCTAGCAAACTAAATAGCAGTTCAGTGATTCACAATCTGAGTTTAACTAGCTACTGTACTTCATGCAGAACTGCAGGGTGTACTTTTATCCTGTGCTTTTTTTCTTCTTTCATCTGCAATGTGCTGACCTATGACAGAATACATGGAACTTTGCTGATAATTCTTCATAATCTCTTTATTTCTGACATTTATGGTGCATTTTCAGGTTTATTTTCTAGACGCTTTTAATCCCAGAAAGACGAACAGCTGGTGGAGACATGTCTCAATTATATATTTCCTTGGGAAAAAACAAAAGGACCTCAGATGCAGCAGTATCTATTGTGCTGTAGTCAGCTATTGACAGCACCGCATATTAAACTTGTACTTTTCTCTCCTGTAATGAGAGAAATAAGGACAAGACTGTGAACACATTTAAATAAGCTGTTACAGAATGGGTTGGACAAATGTTATGTAGAAAACATTTTGTTCTTAGGTGTATGTTGTATTGTATGTATGTGAATTGCACATACAGTAGCCTTCAAATTGTGTCCCTGGGATTAATAGAACACCACAGGAATATTTCTTACCCATTTATTCCCGATCATTTGTAGGTTTGTGTCCTTTCATGTGCTAAATCTTCAGTAAGCCTTATAAGATTTATATGCGAAGTGATTGAGAAATTGTTTATGCAAAATATGTTTTGAAAAACACGTTACTAGACAGACTTTATACCATTTGAAAGGATAAAGAGAATGATAACCAATAAACCATCTTCAGTATTATTTTTGGTCAGCTAACACAAATATATTACACTTTTTTGTCTTTGCCTGATATTTTCAATCACCTGGTTCTTATCAAATAATAAAAATCTGATGGTGCAGTGGTACAAAATGAGAAGATACATTAGATACCGGGTCTGCCTACAGTGGGGTCGCTGTCAGATTTTGTAAGTAGAAGGTAATTGGAATCTAAGCAGAAGACAGGGCTTCTATGAACAAAACTGGTGTAAGTAAATGTAATTACACTGCAGCCCTGAATACTGAAATTTTAACAATGTTCTTTTAAACATTTACAGATGAGCTAGTTCTTCCTAGTAATTACATTACTGGTTCTTTTGTACGGTTCTACTTCTCTTGGTTACTGTATGATAGGGCCAACTGAACTGGACTACTATTTCTGTCAGAGGCCTCAGCACTGTACTGATTACCCTCACTATGTAAAACAGTCTTGCAATCCTCTAATTTCTCAGAGACAGTCGGTCATAAATTCAAGAACAAAACCCAACTATCAACCAAACAGCATAGAAAAGACAATATAAATAAGTCGACAGAGGCTCTGAAACCTCACATTTGGTGATTATACTGCCAAACCTGTATCAGGAACATGAAAAATAGTTGTTGAACCATGTAGAAAAAAAGCTAAGTTATTTTCTATATGAAGTTTAAACAGGCAACATTTCTTTTATTCTATACTTTTTACCTATTGTGGCGGACACAGACAACAGACTGTTTATCAGTCAATTAATCCAAAGAGAAATCCACAACTGTTAATCTGTATTCAACTTCACTGCACTGCACCTTTAATAAAAACATGCATGTTAAAATGGACTGCTGTTTCTTTTGATGCTTATTATGAAGGTAGATGCCAGTTGCAGACATTAAGCACCTCAACAAACAAAATATTACCCTCTGTCAAAATCAGCACAACTCCCAGCTTCAAGCAAAGAAATAGCCCATGCAATTTTCTCTTTTTAATTGTATTTTATGTTGATGAAGATTGTCTTTCACTGGGACTCCATTGTTTGTTTAAGGGAACAAGTGGGTGAAGAGCTTAATTTAAAAAATGTCCTTAGCTCTTCAGACTGTCATCTACTGTAGTCTTTTTTGCCTTTCAGTGATTATATGTGTATTATAAACAGCCCAATTTGATAGAATAAAATAAATGCAGCACTCCATATTTGGTATAACTCATATTTGGTATAACTGAACCATCACAGACCTATGACACGAATTAAACTGAGAAGGGTCACAAAGGACAATACTTCAAGACAGGATTTGGAGAGGAGGAATTGAAAATGTGCTTTACAGATTAATTCAAAAACAAAACTGAAAAAAAATATTAAGAGCTTTGATTGTGTGTGTTGGGCTGGCTTTTATTGGAAAGCAAAATGTTTTATTTTCTGTGATAAGTTTTCCATTTTGAGGGAGTGGAAACCTGTGCATAGAAGTGTATAACAAATTCATTTAAAACTGAATTTACAGATGTCACATTAAGGTTTTTGTTTTTCTAATATTTTCAAGGCATATTTATGCCCCAAACACTCCTTTTCTTTGAGCACAGAGTCTGAGTGCCTGCTAGCTCTTGTTGACTTTGCAAAAGAAGGAGGAAAGGAGGGACTGCAGTTTGTGTGGATTACTGCCTAAGTACAAAACTTCTAAATCAACAATAAAATGCATATATTCACTACATATAGTTTTTCATCATCAATTACTTTCTTGCAGGCTTGTTTAAATCATTTTATTCAATTACTGATTTATTCTTCTACACAACAAATTAACTTATGGTTTATGCCAACTTATATTGTACCTTATTTTTAAGATGTGGGGATAAAACAAAGACAAAATCATGCTTGTATAAAGGAGAATCTGATTTTAAGTCGCCGACACTGCTGATAGACATCACAGAGTGATAAAAAACAGTACCCAATCATACGTTAGTCAGTTGGTCCAGCTCAGTATTGAAGTGGCTTTAGTCTGCTAATTAGCCAAAGCCACTCTTCTTCTAAATGATAGGCTAAGATTGCCAGAGGATGATTCTTATAGTAGTAATACTGGTAAGCAGTAATTCCGTATAATGAGACTTTTGTTTTGTAGCATTATGAAGATCTTCTTGAAGTCATCCTCAATGGTTTGCCAAAATGACTGCCATGTTAAATTCCCTCTTTTGGATTGATTTCCATGAGCCGTAATTACAGCCTGTTACTTGGGAGTTCCATTGAAGTCTCAATTTTCTTTGAGCTGGGAACTCTTGTCGGGAGAGCCAGGTGTGTGGTAATAGCTGCAGCTCATACCATCCGCTTACCGTTTAAACTCAGCTGAAATGCTGCTGCAAGTCTTTGATTTTTGTGCTTAGGATCAATGGGTTGCCTTGACAGCCAAATGTGATTTATGCATATACATGAAATCATCTTTATGTGTTCATATATTGCGTATGATTTTTGTACAGTTTATTTTGCTTGAAATTGAGCTTTCCAATGTAGCAGATTATACTTAGGGGTCGAGGTTTTTGAATGGAAACGTATTTTCAGAGGGTACAGGAGCTGTTTAAATGTTGGCATGAACATCTTAACTAGTTCCGTTTGTGTGTCCCTGAGTTTTTTACATTGTGACTTTATCTTTATTTAGTTCACATGATGCATGTTACAGCAGTGTTGTTCCTGAAGGCTTTTCCAGACATCAGCACACAGTACATAATGTAGGACAGACTAGTGTATGTATTCAATTATTTGAGTAATTCTCATATATACTTTATTATTTATCAACAGCAATGATGTTAATGTAACTTTCAAAAAATGTATAACAGTTCAAAAGGTCTTCTTTATACAAACAATAATTACAGCAGATTGACGTGTGGTGTATATATGTATTCCATATCTATGGTTAATGGAGAAATATACTCTATTTCACATATATTAATATTAAAAAAACATTCTTGCTTATATATACTACATTTTTAAAATAGAATTTCAGAATGTTAAATGCATTGTCCACATAAAATGTATTACTGGGTATAATTAATAAACAAATATATTCACACTCCAAACATTATTGCCTAACGCATAAATTAGACCAAGAGAACATTACATATATATACCATTATTTATAAAGCAGATTACATAAATAATATATTCTTTGCACAATACTTTTTTTTATAAAGGATATTTTAAAAAAATACTAATCATTCATTTATACTAATATACTATTTCAGTAAATATATTGGAATATGTACACTGTAGATGTAATAACATTTTTTCATAATATATTATACAACTATATTTAGTGGTTGAAATTATATCTGTAAAAGTGCTTTGGGGTGCATTCTATACTTCTGTATAGTAAGTTCTGATATAATTCTTCATATATACCAATCATGTCACACAGATTGTTTTAATTTTTATCTGTACATAATTGTAGAGTGTTTCATAGCATTGCATCCTATTCAAAGGTGTTAATGATGTATATAGCAATAGTTTGTATTGACATTTGACTTCATTTTAAACTTTTGACTATTTAGGTAGTTTAAAGAATGATATGCTTAGTATTTTGTATTTCTGTTCCAAATGCGCACTGAGCTTGTATGAAAAACATAGTACCACATATTTTTTGCTTTTGTTCTGCAGTTCGGGGTGATCAGTATTATATTTTTCATTGGTATTTTAAAGGAGTGTACATAAGTATAAACATTCCAAAGTGGAGTAAAGTAATCTTTTTGCATGCCTCTCTGTATATTACTGTGGGAAAATATTGCAGGAAATCAATGCTATCGTTTCTGAGTTCAGCTCCTGACTTATCAGTTGAAATCATTATTCCAGTAAGCAAAAGAGCAGAATGTTAAGAAAATCATAGTGAAATGTACCATGCAATGTACCAGTGAGGGGATTTCAAAAAGCTTTCTGATTCTGCACAGTCGCTGTGAGGACTGATTTGACCAGAATCAACTTGGAGAACAACCTGAGATTCTGCCAAGAAAAGAAACACATGGAAAACCTGAATAGGCATCCTTCCCTATCCTTGCTAGAAAATCTGTTTTATTCGCTGTGCAACAAAAGAAAGGCTCAAAAATGGCTAAGTATGTGTAATGTATGTATTGCTTATAAATAGACACTCCTTAATTTGGGTTTCCATCTGTGTTGTGCAGCCCATGAAAGCAGAGTGGTAGTGTATGCCTTCTGGCAAGCCCTGGTCTGCAGTTGCTTATTTCCCACGCTCTACACACAGAACAGATGCCCCTGTCATGCCAGCGTGATACTGTCTCTCTGGAAATTGTCACGGCCAGAGAGCTGGGCTCTCCGGACTAGCTTATTATTATTATTATTATTATTATTATTATTATTATTATTATTATTATTATTATTATTATTATTATTAATATAGAAATGTGCCACTTACATTGACACTTTTGAGACCGAACTATGGTTTTGTCAACAAAACTAGTACTCTGACACACACTCCACATATACAGTATACACTAAAACACTTTTCAATGCTTAATTAGGTAAAGAATGTCCACTTTGGCCAAGTTTAAATCAAATAGTCAACCTACGCATCATTGTCTGGTGGTAGATTTCTACTGTATAAAAGAATATCTGTGGCACAGAAACAAGATATAGCAAATACTGGGTTTGTATTCCACATTTAGCGTTTGGGTCAAAGGCTTGATTTAATTTTGGCCTTAATGTTTTAGTTTAGTTTATAGGTTTGTTTGAAACCTACCCCATACAAGGTCCCCATTTCTAAGGATTAAAGTACTTCTATTATCTAGTTAACTAAGGTTGTTTTTACAAAAAAAATCACATCTACTGTTGTGTGGCAATTATTTTCTTCACACTGCTTTTGCACATATGTCTTGTGATGTGGGAAGGAGTGAAAACAACGAACATGTAATTTAATGTACAATATTGAATTAAAGAGTACAGATGTGCTGAAGGACACTTTGGTTTTTTATTTGCATAAAATATAAATATTCTAAATGTTCTACTAAGTCAGACAGCCATTTGTGTTTTCTCAATAAACAAGTGATTCATCTTATAATTCTGAATATATGGAGAGCAGCTCAACCTGTTTAACTTAAACTTAAACTTAATAATATTCCTGTGACAATTTGTATGTGTTTGAACACCTTTTCAGAATATTATTAGTTTTGCAAATAGGGAAATTTTAATATTGGGTTAAGCCAATGTGGTTTAATTTCTAAACTCGAAAAATGTTACACGTTTGGCTAAAATATGTTGGTTTAGAACAATTCATATTGGGAAATGTAATACATTTTTAATTGAGCTCAAAGAGTATTGGAGTATTATTTTTCTGGAAAAAATTAAAACAACCTTAAATATCTAAAAAACAAGCATATAAGACTAATGGACAATTTAGTGAAGGTTTATGAAATACAAGAGCTCAGACAGAGACTGGCTGTGACTGAGTAATGATTTTAACGTAATCACCAAAGTAAGGTAGACAAATTCAAGAATTATGTTGCCAACAAATAATGTCAGTGACAAGATTGTTTCATCAATGTGTGGTTTTCTTAAACATTCTGCAATACATCCTGTCTTGATGTTTTTTTCCCCCTGTGTTCTCTGGTCAATTCAATTCTAATATTAATTTTTAATATTTGAAAATGTTATGGTACAGATCGATTTTTCATGTTAAATCCTACCATTGTATCACAATCTAACAAGAATAGTTATACATTTTGTTTTTATTAATAGACGGGATGATACCTGTGAGGGAAAAGGCAAAATAAACACTAAATCTGGAAAATGAAGAGGGGGGAGGGGCTGCTAAAATTATTATCATTATACAGAGATAAAAGCCACATTGTCATAGCGCATTATCATGTTTTGCACGGCCTGCATCATTTTGTTATTTGTTTTCTTTGATTTTTTTTTTAAACTTGTGTTCTTTTAATACTCTTCATTGAGAATGCATGTGAGGGCTTACCATATGAACATGTTCTCAGTACCTACTCAGATCTTTCTGTAATTTGCATTCTTTTGTGTGCAGATAAAGGCTGCATGAGCCACCTATTCTGAGGACAGAGTTTACCAGCTGCTATCCACTGCTAGTCCTCATTAGGAGCCTGCTGTGCTTCTGAGAACCACACCACATGTTACACCCTTCCTCACCCACACATTAGCCTGTTACTGCTCCCTAAATTACCAGCTACAAAAGGTTGCTTTGCCCCTCAATGCAGACAAACGCCTGTCCCCCTGTTCGAAAAGGAGCCGCGCCATGATCTCGGCAAACTAATTGAGCGGGGGCAAAGGCTACTCTTTTAAGCAGGCCAACAGGTTGTCAGAGGAAACGCCATCATGGCTGACATCTTAATCTTTGTGAAATGCATTAAAGTTGCCATGTGTTGGAAACAGTACTTTTCCTTTCGGTGTTTAAATGCTCAAGACAAAACAGTTCTTTCAAACGCACTATTATTAGTAGTGTTTGCAAATATGGGCATGTTCACACAATGGAGAGAGCAGGAGTGTTGGGTAAATTGGCCACATAAAGAGGTACAGTATAACTAAGGAATTAATGGTATTACCCACAAACAGATGTAAAGCATGAATAGGAAGATGTAGAAAAGTAACTGTCTGATGCAACTAAAATGAAAGAAGAGAATGATATTTTTTAAATCAGTTCAAAAATCTAACCCTGGCATTTTACCCTCTTACACTTTATAAACTTTGTCTTAGGTGTCTGTTTCCATTAACTTCTCTTTGCTTCTAGATTATTACTGTTTTGTTCCGTCTGTGCTATACATGTTCTTTTTGTCAGGATTTTTATGGCTGATAATTGTTTTTCCTTTTAACCTTAAATTGGGAGCTTCTTAATGTGACAAAACTACCTACATAGTTATCTTTCTTTCTTGACCCATACATTATTCATTGAGTGGTATCATTAAGAACACTCAACAAATTAAGCATAATTGTGGTATAATTCATGATAGCTATAACATCATTTTCTAATTTCATTTAATTATATATGTTTTGCTTTTTACTCCATGTTACAAAAATAAAATTCTTTGGCTAGCTATGTAGTTTTAATAAGTGCAAAAATAACTATTTTTATTAGCTGTGACATTAAGAATGAGAGAAACCTGAGGAAAAACACCACTTGACGAAGTGTTCTTAAAATATTTTATGCAAGAAATTAAAAATATGCAGTAGGTACAAACATTTAGTTAATCCATCTACTGTGCGAATGTAAAAAAAGAAGATAACCGTCCTTTTGCAAACCATCTGAACTGTCCTTTTGTATATTTGTTTACAGTATGTAATATTGTACTCACACACAACTGTCTTAAAGAGGTCTATTGAAATATCTGTATCATGGAAATGGTGGAATGTGGAACAATGAAATTCGGCATGTTTATAAATATGACTTCAGATAACATGCTCCTATGACAGTGCTCCTTTCTGTGTGCCATGCACCTTCATCCATGCCAGTCATAACGGATGCAGAGAGTGACCACAATGTGGCAATTTAGTGCCCTCTGGTGTGTGCAGTTACAGTTCATGGGAACATATTCCTTTCAACCCTATTTGTATGTGTTTCACATTTCATTTTTTTACAATATAGGTGTTTAAATAGGCCAACTAACTCTGTAAAAACCCTATTCATGTTTGATGCTCCTAGCATAATCATCCATGCTTGCAACATCAATGGTATATTAACCACAAGCAGACTTGAAAGTGTAATTATAAATATATGTTAAAGAACTTGATTTAGTAAACATATATTTTTATGTCATAGTTGTTAATGAGATTCAAACATTTCACATAAATATTTTCTATATAATGTACAATATGTGCCATCTTTGGATATGTTAAGACAGAAATACAAGGAACTGTTTCGCAAAAATGTCAACAAGAAACAGTTTCTTTGAAACACCTTTTGAAAAGCTGGCAGGAAAATATTGCTCATTTGTTGCAAACTGGATTTCAATCTAGCAATGGTAGTGATCCTCATTGGTTGAAGGTTCTTGGAGCTCTGCATTTCCATGTAATAGGTCCTGTATTAAATTACAAACAGTAGTCAGCGGTCTATTTTTGACAGGTTACTGGTTCAGTGTGTTTCGTGGTTTCAGTTACATCAGGTTTGATTTCATCTAGATTTACTTCAGTATTTAGAATTGGGAATACAGCAGTCTATCCCATAGCTGTATCTTACTGGCTTTCAATAAAGGAATATATCTTACAGTGGTTATCAGTGAAGACGTTGTATAATGTAGATTTCAAGTAGATCCATAAAAACCTTTAAAGGGGACTGCAATGCTATTTTTTACATTTTGGGGTTATTAAGAATTGGCATTGATAAGTACATTTTAAACTACAATGATGGTACAAAGTACACAGTAACATGAAAAACCTCCAATTTATATCACAAAATAGACTAAATTTCCAGGTATGTGTAGCACCATATTGCCGTCTTTGTCAGTAATTCAGAACGAGGCAACAAACCGTCCGGTGACGTGAACCAGCTCTTTTACATTACAATATAAACAAGCAGGCTTGTGAATACATCTCTTTTAAACCAATCAAAATATTGCTTAGTTGAAAAATATTTAATGCACATCTAAACTTAGATCTTAAAAGATAAAAGCTCTTAATGAAAAAATCACGTAAATCATGAAGATAGTGCTTGATAGAAAAGAAAATCTGATATCATCCTATGACTGCATTCTATTTTCAGTAGTTGCTTTTTATGAACAAAAATGGTAGGAAAGGAACCTGGTTTGAGCATGAGCTTTGGTTCCTAATATGAAATATATTTTAATTTCAGAAACTGACCTCTCGGGCTTCATAATCATGTAGATCAAAAGCAGAGAAATTTACAATACACATGTCCTATCTCAAATTGACAATATTTGAAAACCAACCTATTTCTGTTGCAATAATGTTCTATAATATCATGAAACCAACATATACAAGGTGACATGTTTTCATGTTTTTTTATACTTTATGTAGACTGCTGATTTGAATGAGTGCAATTGAATTGAATTCAATATATTGACTTTGAGATGCTTTGCAGACAAATACTACTTACTACTACTTAACTCTGCATGCAGATCATGTTGGCACATTTCTGTGGTGAAATGCCTGCTGCACAACCTTTATTTATTCGCTCATCCATCATGCTGAATCTTATGGATAAACTTGTCGATGGGACCAACATCAATGTCATGTTTATTACCCACCTCTTGGATGGTTCAATAACCCTTGGAAAATGAAACGGTTTGAATTTCTGCTGATCCAATCCTCTGTTCTGTGAAAATGAGAAACGTTGTTTGGAGACATGTTTCTCATTTGCTTACAGAGACTAGTGAGCAAGAAGGGCCGTTGAACATCATACTTTTTGGAAACTCTCATTCACGCCCCTGCTGAGATCAGCGGTTTGTGACAAAATGACAAGACCATACAGAAAGCTATAATTAATTTTTGTAATCTCTCTTCTTTGTTGTAGACACTGGTCTGGCTGCCAAGAGAATGGACCGTCTCTTCTTTCCCTCCAAGAGGCAGATAAGACCCTCAGGCAGAGTGTCACACCTGTTCTTCTTTACTGCACAGGAACATCTGTGCTCCAGTATGTTTGCTGTAGACATAACCAATGTTCAGCCTATGTAGATTATTTATTGAAAACTGTGTCACAGCATCAACCAAAAAGATAATCTCGGTTGTGTAACTGTTAACAGTATGCAGATATTTCAACAAGAAAGAACATACAGTACAGAAGCTGGGTTGAATAAACAAAATTAAAACAATATTCAGTGAAATACAAACTAGTCTAAATTATAAAAAAGTCTGAATCTGCAGAACTCTATTAAGTTCATAGAACTAGTGTACGAAACAGTATAAAACAAATCAACAGTGATAAAGGTGAAAGCACCTTTTCTTTTCTTGTGTCAGAATATATAATATTTTTCAAAGTTAATTCACAAGGGGCAGTGGCAATTCTCTTACATCTCATATAAGGTTGGGAATTTTGTTTGAGCAATATTTGTTTCTTGAGGGCCTACAGTCCAGATGTTTCAGGCTTGAAACAGCATTGCCCATTTGAGAGGAGATGCCTTGAGTGGCAGTGCACTGTAAGCCAATCACAGCCACATCTGGTGGGCTAGAGTTCAGCAGGGTATTCTTTGCTTGCTGCTCAGTAGCATTCCTGGCGTAAAATTGTGAGTGTGCAGTGCCATCAGTGAATGAAGGACTGCTCCTCCAGTCTGCAAAGTTGACAGGAAGACTTTGAATAAATACTTTGTTACGGGGAACTTTATTTTGTGAATAATCCGTAACAATCTCTGAAACATTCATAAATTCACAATTTACTGCTATGTAGATGTTTTACAGAGTATGTATTGTTGTAAGGTTTCCACTTTTTCCCTTCTTCATACAGAAGCATACTTTTATAATCTTCTACTGGACCGTAAATCATTTCATTTTAATCTAAAAGTTATTCCCTAAAGGTCTGTATTTTGTAGTACCAAAAGTAGTCTTTTAGCTTCATGGAGGTGTAGAGAGGAGCAAATAGTGTTAATTGCAAGAGATACCTGACAATGAATTAAGTACATTTGATTGGTAAATCTAAATGATTAACTGCAGCCATAATTTATACACATCTGCTCATGACATATCTGCTCTTACAAATACAAATTTGCCTGTATTTTGATTAAGTCTTTGATGAATGTGAATTAAAGACTATTAAATGGCTAAATGAGTTTCTTCTCATCACCCACCGTAAGCTGTACTGACAGGAATCAAAGTTACCTAATAGCAGAAATCACCACCATAAGAGGAGTTTTAAGTAAATTGTTGATGCGTATAACGCAGATTAATTGCAATTCCTTATAGTGTCTAAGGTGTATATGTCTTTTGCACAGCAGTGCACATTCAATTAAGCAGGAATTAATATATATTTAAATGTATAGTTTGCAATTTTATGAATTTAAGTGAGTGTATGTATTAATTTTAAATGTAAAACTGAATTTTGGAGAAATTCAATTGGCAATATTCTATCCTAAAAATACTAGACCAGGGACAGTTCTGGAATTATAACAAAGTTATAACCGAAATCTGGGAGGAAGGAAGGTTAGGTCGTAATGTCACACACTGCTTGCCCAGGTATATAAGGTTTGAATCGGGGACTTCCTCTTCTCTTCACTGTCCTCCCCGTGAGCCCTTGGTTTCCGCCTTCCATTCTGCCCCGCAGGCCTGAGCAAATGTTTGTTTTATGAACTAATTCGGCTACATACAGTAGAATAGCACCTGATTCGAATTTTAAATTGGGATAGCAGTGTACCATTGCTGGATTCTTTCATTATAAAAAGCTTTAAACATTTCTACTTATTCATTCGTTATCAGAAAGCCATTTATTCCAGGTAGCGGTTTTGGCAACTCGGATCCCATCCCAGAAGCAAATGGGGCATGGCAGAATTACAATGTGGATATGAAACCATTTTCTGAAATATAATACGCTTGCTAGAAGCTTGATTTTTATACAATCATCATTCTGACTATAGTTCACTTTTAATGTACTAGACATGTTTACATGAAACAGCTGTCCGGGTTTAGCAATGGGAGTTACATAATCTGACATCAGTTACTGTGCTCTTGTGTTGTTTGATTACAATCTCATCAGTTTATCATGGCAACTATCCATCCTTACTTTTAGGATCAGCCTCTGGAGTTCGGGGGTGAATATCCTTGTGTGTTCCAGAGAATGTCCTGCAAGACTCTCTTAGAAAAATGGCACATGGCCAGTTTCTGTTTGAAAATGAAGGATCCCTAAGGAAATCAGTCATAATACTTGCAAGAAAGTGTATGACATCTGATTTTCAATCAAAGTCTTTTTGGAATTCATGTACAGTATAGCTTGTTTAAGTAATGTCAACAGCAGCCAGGTGCTTCAATTGTATTCATAAGGTGTTAAAGTTCAGGGCATGCTTCATTTGAACGCAATTTTGTAACCATCACAACACTTTCAAAGAGGCTATGTTGCTATAACGACATTCATGGTTGCCTGTGACTAGTTCTCCAAAAGACATAACAGGGACACTGTTAAGATAAAACAACATTTGGCATGGAATAGAACATAACATATTTTAGGATTTGGGGATATTGTAATTTGTAAATAGGGATTAGTACTGTAGATCAGATTAGGATAAAGGTGTGCATTGGGATAATTATGGATATATGATCTGCTTTTCCTGTAGAGCATGAAGAGCATGAAATTCTATATTCAAAAATTATATATTTGCCATCTAGATTTCACATACTATCAGTACAAGAAAACTAGTACAAGGTACAAAAGTATCTCTGTGTGGGTTCTCAGAAAGAGGCTATATAGAATGGGAAAAATATTATTCCATCTAAAACATGGGCAAAACCTAAAGTTCTCAAAATTTCATGTTCCTTTAATTTGTGTTAATAGCTTATTGTGTGTGGATAGAATAATCAGATAAAGTTGCAAGATAAAAATTTAGTGAAACAAATGAGTGCATTGAAATGAATACCCAAAAAACGTAAGTAATTTTATAATTAAAGTGGGTTATTGGGTACCGATCTGCAAGGCATTGTAATCCTGTGGTGTTCAGCAGCCAATATTCATTTGGAGCATTGAAAGCAGTTAAAGCGACATAAAAAACTGAAAAGCAAAACAATGTTGGGAACCAATTAAACTAAAAGCACAATGTGATAGCAAAAGTTATTTTGAAAGTTCAAAAACAGGTGGCCAAATTCATTATACATGATTCTATTAATCAGAAAAAAATAAGGTTTCACCAAATGAAAAATATTAATATAATTAAAATTTAAATCCAGAGAAATGCATCTTGCTGTTATACATATTGCTTGTCCTGTAATATACTGTATATACCCCTGCTCTTTTGTCATATCATTCTAAGAATGTCAGTATGTAAGCTGTTGCCTGGTATGTCTGTCAGTAGAAGCTTCTAATGAATTTATAGCAAAAGTAGAGAGAAGGTTAAAATTCTTATAAATTAAAACTGAAGTACGTGTTGGCAGGGAATGTATGACAGGTTGAGAATAAACTGATAAAAATTGATATAAATAAAATGATCAAACTTTTTTTTGCTAAAATGAAAAAATACACTCTAGCACTTCCTGAAGCTTTTTTATAGGGGATTGAGCATTTCTCTATAAACAAACAGAAATACATTTCTGTTACTGTCATTTCATGAATAAACTGCAGTAATTTTAAAAGATCGTATCATTTTATTGTTATAGTCAATATTTATTAATTGTCAAACAAATATGCATCAGTATGCATTCGAAATCTAAACAATACAACATGGTATTTTAAACAATTTCTGTCAGCCTTTGTCACAGGAAAGAAAGGATATGATTTTAAGAAATTAGAATATAATAAATTAATGGCAAGATCCTTAATCTCCATAAAAATAACATATAAGTGACAATCTTATGATCAAACAGAGCAAGCATATGAAAAAATGACTAACAAGTTCAGAGTTCTGGAGTTCCCAGATATTAAAGATAAAGACTTTATCTGACTGGCTGACACTACATTCTGCTGTAACAAATAAAAATGAATAGTATTGTATTCTTGGGGGGACTGAAAATCTAGTTTTTTAACATCTGAAATTCTTTGTTTGCAAGATATTCTGATTGGCAGAAGATCTCAGTTCTGCTTTTTTCAAAAACATATTGAAATCATGAAGATGCCACAATGTTTCTCAATATATAGGGGAGGTAACCCAACTGATAATTATAAGTAATTTAAGTTCAGTTATATTCATGTTTGAAATGCTGTCATTGTATGAAGGTTACTAGTAGTTGTGGCTGGTTATTTACCTCCTGAAATTATTGCATGTCCTCAGACTGAGCTTGCACTAATTGTCTTTCCCGTATGACAAAGCTATAATTTATGTTCTTTGAAAATGCTTTTGTGACTTTAAGTGTGCTTTATTTTTTGTGCTGTTACACAGCAATGTTTCAAGGCCATTCCTTTTCCTCCAATATACAACTGAAAACAGAATTAAAAGTAAAAGCTGTGTTCCTTATGTTACCGCATTGTACAGACAGCCATAAATGTTGCAAGGAAAGGTTATTTGAAGTAATTAGATAAAACAACGATCTAAATCCTAAAATTAGAAAATATAAAAAACAAGAATTTGACCAGTTATTGAAGATATCATAGCATGATCCCTAATATTTTGATGCATTTTCATTTACATTTGCATTTAAAATTGTACTTCTACAACAAAAGCTTTCAAGAAGCTAATATGCCTGTGATCATTACAAAAAACGAGATCAATGACAAATATTATGTTAGAACAGTAGGCATGCAACAAACATCATTTTGTCTTAAAAAGATTATTATAGATTATATATGTGTGATTATTTTGGGGATATTTGTTAGCCAAGACCAATTAAAAATCAACTGCATTTGAATTCATTCCATTATCTGCTGGTTTTATTTACTTATTTAAGTGTCACTTGTCATAAGCACTTACATTGGCACAACACAGTATTTTACCGAAACATTGTGAGTGAGGTATCTGGCTCAAGAGCACAATCGTAGTGACCTACTCTGGACTTGTGCTCTCAATACTCCATCATGCCTGTATCATGCCGGTATGATAATAAAGTTACTAAAAAGATTTGTTTCTCTAACCATAGCTGCTTAGATTGTAATATTTAAGATGAATGAGACACATTAATTCATACTCTACAGAGATTTCTGATAAAAATGCAAACTGGTGCCAAATTGGGAGAATGGAGACAAATCAAATATCAAATAGCAGATCATATGTCATAGAACAAGGGTTATTAGCTTAAGGTCTAGAAAAGGTTGTTCAGCCATGTTGTTGTAACCAGTTCTCTTGGGATTGTGATTCTTCACAAAATAGCTGGGTGAGATAATCAATAACCTAGTAGCAAACAAATAAGCACAAATGGGTATGTAAGCCTTCTTATGTACTTTTAAATTTAAGCATTGGAGAGTATGAAAATAATGCCTAAACTTCAAATTGACCACTCTCATATCATCAGAAAAGGTTGTGCTACATTTCAGTAGTGTGGTCAAATTCTAATAATAAAATGAGCCATTTAATATAAAGGAAAGGAATATAGCACTTCACATAACATGCTTTGGTGTTAATTAACCTAGCTGAGGAAATGTCAGCTCGGACTGGAGATCAGTGCTGACATAACCCCTCCCACTTACAAGGAATGAAACAGGGAGGCAGCTAAAAGGGTGAATTTCGGGTGGACTAAGGGGTACTGGAAAAGATGTTTGCAAATTAATCAATACAACTTCCTTAGTCTTCAAGCATACCTTTTGTTTTTTTTTTGTGCTGAAAATATACTGACAAAAATGCAGCAGACTGACTCTCCACCTGGGCAAACACACTTTAAAATCCATGTGGAAATAATGGATCAAATGTGGCCTGCTAGAGCTCGTTAGTTGTTGTTGGAGAAAAAAATAAAATTTAGTGAAAGTATGTACATTTCTGAAAACATATATTACCAATCAGATGGGAATAATTTATGAAAAATTCAGCCTTTTGAACAAAAGCACAAATTCCCAGGGTTTGAATCCTGCCAGTGAACAAGCTGCTTACACTATATGTATCCTCATATACAGTACAATACAAAGCATAATGACTCATGTGATGATTCATTTGTTAAATTGCTTTCCTTTTTAAACAGGATACAGATTTTGATCCCTAAAATCCAGCTACAGGTGTCTGCATTCCCCAGTTAAAAAAAAAGAAATTTACATGACCACTGCAACTGTTTTCAGCATGAGATGAATATAAATATTATATACAATTATTTTTATAAGAGGAAATACTGGAAATTATTCATATTTATTTCTTTTAAATTACAATTATTGTCCTTGAAGCTTTTGTAACATTTAACAACCAGTTCAGTTCTGATATTTATATTGTTTCATTTTGAATTAAAAAAATTGTAGGACATTTTATTTGACCTTTCTTATGACTACAGAACATTGTCACCCTCTAGTGACCTACAAAATACAATTTTCCCTTTGATGTACTGTAATATGATCCTTTTTATCACTATGATATATAGTTTAGGCACCCCATAAAGACTGTGAACAGAACATGTATGTGTGAGCTGATAATAGCAGTCACTGACTGGCACATGGTACTGAAGGCTATCACTATAAATTCTGAGACCAGTTCATTCTGAGACCAGTTCATTATGCAAATAATACCAACTGAAGAGGAATATACTGTAGTATATCTGGAACTAAAATTGCTTTGTGTTTGAGAGTTACTAGCAATTCGTCCTTGAAACACTTCTTCGTAGAAAATCAATCTCGATGTAATTAATAGATGCTTTGCCATAGCCTTCTTTTTAGCATATATCTAGTACAAACATTAAAATAGTGAAATGGTCATGTATTCATTTAAGTATAGTCAATGCCATAGTATAATTTGTCATCTAGGAATGTGATTAATGAAAGAAGAGTTATACACACAAATATGTAGAGAGTTTGCCCTACCTTATTAAAATGAGTAGCCTTGACATGGATATAATCTGTGAATGGCAATTATAAGGACAAAGTAGAGCAATAATGAATACAGTACAGTCAGGTAATGTGACCCAGAGCATCATGCAAGGTCTGATAGGAGCTGTCAATTCTCTGTCCTGTTTTCTTTCCATAATAATAAAAGTTCAAAATGAATCTAAATAAATAATACCACACATTAGATGAAACTGAGAATTGCCACATTTGTTTTTAGATTTCACTGGTGATTGAATGTATTAAAATATTTTGAAAACACTGAACATAGAGTTATAACTGCCGACAGCATACTTGTTGTTTGTTTATAATATCAAGTTTTTAAAGAACAGATATTCCTGAAGCAAATCATATTTTACAGTGGGGATTTTGATGATGTTGATTATAAACATATTCCTGTCAGAAGAAAAGTGATAATTTGCTTAGAAAATCACTGCCTATTATTTATGCAATAATTTTAGAACTGCATCCATATTAACCTCTTGAATAAATAGTTATTCCTTTATATTCATTTATTCTAAGATATATGTTACATAAGCACACATCAGTGACCAGTATCAAAACACGAAATAAAGCAACAACCGTTAAATTATATAGTTTGTCTATTAAAACTGTATTAATTGCTTACTTGCTTTGGCTTTTAAAAAATGATGTCATTTTTTACTCTAAAAAGAAAAATTGTTACAACTTAACTCTATTCTTCTAATTAAAGCTGTACAGTGAGACCCACGGGGGAAACCGCATGCAAAAATAGAGATCTGTGCACTTTGCCATTACCCTGGAACCATATCGTTCCAGAATGGAATGCAATCTTTTACTGTTAATACCACACATTGTGAGTTTTTAAGGCACATTTATATGCTTGTCTTTCTGGTTTTAGGATATTAGCTTTAGCTGTTTGAGTTCTCTTGTTTTAATAATAATAATAATTGCTTACACTTATATAGCGCTTTTCTGGACACTCCACTCAAAGCCCTTTACAGGTAATGGGGACTCCCTTCCACCACCACCAATGTGCAGCATCCACCTGGATGTCCTAGAGTCTTGGGTTAAATTCCAATTTGGGACACCGGTCTGTGTTGAGTTTGCATATTCTGCCTGTAGTCTTGTGGACTTTTTCTAGGTCCTCTTTTCTCTCAATAACCAGCAATCTGGTTTATCTAAGTCGTCCAATTTGGTGGTTGTAGGGAGCCTGATGGGCTAAATGGTCTGAAGTCCTACACTAAGGTTTTAGGCGGAGAAGTAGGATCACTAAACTCAAACACCAAAATACTTTAAATATTATATTGTAGAACAACAGGAATCCAATTCAGCCAGCCCTTTCACAAAGAGAATAGTTGTAAAAATGCATCTGAAATCAATAATTCCTTATGGTCTGGAATAATGAGAAAAAAATAGTACTGTAATTCCTTTTAACAGTCACCATAATCTCTGATTAAATTAACCTAGTTCAATGTCTCTAAGATAATAGAATGGCTAATATTTCCTTATAGAATGTGCTCTTTTCAATGATTGGTTCTTTTTACCATTATTTTAATATTGTATATTCACGAGTGAAAATGTGATTGGGTTTGACCGCTGTCATAATATAGGCAATGGTGATGTTTGGTGAAAGTGTAATTTTTATCCTGTACTGAAACAGAATTATCCATTGAATATTTGCCTGCAACTACTAGAGCTTGTAATAATTACTTTAATGATGGCCTTGTTTTGCAATGTCCATGCCATGATTAGTCAAAGACTGATAAAATAAAGTTCCAGCAAGAACAGAAGACAGTCAGAAACATCTCATTAATACGTTGCAGGTTAAAAACCTTGCTTTGCTTTTATGGAAATGCAATAAAAGGGTGTATTAATAGAATTTACCTACCGTATATTTTGGTTTGACTGTCATTGTCAAATAATTTTATTTATTGGGTTTCCAATTTCTGGGAAAAATACACTTTTTATTTGAATAATGCCAATAAATCAGTGGGTATTTGGCCTTTCAGGGCCACATTGCAATGTTTTTGTAAGTTTCAACAATATAAACATCAAGATTTATATATAGAATGTAATTAAATTCTATACTATTTTGTACTTCAGGTCCAGCTGAAGATTAGACATTTAGGCAATTTTTCATGCAGAATTCTAACATGATTCCTCACAGTCAGACACCAAAAGCACAATCTGAAGGGAAACATACTGTAGTCAATGATTTGATAATATTACAATATTTCCCATGTGAGAACATTTCTATAATGTGAGAACATTATAGATTTCTGAAGATGTGTAAGACCAAGTTGTTGGTACAGTACATGTGATCATTTCTTAGACCAGATAAATAATATCAACAATGCCATTTGATGTTTAATATTTACTACTTTTAATATAGAAATCTGATTCATTAATGAATATTTTGAGGTTCAGTTTGCCTGAAACTGCACTGCTGCCTGTTTACCCACTTTAAAAAGAAGGTCATCATGGCTTCTGGGATCTTTCTATAATAATTGGTACTCTAGGCTTTACATTAGCATACAACAGTTTGAATTCTATCGTTCCCGAAAGGTAGTAACATCAACGATAATAATAATTCTCTCCATTGTTTAATGTCAGTTTTTTCTTCTTTTCCAAGACAACAAATCATACCGAGCTCTGCAGAGTAATGCCTTTTGTTGCATTTCATCATCTGGAGCCGATAAAAGTGAATTGAAAATCACTTATTTACATCTTGAATCTGCATAATGAGCTTCAGAGTCTGTGATTGCAAGGCATGCAAAAGACAGGGTGGCATGTTTTCAGCTTTAATGGGGACACAAAGAAAACTTCCAATCTTTCTTGACATTTCTTATAGCAAAATAAACGTGGTCTAGGTTGGAGTGTCTATTATGAAAATAAGAGAAGAGCAAGTCAATTATACTTCAATGACTGAATAGCCAGAGGTCCTCATTAAAATGATCAGAAAGGCTGCAGTGTTGCTTTCCTGTATGTAGCCACTGATTAAGTTGTATAAGAATGACATGGCCTTTTTGGGAAGATAACAAGAGTACGCCGTGGTGTCTAGCCAGCCAGCCAGAAATTGTTGACACTTTCAAAAGTGAGATGCACACTCCATCAAGAAAGGGAACTTAGCGCTGATAGGGTCATGGGCTTGATTTATTTAAAAATACTTTTGGCAGTAATACTGTGAGCTGTCATACACAGCCCTGCATTTGCCCAAGGATTAAAAAAGAGAAATGCCTGCGGTATGGTGGTGAATTGGTGTGTTGCGTTCTCTGAAGGCATGCTTTATATTTAGAAGAAAAGGATTTAATCTGTTGATTGTGATGACATGTTTATAGACAGGCTGCAGTGGTTCGACCTTGTATTCTCTTATTGTTTGGTCCATCTTTTATTATCAGTTGAATTCAGCTTCAATTTTTGTTTAAAATTCCTTACAAAGATATTGAATATCTCACTGGTATCAGGCCACCAAGTCAATGAAAATCTTGGTTAAGAACACAACATTTTCCTAAATACATTTTGGAATCCAGTGATTCAAAAAGAAATCCTTAGTGTCCCAAATAATTATTTCTTAATGATGCTATTGCATCTTCCATTTAATTTCATTTAGCTTTTCATAGATTCAATAGACTAAAATGAGAATAATTCCTAAACATTTATCATAAGCACTACAAGTATTTTTTTTATTTTTATAGAGAAAAGAATACAATTTCAGTAGTTCACTCAAATTCTAATAATGCTACAGGACAGTAAATATATATACCTAATACTTCAGTGTTAAATCACCCTACTGAGGAAGTGATGGTCCTGTTTGAATATCAATGCTAACATTGTCCCCCCCTCAGTTAAGAGGAATGAACCAGAGAGGCAGCTGCAAGGGTGAACCTGCGGTGGCTGGAGGGGATTTAGAAAAGATGCGTGCAGAGCTGTTTGCAGCCAATGAGTATTTGTATGTAGTAGAGCAGGCGTACAAGATCCTTATCCTTCAGGCGTACAATAATTTATCCTTCTCCTGAATTTCTGTTAAATAACATAAATACAAGGATGTCCATTGTTGGAGTTGTAATATAGTAGATGTTTTGTGTTTTTTGTTGCTGTATTTTTATATACAACACCAATTTTAAAATGTAAATTTAGGTTGTTTAAAGATATAATATGAAATTTGCTTTTTGTGGGAAGGTAAGTACCGTAATTGTTTTACATTTTATCTCTCCAAAAAACTGGTATAAAACAATTACTATGTCAAAGGAATCATAATTCATATTAAAAATGATTAAACTTCAAAGAAAATGCAACAAATGTTTTGGGGGTTTCTATATTCCATGTTTCTCAATAAACATCTCTGCTGTTTCCAATCACAACAGCAGATCTAACTGCAGTCTCACAACTCCGCGGCACAACTTCAGCATCATATCGTTTCATGGGGCTAAGATATGAAGAAATAAAGAGACCTCTGTGCCATTCTCAAAATTTTCTTCTTTATGGATAAATGATTTGAGGCTGAGTATGTCTGAGTTGGCCCCCGACTAGCTCTGTTGGTAGAGCACGAGACTCATAATCGCAGGGTAGTGGGTTTGTGTCCCATGTCAGGTGCCAGGTCCCATTGCTGCCCCTACATGCTGGACGGCATAGCTGGCAAGTATCCATGCCTATGAGTTGAGGGTCATTATTACCATATTACCTAAGGGTATTTGTATAACATTATTAACATAATATTTTATATTGCTTTTATTATATAAAATAACCCACACTTTCCTTTTACCATTTACATGTTTTTCATGTAAAGACATGTCCATGTATAGTCCGATTCATGATATATATATATATGTACTGTATGGATATGTTGATCTTTTTTATCATGACAAACTCTTGTCACCTTTTTTTTTTCTCACACAGCTCTTGGAACAAAGAACTTTATATGTCATTTTATGTGTTTGTAATGCTTTACTCCACTGCTGTTTAGACTGGTCTTTATTGTTAAGTGTTTTCTAGATGTTTATGAGATTTCCTTCAATAAGCATATTTTTCACTGGCAATATTCTCCTTATTATTTTGCCAGATTCTCAAAAACATTGCTTTTTTGGATGTGATATGATGTAATGTGGTATAATACTGTAAAGATAAGCAAATGCAACAACTACTGTAAACTTGTTTTGATTAAAGTGCATAAAATGAGATAAAATCCAGCATTTTAGTGAAGGTACAGCCTCATCAGAGTTGTAAGAATAGCATAAGAATGTAACGTAAGAATGACGTTTACTAAGAGACATTTTTATAACAGAACACAGCAATTACTGTCTATTCACAACCAGTGTGATGTAATGTAGGTATAAGATGAATATTGATTGTCTGTTTTCTGTTTTTTTAGTTTGACCGCTTATTTGCAGAGCAACTAGAGTTCACAAAAATGTATTTTATTGAAATTAATCACACAAAATACTCGTCCTTACTGAAGCGTCTCAGAAATGAGGACAGTCATTATCTTTCTTTCCATTTCTTTGAGCCACAGTATCTGAATGACTGTGCACTTTGCTTCTGGTTTAAAGATCATAAAGTTTGGTGGGGATTCTCACGTTTGTCTCAATCAAAGTTTGTCTCAATCAGTTTTTTCTAAATTTTTAAACAAATGATTAACTGTTGAAGTGCCACCAAAAATAGTTAATGTTAAAATTTAATGTGGCACCACAAGTATGACTGGCAATATGTGTTATAAATACAAATATGAGCATAAACAACTTTCCATCTTCTTGTGGGAGTGAAAACCATACTGTACGTCACAACATGTTATGGGTATAAATATTAATTTAAATGTATGTTTACATAGAAAATTACATGAGGCTTTACAGAATGATAAAAACCATCTACAGATACACAATTGTATTCATACTAAACTTAATCTTAGTCCCAACCCCAAAATTGACTTGATCACCACTGTAGATGTCTATAAATGCTTTATTAACATTCTATAGAGCAATTGACAATGAATAGAACATTTTTTAAGCTTTCATTTATATAGCTTAGTCAAAATTCATGAATTACAATACTGTAGTAGATTTACATTTGTTTCTCATAGTAAAATATTTTTAATATCCTAAATCAGTGAAAAAACTGAGCAATTTTCTTTTCAGTTTAGTTCAGTTTCAGTTCAGTTTCAGAAACAACCTTGCCTGCATTTGATTAAAAAGTATTGTTTAGTGTCTTATGTTGTTTCATAGACGTTTAGTATTAAGTATGCAAAGATGTGGGTTTAATCTTTATCAAACAGCTTATTTTATATTTGCAGTTTCACATTAAATGACTAGGTATGTCTTTTTAAATTTCCATTGGGGGGAAAAAAAGTTTTTGTATTGTTTCCCAATGTATATAACAATTTAAAATTGTTTCAGAATGCTTTTATTAGTTTTTTTAAGTATTTATGCACTATAGTTAAACCTTCCCAACTAACTTTTATCTACCTGTGGCTATTAATATATGTCATGTTTTGTGAAACATAATGTGTCATTTATATTCATTAAGAATTTGATAATAACTATGTTTTCTTTCATAATATGCATTTTCTGAATTGGGCACTTTTTCAAAGACTGCTTCCTTCGATTAATCTGGGGTCTTTTGTCTGTAAATAAAAAAGAATTTAAAGGATAGCTCCTAGCATTTTCAAAAAGCTGTTTGGGAAGAAACTTTATAGGTGCATTTTGTATAAAGAATATACAAGTGCTCAGGGCTATCGATGTAATTTTGAGTCTGGCATGAACAACAAAGTTACCAAGTCAAGCAGAATAAGAAAAAAACACAAGTACTGTATATATACTGTGGCTTTATGATTTTTTAAATTATAATATTATGATAATAACTGACTTTATGGCCAGTTTTCTAAGATTACTAGTCTCAAACCATAAGTTAATGTGGAAATGAAAACATACTTTAACCAGCTCTACAACCTGTGTCTTATCAAGATAATTGGTGTTTTAGATTATTTAAGCAGTGAAGCCTAAATAATTAATTATGGCAGTTTTTTTGTGTGGTTTCCTTTCAAACAGACGAAGACTACAATAATGAACTAATGTGCTGTGTGGCAGAATAGGATTGTATCCCCAACTGTCATTTAAATAATTTTACATTGGGTTGTAATATATGTACTTATAATTGATTATTTTGTAGACAATTGTCAAGGTATTTAATGACTAAGTCCACATTATAACTACTCAACCTTCTTCTGCTTTCCATGGATATTTAGTAGTATAATTTTTTAAATATGCAACATTTTCATGACAGCCTTTCATATCTGTTTAAAATATCCCTGCTATGCTCTTAATCCTGTAAAAAGATAAGCATATGGGAGACTTCAAAAATATGGAACAATTCACAAGGCACACACTGTCCAGCTTATACTCCTACTTTCTGCAGTAAAAAATCTGCAATTCCTGCAGTAAAAATGATATAAAAGAGCTTCATCATATTGATTAGACTTGTTTAAACCTGGATAAGAGGTAAGCTGTTTTTGCTGACTTGTTTAATCTTTTTTACTGGTTCTGATATTCTTTACAATACTAATATTATTGTATTTTTTGCTATTTGTAAGTGCCATATTATTTTGAAGTGATTTGAACTCTTGTTAACGTTAGAGTTAAGGTTCAAATGTTAAATAAATGTTCACTTTTTCTATTTCCTTTCTTGCTCATATTTTTTTATGTGCAATCAAATAGCATATTACTAATAATGCTGTGGTTATTAATAGCAATGAGTAATTATTACTTTAGTTGAACATTTAGCTATACCTTTTAATTTAACAATAAAATATAACTGTTCAGTACATTAGCACTGTACCCTGTGGCAAAACAACTTTGACAATGGCGATGCTCACCATTAATTAGCATTCTGTAAAACTAGGAAAATAACGGGTGTCTTATTGATTTTATAAAAACTGTTAAATACACAAGCAGGAACATATTTTTCTCAATCTTATAATTGCATATTAATGAAATACTATCCTCCCTGTTGGGGACATTTTTTCTGTTACTTTCTAGTCACGGTTTTATTGTGAAGCATTTGTTTATGCAGCCTAAAAACTGTGCATACATCACCTGGGACAGAAAACTTAATAGTAATCAAATTAATTAAATTCCCCTACTTGGCAGCTAATTATCTGTAAAAATAATGATTTTGTGATCATGAGCTCTTTTGCCTGATCCTTCTCACTGCCATTATCTTACTGATCCAAGGATCTAGATCCATTGTTCCTTTAGAGCAGAAGTCTGCCATCTACTTTTCTGATTCATACTGTAGATATTGTTAAATAACTGAAATAATATCATATTGGAACGCTGGTGTAATGGAGCAAGTACTGACATATTTTTAAAGGAGAGAAACCAACAACTTTACCTGCGGCTTCACGTATCCTAATTGTCACAGATCCTGGACAAC
This sequence comes from Lepisosteus platostomus, assembly GCF_059453375.1. Classification (NCBI taxonomy): domain Eukaryota; kingdom Metazoa; phylum Chordata; class Actinopteri; order Semionotiformes; family Lepisosteidae; genus Lepisosteus; species Lepisosteus platostomus. The sequence goes on from NC_142613.1 coordinate 49,045,342, forward strand.
ACAATGTCAATTTAGGTAAGCGTGTCTGGGACTACTACTCATTAGCGTCTCAAAAACTACCCTTCAAAATCTAGAACAGGGCCCCAATTAAATTTAAACTTTGACCTATCTGCCAGACACAAATTGGTCAAAACCAGGACTTGATTCTGGCTTCTTTTTTATGAGGCCATTTGTTCTACCCAACGGAAAACTATTATTGGGTCCAAAGTGTGGGACTGATTTATGTTTTGATTTAACCCAGGTCCGAGTTACCATACCTTTAGGTTAATCTCAGTAGATGAGAAAATACCGTAGGAATGGTTGTGTGCAGGAGAATGCTATTTGACCCCATCTAATCAGTTTGATACTGTATATACAGTATACTGTATGTCTGGTAAAGAGATTCTTTGAAGCTAGCAAAATGATGACGTTTTGTGCTCGCTTGCACTATTTGTATTAACAATATTATTATTTTTTTCCAAATGAGTGACTGAATAGCTGTATGAATCGCTTTTTACTCCTTCCAGTTATTTTTAGGTCATTTCTCATTTCAGGAAAAATATGCAGGCAAGACCTTCACTGCAAATTTTTACCAGCAGTGTTTTAATTTTATTATTTTCATAGAAATTCCTTTTACAATTATCCAAATACAATGTAGAATTAATAACTAATGACTGAGGCTACAAATAAGTGTTTTTTTAATGGATTTCTGGCACAGTTTAATATGTATTTAACTAGTGAGTTTAATTAAAACTTCTGTGGTTTTTAGTTCATTTCCATAATGTGTTTCACTTTTGTTCATTTTAAAATACCATTTAAATTGCCACCTTGGCTTTGAACAACAGTGTTATTAGTAACACGGATTCTGAGACACAAAGGTTTAAATGATATACATAGTTTTTCAATTGATAAATTTGAGGGAAGGTACATTTGATTTTTTTTCCAGGAATGACATACTGTATGATGGACTTAAAATGTTTAAATGAGAATTTCTACAGCTTTTGCTCGTGGTCTGTGAGTTTACCTGTTTGTGTTGTAAGAAAGAATTAAATTCTTGATTGTAGCGGAGTGCAAGTATTTCCATTGACTAATATTAATAGTTCTGAGTGTTTTCAGTCTGTGTATGTTTGCATGAAATTCATGAAATGATTGATCTTGTGTGAAGTACTGTATAGGTAAATAGTTCTCTCCTCGTAAAACTGCTCAATTGCAAACCCGAATAAAAAGTGAGGATGTATAATTTTAATTGTATTTCATATTTTATTTAATCCATTTAATGTTCATTAGGAGCTCTTTCTAATTTATGTTAAATACATATTAATGTCTTTCCTTTTTACATGATCTGTAATTTCACACTTTAGGATCTGAACTTGTTTTAATTTACTTTGCTCTTGGTAACATGGTAATTGTGAAGAAGATATCTCCCGACGGTAACTATATGAAGATTTTTTTCTCTAGGATTGTAACAGCATACTGATGTCTACAGATATTCCACCAGTGCAGACATCAATGAGACCATGTTTAACTGATTTTCTATTTATATTCTACGGTGCTAAATTACAGTTTTGGGGTTTAGCTCTTCAGTGCAAGGGCTTTGTTATAAACGAGATCTGTTGGGTTAATGTTCTCGAAACAGAAAGAAAATAATACAGGTCAGCTTGTCGCGTTGTAGGCACCACATCAATATCATCATGCTGTCTTTTCTTTTTGTTTTAATAAACTTAGTAGAAAGGAAGGCAAAACTTTTTAACAAGTGGAATGTAAAGAAAATATATTTATTATTTAACTATTAAAGACATTTTCTTTCAGAGTAATATGAAATGAAGACTTTTCTTAATATGTTTATTAACAAAGCATCAGTAATAATAACATACTGTGATTGTGATCTGTGATTCAGTGTGTAATTAATCTAAATTTAGACAAATTTGGAAAGAAAAAATGAAAGTAAGCTTACAATTTCAACAAGCGTCTGTGGGTGTATTCAGGAACATTTAAAAAAACATTTAAAATTCTTAAAGGGCAAAGGGATGTAGAGGAACACTCAAGTAATGACAACTATATTCTTTTATTTTCCTTTTAATGGGTCTATTTCTCCAGTTTATTCTATGGACAGGCAATATAAACAAAACCAATAATAATCACAGACACAAAACAGTCTACAGAATTGTATGCAAGACTGTTGTTTCGTTGCCCAAAATATATTTGTTTCCTGACTAGAAGAAGAGAAACTATTTCAAAAGCAAGAATTATCTGCCCCCAGAAAACACAATAATATCTTATTTTATACTGTAAATATTTTTACATAATACATTTACTGTACATTCTGTCAGTGCGTGGTTTCCTGTGCCTGATCTCCCTATTCTGTTTGGTAAATGCAGGTACACCACACCTCCTGACGTCAATTTGTCTTGAGAATTCAGTATTGTAAATTTAACATGCTGAAGTCCTGACATGACATTGCTCCAGATCTTCATCTAGTCAACATTTCCTTTTTTTATTCATTCTTGATCTACTGTAATGCCAATTTCAAAAACTGTACTTGATCGATAATATCAACCAGTTGAAAGAAAAGAGGCAAAGTGAGCAGTCCTGCAAATCCTGAGATCGGAATTTCAGCTCCATATGGTTTTGGGGTAAATGGCATTAAAAAAGATTAATTAACAACAAATGTCTTTCACATTACAGAAGTGTTATCGCCATGCATAGATGGGTTTGTCTGTGTCAAATCCATACAGTACACATCACCCACTGGCCCTCTTTTTAATATGTCCCATCCATATTCCTTATGGCTGTTTAGCTTGGCTAATGGTCACACGCCAGAGGAGACCTCCTGCAGTGTTCAAAGGAATACGAGCTTAATTGGCATCACTTTGATGTGTCTTAATGTAAATATTTAGACCTGTAGTGTTGCACCCCTAGGGAACAAATAATGCTGTCAGCTGATACAAAGGTTGCTCTTTTTTCCAGGATTTTGTTACAGATAAAGAAACAAATTCATTATGACAAGCTTCCGAACTACTTGTATATTAATTATATATGTATTTCATTTTCAAAGTTTTAGAATATTCTGTTGTACATTTTGCGTTGGAAGCAAAAATGGATTTTTTTCATTTTGTAAAGTTGTTTCTTTGACATTTTTTTATATCAAACAAAAACATCGGACTATTGAAAACCATTTGTATCAATGTGACTGAGGTGACACTTTCAATCACTTAAATGCACTCTATTCCTTTTAGTGCAGTCCTGAAAAATTATCCAACAGAATATTTTTAATCTTGTTTAAATCACGCCCTATGTAAATCATGGCAGAGGTACAGATTAAGAAACGTGTGTAAATGCAGGATGTGTGCTGCAGAGTAAATGTAGTAATTGTCTGTCAAGATATTTCATTTAAAAGACCAGATGCCTGCACAATTGCATAGAGAGTCCTTTGAAGAACTGAGGCATATAACATTAACCACTATGTTAGTTATATGAAGCACATTATCATAGGTAGAGCATACAATACATGACTAGAGAAAAACAGGCTTTAAAACAGCATAATTATTTTTTCCACTTGGTATACAAATCTTCAGGTGTGTCCATATACCATGTGCAATTTACATTCATAAAATAGGTCGAGGTGTCAACAAATTAATTTAAGGCATAACATTCAGGATTTATTTAGCATGCTGCTTGACACATCTAATTGAGCATAATTGTCAAATTTACTGGTCAATAATTTATTTTTAGATGTTGTGTGTAACAAACCCATCCTGCACACGTGTCATGTTCAATTAAAGAGCATTTGAAGGGAACCTATTAGCATTGTGTGATGAACTCGCCAAAGAACGAAAAATAATTAGGAACTATCTTTAGAACATAATTGAATGTGACACCAGGACTAATTTGGATGTCTCGTGCACAATGCAGTATAAAGAAAATGCAATAATTTAATTCACAAGATACATTTATTTATTGTCATTTGTTCTTTAAAATTATATTGCTATGAATTTTTGTATTGATTTTTTTTAACTTGACGCAATAATTTTATTGAGCAGCAGACGACAGAAAAACTTGTACTTGTTCTTCTGTTGACAACATGTAGTGCAGTTATAGAGATTACAGTGCATCTCCAAGTAGAAGGTCTACCAACGCACCAAACCTACCACCATAATTGTGCTGCAGTTATCCTGGCCACTTTTTGCCACCATAATATGGTGGGCAGAAAGAATGCAAAAAATAGAAATTATTAACAAAGTACATAAAAGCATACAAACTCCACCTACCAATTATAAGGTTGTTTCTTTCGTTTTCTTAGTAAAGGAGGGCGTACCATTTTGGCAAATAATTTATTTCCATAAAGATTTGGAAGTGCTTTGATTTACAATAGGAAACATTACCATTCTGTTAATACTAAAGACTATTGAGCATTATTAGTACAAGTGGAGAAAGCACAAAAATAAACAATTTCGCTCTCAACAACTTTAGTCAACCATTCATGATCAAGAAGCACAGGATGGGGTGTGGGACTCTTTAACCCATCAGCCCTTGATTTTAATTGATTTAACAACAGAATTTAATTAGGAATCTTGACAAATCAAAAACATCAATTTTATTTATACAAACATGGTTTGTGGATTTAGTGTTAATTAAAACACTTTATTTAAGATTTCAACCTCTGTCTAAATTTTTACATTAAGTTCTCATTTTAACTGTAAGTTCCAGTGAAAGTGGAAAATTGGTGTGATTTAATACTGTTTCCTTTCAATCAGTTTTATAATACTATTATTGTTGATCTGCTTGGATTATTGCTTACCATGCTCCTTTATGGTGCAATATTATGCATTGCGTAACTTCTATATGAGGAAAAAGCTGTATTGGTATTATTAGTTCATGTACAAATGTAAGAAAGTTATAAACAGAACCTTGAGATACACAAATTATTTTAAAGTGGTTTCCATTAATTGCGATTAATGAATGGATTGATTATTGGATCACTCACTTTGATAGTGGATACAAATTTTAATTGGAAATCCTTCTGTGTTTCCAGAGAAGAGCTACAGTAAGTAGGATTCACCTTGGGCCAGTCATAGCACGTGCCCATATTCTACTGAGCAGGGGCTGTGGAAAGATAAATGTACCAGCTTCCTACCAGAAAGTATGTCAAGCCATCATCTGCCTCTGAGGAGCTGTGCTTGATGAGAAGGAACAAGAAAAAAAAAACTTTCCATTATTTTCGTTTCCTTGCCCTTGAGAGAAATGCTTTTTCTTTGCCAGTCATAAGGATACATGGCCTTCATATATAATTACAGCTTGACTGCCAGATCGAACATTTGAACTCGTAACCTTATGATGTACAAGCCCAGTCTAATGGGGCACCAGAGTTTTCCACAGCACCAGTCCCTGCATTACTGTTACTGCAACTCAATAAAGTCAGCTGAAATCAGCTGGTTCCTTTGCAAATGCGAAGCGGCAATGTTCAATAGAGACCTGCCTCACTTTACAATAGCCTCCAGATCTAATCTGAAGAAGTCCACTGGGAATTACATCATCTTACAGTTGGAAAAGCCTGGTGTCACCACAGGTCTGTGTCAGTTTGGGTGACCCAGAAAACCTTGCATGACCACTGATCAAGTGAAGTACAGTACGGCAATAAAGAGCAGATGTCTGTCAACACTGTATGCAGCTGAATGGTTGTGGGTGAGTGAAAAAGTTGACATTAGTGCCCGAGTACAGAATTGCTGGGTCAGTGGACAAATAAATGTAGCTGGAGGCTAATTTTGCACCATCTATGGAGAGGCGAAAGGTATTCTTACTGTTAATTTGTGGAAAAGTTTTGTGCTTGTCTACATGAAAGTAAAAAGTTGTATTCTGTTGATAAACATCACAACAACTGATTTCCCAGTATGTCAATGAAACTAATTGAAAAGTCCCCTGAATAACTTTGTGTACTGTACGCTCCTGGTGGGCAAACACCAGGACAGCAGTGCAAAGCATTGCTGCACAAGAAAATGATTCCAAACAGGAATGATGAAACATAGAGTCTTTTAATTATGTGTACAAATCAATTATTATTATTGTTGTTGTTCATTTAGAAATTATACTGAAGGGCATTACAGGAACTAAGAATACATGTAGGGGAGAATAGGAAAAAAGATACAAAATGACAGATTAGTCCATGTGTGTAAAGAAAATTATTTAATGTCTTTAGAAAAGAAGTGATACTCAGGTCAGGACCAAACTGGAATCATATTCGCATATGGACGTCTTGCTCTGAGTGACTGCATCAAACATTTTGGTTCTATATGCATCATGTAAATTTTTACTTAAAACAGTCAATTGGTCATGTGCAAACAAGCATTACAAGTGTTTGGATGGAATGTGCAGAAAGCCTTGAGGGTTTACCCCTCTGTAATATATGCTGGGTCATATGCTCCTGCTGGTTTGGGAACACAGCGTTGAGGAATAAAGACTCCTTGAAGAAGTGGAAGGTCTGTATATGATTGACTGGCACACAAATATATCTCTAATGCAAAAACTGAAAAATAAGACCACCTTTAGTGATGACAATTCATAAAGCTTGACATATTATAGACGGAAAATTTATTAAACACCCCTTGTGCTGTTTAGATCTGTGCTAGAAGTGTATTAGAAATGTACAGTATGTGAGCAAAATAACAGCAGTACCGTTTCGTCACAGGAAAATAGAATAAGGCCAAGGCTGCAATGAAGAGCAATATTTTCCAATAGAGGCTGCAGCTCATGACTCAAATTCTTTATGCACACCCCTGCCTTTTATTATAAGTGAGATAAAGCAGAGATATATTTTTGAAGCTAATCTATGTACTGCTTACTTTAGAACATCAGTCAAAGAAATTAAGACGAAAGCATGGTAGGTCTGCATAATATTAACCAGTAAGTTGACAAGGAGCCAGTGAATTTGTGGTTCATTCTCAGCAGCTGACAAATCAAGCAGAACTTGTTGGTTGACTAATTTCTTATCTAAATCAATTACTGTTACTTGCACTGCATGTTGTCAGGCAAGTATAATCCAATGTTGTTTTTTTATGTTTTCTTTATTTCTGGTTAACCAGATTGGCAGCAGTAGAGCCTGCAATGAAGAGAAGTAAAAGTATATTAGGAAAAGCATTAACAACAAACACTAAAAATGTCAATTTTAACACATTTTATTAAAACATCTACAATTCAGTGAATCTACAAAACACAAGTAATAACAATACAATAATACAATAACAATACCCTCTTAATAATATTAAACACAAGGTAGTAATAACAGTAGAAGAAGATTGCAGAATGCAACAAAGTAAAAATAAAGTTTAATTTTATAAATAAAACTTTGTGAAATAAAACTTTAAGTTTTAAGGAAAAACAAACCAAATAGTCACTTAAACATGAAATATATGAATGCTAATTACAATGTAAGCTTATACAGTATGGCAACAATGGTTTGTCTCTATTACATTGTTTCTGTAGAAAAATAAATGTATTAGTCAAGCAAATATTTAGCCATCTGCAAATTAAGGAAAGATGAGACTTTAATGAGAGTATGAATTAAATTCTGAAAAATGAAAATTATGCTTTATTCAGAGTGATCAAGCTCCTGTACCAGTCCAGTTACAGGAAGCTTCAGTGTGGAAATACAGGACAGAGACATATTTGAAAGTGTAAAAATGAATCAAAATTTTAGCAAAAGAAAATGACTACTAGCACATTACTTAAACAGATAAAGAATAATGTGGAAAAGTATAACAAAATAATCCTCAGGACCCTGCAACTTACTCTTTTGGATTTTCTGCACTATTTCTCACCATGGCTTGGTCAGATTCTGTCAGAAGATAAAACATAAGTTATGTAATCATAATTTTTTGCATTACAGTCTGATTTCATAATATTATATTTGCAAATATCTGTGTAAAACTTACTTGTGTTCTTGTATTCTTAAAATAATCTAATTGGCCCTTGATTTAGAAATTCCACAACGTAATATAGAAAAAATGTGTGCGCTCATGGGCATTAACGCCATTTTTATATTTGAAGTTTAGAGGTGGATTGATGAGTGCCACAGTGGTGCAGTGGTCAGTATTACTGCCTCTCAGCTGTGGAGCCCTGGGTTCAACCTGTGTGCTCCCTGTATGAAGTTTGTATGTTCTCCCAAGTTTCACATGGGTTTCCTCTGGGTGCTCTGGTTTCCTCCCACAGTCCAAAATTATACTGGTAGGTTAATTGGCTTCTGGTAAAACTGGCCCTAGGTGTGAGTGTGTACATGTCTGTATGAGCCCTGCAATGGACTGGCATCTCACCAGCGTGTACCCATTGTTTGCAAAGAAAGGCTCCAGCTCCCCTGCAGCCCTCCATTGCAAGAAGCAGTTAGAAAATGGAGGGATGTAGATTGGTCAATTTACACTATATAAAAAACAACCAGAATTGTTTTCAGTCCTTTTTATGAGTTTATTCCTCATCATGGAGTTGTTAAACAGTTGTTTGATAGGAAGTCAAATTGTAATTTTTACTTCTGTTCTCTCATGCGTTAATATTTTGCACATACTGTACATTTTCTCTCATTTGGGAATTTGGTCTTGCACTTGACCTCACTCCTTCAGCTTTCCCACTTCATCATCTCCTCACACTTGCTGGCCTTACTAGCACTGTTAGACTCAACAGCTGAGCTTGCCTGCTTCAGGCCAGGACAGGAGTCACTTTCTCACACAGTTTTGAGAAGCAGCTCTTTGACCTCAATCTCTGTTTGCTCTTTTCTTCAGGTTCTCCTGGTGTTGTCGTCCCCCACGTCCAGAACAACCACAGCTGCTTCCTCTACTATTCCCCCCTTTTTTCACAATCCCCACTTACTTGGCTCTCTTCCTCTTCTTCTCCACCTCTCTCTCTGTTTGTGGGCAGGTATCCAGCCTACACCACCTATGGTCTCTGCATATAGTTCTTGTTTCATTATTTCATTGTTCAGTTATAGTAGTGGCCCAATATGAAATCATTAAGGGTCACCAAACCTTTAACCCCCATTTGCTGGTGTACAACTGATGTGGTTCTTACCCTCACCCCTCCTCCCAAACCTCCATCCACAGGAGTGGTCCTGATTCCCTTATTAGCTTTCTGTGTGTCTCTTTCTTTATTTCTATCTGCTCTTTTCTCAGTCCGCCATTATGACTGCTCAATGAAAAACATCTGGAAATGGTTGTATTTCCACTCTCTCACACATAAATATTTAGACAGTTGAGCAATTCTTGTGTACATGCTTTCTTACTCCCTCCACCTCATCTTCACCCTTGCAGCAGTCTCCCTGGTTTATTCCTTAGAAGTGAGAGAGGTTTTCTTAGCCAAGTGACAATGAATATTATCCCTTTATGTTCATTGTCTTGTTGAGTTAATTAGAATGTGATCGGATCACAAAACAATATTGTGTGAAGCCATCAAGTTTTTTTTCCTTCTTTTTTAAATAGTGTAGTGGAAAGGCATACTGTTACACTTAAAATCTAGTCTTAAATATTTTAATAAACTTTATGTGGCCTTGACCAATTGGCTTGATGCCTACCATACATTCAGAGGAATGTGGCTGAGGCCCCACTGGTAAGAGACATTGTAAAGCTGTATCCAATGCTGAACCATCTAATGACATATAGTGTAAATAGGATCCATTGAGTCTGATGATTGTTTCTCCCCAAGACCACAGGCCCAAGTTCACTGTTTATCAACCAAAGGAAGATCTACCAATGAGGGACCTGCAGCTACAGTAGGATACTAAAACCTGATAACATCCTTGACCAATCAACAACTGTGTTGTTGCACCTTAAAAGCTAGAACCCGACTCTTTTTTTTCTTGGTCAACGTACTGGCTCCACATTTCTCTCCAATTAACCTGGCCTTCTGACTTTCTCAACCATGTGACCGCAAGTAATCTGAGTCAAGATTTAAATGATTCAGATGAATCAGGACTTAATGTTTTCTTCTAGATGCCAGACCGAGAATGTATGTCAGTAATGTAAAGAATTCTACCCAAGATATCTTTTCTGAAACAGAAGAAATCTTTATGTTGGTGACACCAATGTTGTTGTTTTTTCACCTGATCAAAGAAATTACATAGTTGGACTCTTTTTTTGTTGACAGGCTGAATATCCGAGCATATTCAGTACTAGAGGTAGAGCTAGAGTTCATCAAGCTAGAGCTGTGATGAACTGATTTGTCCCACCTGTTTTCTTCTGACTGGAGCCAAGAAGACAACTGTGCACAGACTACATTTGTCATTTGTGTCATTTGACAACTTTGTACAGACTACACAGATAAAGACAGAAGTCAGCACAATACTATTTCTTAGCAGAGCTGCCCAGCAAAGCTAGGCAAACTTCTCTCCTCTCATCTCCCTGCCCTGGGTCACTCCCTGCACAGAGCAAGCAGCTGCCATGTCTGACTAAGGACCAATCCATCCCAGCTTTGTCTTCTCAGCAGGAAGTTTGAACTCATCAAACTTTTGGCCAATGGATTTTAAGTGCAAAATGTCTTTATTCACATACTAACTTTGGAGAATTGAACAAATTTACCAAACACATTTGATTAGTAAATGCATATTTACTTGTATCTGAGAACATGAATTAAATGTAATTATATGAGACTAATAGGACCTACATGCCAGACTGTAACATGTTATAGTCTATAACATGTTACAGTCTGGCTTGTAGGTCCTATTATCAACTATTATAAACTATTATCAACTTATAGTCAATGTTTTTTAGCTCTGGTTATTAACACTGATCTCTGTAATCCCTGAGTGAACTATCAGCATCAGATTGTTTCACACATATACTCTATTATGGATGTTGTTTGTTATGCATGTTTTGGTGTTATATCGATAAATTGTATATTGCATACTTAGAATCCATCTGTGAGACTCTAAATTATTATTTATGGCCAGCAGTCATATCACCCTGCATCTCAAAACTGACACCCAAAGAGGCTAAGCAGGTGTGAGCCTGGTCAATACCTGGATGGGAGACCTCCTGGGAAAAACTAAGGCTCCTGCTGAAAGTGGTGTTGGTGGAACCAACAGGGGGCACTCACCCTGTGGTCTATGTGGGTCCTAATGCCCCAGTATAGGGACGGGGACACTATACTGTAAAAAGGCACCCTTTCAGATGAGATGTAAAACTGAGGTCCTGACTCTCTGTGCTCAAAAAAAATCTCAGGGACTCTCTTGAAAAGAGTAAGGGTAAAACCCTGGTGTCCTGGCCAAACTTCCCATTGGCCCTTACCATTGGCTTCATCTGTTCTCTTCCCCACTGAGAGCTGATGTGTGGTGAGTGTGCCGTCGCATCATCCAGGTGGGGCTGCACATTGGTGGTGGTGGAGGGGAGTCCCCATTACCTGTAAAGTGCTTTGAGTGGGGTGTCCAGAAAAGCGCAATTTCTGTGTAGGGAAATTATTATTAAGTGTAGGGAATTATTATTATGTTTGATCATAATAATTATCAAACATAATAATAATTTAAAAATATTTAATTTTTAATTAGTTTTAATTAAATTGAAAAAGTTGTCATGTACTCTCACAATTTACTGATCAATTTCTAATTGTTACAGTCAATACTTTAAAAATCCTCACATCACTACAATAGTAACCCTCAGAATATTTCTCCTTTAAATAAAAAGTTGAGAAATACCATGTGCTTATTAAGCCAGATTTTGTTCTGTGTAATTTTAAACACTTATGAAAGCGAAGCAATTTCTAGGCAGCATGTGGGATTTGGTCAAACATAATTCATTGTGCCTCCATGCAAACTGTTTACTATCTGATGCAATGTTCTTGTTCTGATGTGTTTCTGTGCTGTTAACCACAAGGCCTGCCACATCTTGTTTAAATGATGCATGATAACAAATTAGGTATTCCTAACAGTGCTACTTGGTGTAAAATTCCATTTGCCAATGTTGAATACGGAGCAGGCTCTCAAAAATTGGCTGACGCTATGCAGATCAGCCAAGAAAAGCATAAATGTTTATCTGCTGACAAGCAAAGCCATGAAGCTATAAAGTTAATGTTTGAAAGGTCCGATTTCCAAGGTAAAAATGTAAGAAAAAATATTTAAGATTTTGTACCAGTAATACTTGTTAATAGAGACATTTTCAGATGATCTGTAATGCTTCAGTCCAGTGAAGTACAGTTACACTTGCCCCTGTAGCTTATCATCCTCCTCAGAATGCTTTCCACTGAAAGCCCCATTCCCTTTGGGAAATTCTCTTATTGTCTGCTTTGAGAAATTGGGTAGGATGCAGATGTTCTTTTGGAGAGGCATTCCTTGACATCAACTTGTGTAGCTGTTGCAACGTGCAGAGTGCTGTGATATTATCATGTATCGGGGGTCACACACATTCTTTCCAAGGGAAAGAAAAATAAGTCTTTCTTTGCTTTGTGCTGCATAACTATGACCAGTAATCTTCTTTTATGGAATGAAGTCAACATGCACCTCAACAGTGGGCTTGTCCATAACTGCACAGCACTCATTTAATACTTTATTTCCAGGATGGTGAGGAAGTTTACAGTGAACTGTCAAGATTCAGGGTTGTACGATATTAATGTATTTTGACTTGAATTGGCACTAATCTGTTGTTTCTCCTGGTCATATGATGGAAATCTAACCTGTACATCCAAAGAGCTCAACATTAATTAATAGTGTAATATCATCATCACATATCTTATTCCAGTGTTTTTGTGGTGACAAACAGCTAATGTAAATATATCATTAGATTCTTACTTCCAAATCTGAGTCTGTACAAATCACCACTACAATACCAAACATTTTTTGTACGCTTCTGAAGAGGTTTGTGATCATTATTACTAACTGCTCACAGTGCTTCCATTAAAACATCTTTAGTTTTGTGAAATGTAGAATGGTCCATTGTATGATGCAGTACTATGAACTATGAACATAAACACGGTATTTCTTCTAAAACAGTGCTCTTCTTTTCAAGTATTACTGTATATCAAAATATTGAACAAAAGTCTTGATTAGATACACAGCACTACCAAACAAAGAAAACACCCTCCTTGTGGTATTAAACTCCAATAGCCAAACAACAAAGCTGTTTTTTTTCCTGAGCCACAAAAGCAAAATGGGAAACAAAACCAATCTGTGCTCCTGGTTAGAGATCAGATTTAAAACAAAACAAACCCCACAGTATTCCCAGTTTACCTTATAAGTTGTCCTTAATTGATTCTTAACAATCTTCAGGTGTGATTCCTGGAGGCGCTTGTGACTGCATTGTTTAAACCTTTCTTAGGTTCCTCTCCATTCTGGGACCTTATTTATTTCTGGAAGTTTATTTCAGGTTTATCCCAGCTGGCCCCCTCCAGTAAATAAAAACGATGCTAATGTCATGAATGGGGTGTGATTTTGTCAACAATTTACACATCTGTGACAAAGAGCAATGTGGCATTTGTGATATTAAAATATATTTAATTTTACGTATGTCACATTGAATCCCACTTTCAAGTAGTACTGTATGTGCACTTTGACAGTACAAGCAGCTGTTTTATAATCTCATTCAGACTTTCTATGCATTTCTATGCATTGTTTTAAACAAATTATTAAGTTCTGTGAGGTTTTGAATTTAGCTTTTTTTGATATAAAAAGAAAACCCACCATTACACCAAACCCTGCTTTTTAGCAATAACAGAAATCCAATTGTAATATGAAGTGGGGAGGATCCTGTTGAGTTAATGGGAATAATTAGACAAATCCACTAATCATTGAAATCAGTAGGCATCAGCTTCCATTCAGGGTTTATGATGGTAGTGGCTGGGAACAACTTCAAAGTAACAATACACATCCAGCCATTGATAGCATTTTTATTCTTCTATTCATATGTTTCTTCATTACAAAAGTCTGGTATGTTTGGTCTGGGTTTCAATTAGACTGGCTGTTTACAGGTATTGTGTGTGCCTGTTATATACATATAACAGGCCCTCTTTGCTATTGTACTAGTCAACAAAAGACAATGATTAATCTCAACAGAGCTGTGGATAAGACTGATAGTACAATAAGCCGAAGCAATCAGAGGTATAATCATTTTGCACTCGGATACAGAGAACTGTAAATTTAGTCCTAGCTTCCTCTCTTCTTTGAAGTCTCTTTCCATTTAAACATCAAATAACCCAGAGTGACATTTTTCTTCAGTTTTGAAATGTAAATTTAAAGCAATTCAACCAAGGTCAAGAGATAAACAACTGTTCTCAAAACAAGAGTGAACCATAAAGTAAACTTCATATATATTCACTGATTCACTAAATAAAGAACTGTTTTCAGGTCTCACCTAATAAGGGAAAATATGTTCATTCATGTTGTGTAAGAACAGAGTTGACATTCCCTCTTTATACATTAAGAGGTGTCATTGTGGCATTATTTAGTCTTTTTTTAAATTGATTCAAGTGGGGAGCTGTGTCAGCATGCATAGGTTGCATAGAAACAAGTACAATTTGAATCTCTCACACCTGAAGAAGGCTCAGTAGTTGTGTTGTGTTTCTTCTTTCGATGTGCTGCATGGAATTGATCTTTACTTGTTCTTTTTTATAAATATGTGCAAGTAAATAACTGTTTCAATCATTAAAAGATGCATGACACTCTGCAGGGAAGATTAGATGGAGATTTCTCAGCGAAAAGGTCTCTGTAAAAAAAAACTACTATAAAACATTTTTTGTTCTTGGTATTTCTTTCTGTGATGGATACATTTAAATCCCAGATTTTAGTTGCCATCTAAAGCATACCTCTGAGCACTGATCTATGAAGCCCTAACATGCATCAGGTCGGACATCTGGCTCAGTTACTGTACATTGTAAATTCAGAATTATCCTTGTGAACGACATTAGTCAGTGTTCAACAGTACCGCACAGGAAAACAACATACCGAAAAAGCTTCGAAAATATGTCCTAGAAAGTAGTCTTTACATTGCATGCATACCATGCTAAGAAACTGTTATTACAGACAGTGAATTGAGTTTAAGGAAATATGTGCTTTTATTTTGAGTGAAGTGACAAATTGGTTTAACAGTTGCTCAAGGGGATAACTATTGAATTATCAGATAAAATTTATACATTTGCATTATCCTTCATTAATTAAGTGTATAAACTTTAGGATCCTCAAATCTAGCCTATCCTACTGTACCTCCCTTATACTTTAATTTCATTCTAGCACTTCCTTGCACTACAGACTCCGTCATTCCACAACAGATAACACACCAAGAACAACTAAAATTCAAAGCTAATAGAGTGCGTACGAAAATCCAAGGACAGGCCCTTTGCCAGGGCCTACATAAAAACATGGTCAAGTGGAAGTTCTTTAATAGTGTTTGCAGAAAGCTGTACATTATTCACTTTTTCTAGTTTATAACAAAAAATGTAGTGCAAGTCACCGTTATTCAACTGTACAACAAAGAAAGTGAGAAACACAGTGAGTTCTAGTCTAAAAGCATATTCTTATTCCTAGTACATGGCAGCCATGAAAACACATTTAGTATCGGAACACACCTTCAGAGTGCAGCACAAGATCAGGGGATATCATCTGTCATAGCTGTGATCCTCCAACAGTTTGGCCATTCTGTCTGTTCACTTTCGATGAAACAATGGCCAAAAAATTGTTCTTGTATTGGTACTGTGAATTTTAAGGAAATTAGCACTTTTTGAAAATTATATTTCCAAATCTATACATGGTATTGAAATCTTTAGTGAATCTTTCCAAATGATGAAAGGAAATTACTATTACAGACAATAAATCCCAAAAGGGAGAGCTAGGCTGTGCATAGTATAAATAATTACACTCATTGAAATGTTTTCATCCCCAAAAAACTGTTTGATTATTTGAGCTCGATAAAATACACTTTTGTGTTGTAATCAAGGGATTGAATAAACACAGTACAATTACATTTGGTAAAACAAATTCCATCTTTATTTTTTAATGATCCATCGAAGTGTTCGAGAATAATTAATGTAATGTGGCTGATACGAGTGTATTTTCACAAGCATATGAAGACCCATTTTCTTAGCGAAAAGCTAAAAAGCCATAGATATATTCAGCTTTTATTTTCAAGTCTTAGCTCCCTTTTTTTGTAACTCTGTGTCCTCTGACCATTTGTCATTTCTCCTATCTCCTGTCATTTATCCCTCTTAAGCACAAGCAAAAAGAAAAAGAGCAAATACATTGAATGACTTTTATTCTTCAAATTAGGAAAGTAAAGGAGGCAAGGTGGACAGATAATATTTTATAGATTTGAGTTACCTCTGAACCCCTTGCTTGATAACTTCTTTTTTATCTAAAATGTTCATCTCTCTCTAAATGGCTGTCAATTTCTTGACAGCATGAGTTCAGTTGAGGCACTGAGAACCCAGTAAGCTCTAGTCCTCAGCTGGGAAATTTTATATGTAGAGAACATAAAACTTTCAAAATGGTCTCATTGTCATTTGTGTTGTGAAACAACAGAACAAACTACACATCCATGTTGTTGAAGCCAATACCTTGCTTTCTTTCTAGTAACACTTGTATGAAGTCCTTGGATTACTTAAGTTCTATTAATTAACTTGGCCAGCAGCCATATCTCCCTGCTACTCACAACTTACAACAACTGAAGCTCAGCAGGTTAAGCCTGGTCAGTACCGGGATGGGAGACCTCCTGGGAAAAACTAAGGTTGCTGCTGGAAGAGGTGTTAGCGGGGCCAGCGGGGGGCGCCCACCTTGTGGTCTATGTGGGTCCTAATGCCCCAGTATAGTGACAGGGACACTATACTGTGAAAAGGCACGGTCCTTCGGATGAGATGTAAAACCAAGGTCCAAACTGAGGTCATTAAAAATCCCAGGGTGTTCCTCAAAAGAGTAGGGGTGTAACCCCTGTGTCCAGGCCAAATTTCCCATTGGCCCTTACCAATCATAGCTTCCTTATAATAATGATAGCTGATGTGTGGTGAGCGTTCTGGCGCACTATGGCTGCAGTCGCATCATCCAGGTGGGGCTGCACATTGGTGGTGGAGGGGGGAGTCCCCATTACCTGTAAAAAGCTTTGAGTGGAGTGTTCAGAAAAGCAGTATATAAGTGTAAGCAATTATTATTAACTATTAAATGGAATAGATGGTCTGAAAATGCCTCCCCTTGTTTGTAACCTTTCTTATGTTGTTATATTCACTTTTTAACTCAGAAGAGTAAAATATTGATCTAACTACAAAATAGCAGGTTGACCTGATTTTAGAAGACTTCTGAAGTTGAAGCTTCAATTAGGTTTAAGTGGTGGCATGAGAAATGGCTTGCGACCAACTCGAACCATTTTGTAAATCAGATTACAAGGATGAAGGTACATGATGACTAGGCTGAAAAATCAATCTTCCCTGCCCATGAAAAATACTCAGTTAATAATTCTTAAATTTACTTAGCTAACATTTGTATATCTGTATAAAATTATGTGATAAATATTTATTCAAATATATAACCAGTACATAAATAAGCAAAGCAAAATAAAGTAAAAAATATTCCAATAAAATTTAACCTTTACAAAATTTGATATATGTCAGTTTACAAGCCCCCGAGAATATTTTTTATTTTTAATTCCCAACATGAAAGGAGCTCTACAGTAATCCCTGAAAGCTATTTGCAATTCAAAGCTAGTGTTTCTGATGGAAGGTACAGATCAAAACTCGTTAGTACAATCTTGACACCCTGAAGCACTTGGAAAAGAATAACAGAGGTCAGGACTCAAAGGTACAACATATGAATGTTCTTACCTAAACATGATAATGATGTGGAACACAAAAGCATAACTGATACATATTAGTTTACACATCTTTCAAACTGATAACATTGTTTCCTTTTTAGAATGGATCAAAAGACACGTGTTATTTCTGTTACAATAATAACTGCCATCAGTTGTTTGTTTTCTGTAACTAATAAGCCTTAAAGCTAGCCATATTATTGTTTCAATTCAAAAATCTTAGTATGACATTTGGCTGAAAAGCATTACCCACCTGACTTTATGCATTATCACAAAACAACCTAAGTTTGAGTTACGAGTCAGAATCTGTGTTTTGGAACTACAGAGATCCAGAAGAATATACATTTAGATGGCACACAAATAAAAACAGTGCATCAGTCAAATAATTACTGATTTTCAGAGCTCTTAAGGGACACCAAAGATCTGTTAACACTGATATCACGAAATCCCTTAATTTGTCATTTTTTACAGATCTGTAATTACTCTGGTCAGACAACTTCATTTCCTTTATTGTCCCAGATGGGGAATTTGCTTTGCAGGCAGGTAAAAGACAACACAATACACCTGTATAATACATTTAATACAACATCCATTTACAAATAAGTAACATATGTGTTACTATATAAAGTAAAATACACAATCAATTGTCCAAATTAAGCAGGTTAATAGCAGTGGGAAAAAGATACTGTATCTTGGTTCTATCGCACTTGAATCTGGATATATAAATCGATCGAAGGAGCTCAGATTCACTGTGCAAGATTTAGCTGTGGTCCACTAATGTTCTTGCTGGCTCCCTTCACTATCCTCCTAAGGTTGCCAAACCTGGCTACTGCAGTGAATGTTAGGTCACAATCAGTAAACGTTCTATAGAATAAAGTCATCATTGAACTACGCACAATTAAAGAGCAGAATTTTCCCAGGAAGAATGATTGCTGTGGGCTCTTCTTTCACATGGCAGCTGAGTTTTCCTCAAAGGCTATTGGAATTGTACTGTATCTAAGAATAGTGCCCATCTGTCTGTATACAGAATGTGCAGGATGGGGGGCAGTGCTCAGCCATGAGGAGATCCAGTGGAAGGACAAAGCTGAACTGATACTGTAGAAGACCATTTACCCTCACTCTTTGTGTTCTGTTGGTCAAAAGTCCAAGAACCAACTTATAATATTAAACTCTCCATTAAAAGTTGAGAGTAATCTCTCCACTAACAAGTGGGATTGACCCTTAGATGTCTAGCACCCTCTGCTTTTCACCATTCTGTCCTAGACTTTCCGTAAATCTTATTTATGTTAGTTTCGCTCTTCTTTTTTTGCTTTCAGGGGAATCGTAAGACCAGATCATTAAAATTAAGTCCTGATATTAAAGTTAAATCTGTCTTATTATACATATATTATATTTCATATTACATGACATTGTGTACACAACACCCCCAACACTTTTAGAAACAGAGACACTGAAATTAACATTTGGCAAGCTGGAAGAGTGTTATGGATTTATGAATTAATTATTTGTCAATTTTACCATATGACTGGTAATGCCAAAAGATCAGGGTTGGTAAAAACTGAATAATTTCATTTTAAGCATCCGTAAAAACATTTATCAACTGTCCAGATTTAATCTAGAGACTATTGACCTACAGTACACAGTATATATTGTATGTTGCAAGTGGGCATCACAGTAGCACAGTGATTTTCTGCCTGGCAGCACTGGAGTCCTGGGTTCAATGTCAAACCTCAAGAGCTATCTGAGTTGAGTTAGTATGTTCTCCCCACGTGTGTGTGGGGTTTCTTCCAGGTACTCCAGTTTCCTTCCACAATCCAAAGACAGACTGGTAAGTTTATTGGCCCTGGTGTGAATGTGTGTATGTTTGTGTTTGCCTGCCCTGTGATGGACTGGTGTCCCATGCAGAGTGTATCCTGCATTGCACCTGCTGCTTGCTGGGATAGGCTCTGGCTCCCCCATGACCCTGTTTGGATTAAGTGGTTTGAAGATGGATAGTCGTACTTGCTATTTGAGGATATTTCCTTTAGCCTGATGGAAACCTAATGTAAAATACAAGGTTTGTGTTTGTGACTGGCTGAAAGGTCAAAGTTTGGTTTAATTCAAGCCTATGTCTTAAATTCATTGGAGGTTGAAAGCTGGGCCAGTTAATACAGTACATTTCCTGTCATGACTCATAACTTTTAAGACATAAATTATGTTACATCACAGGTAAAGATGGGGGCATTCCTTCTTTTTTACCTCTGTTTTCTATACATGTGTTCCAATACCTTCATGTTTGAGATGATACTGTCAGCATTTATGAGACACTGTACTGATCTGTACTGTAATTATCTTAAGTGGATAGAGCATAACTTTTTAAATCACTGTATTCTAGCATAAGCTAAAGTCATAAAAGTGCAGAATAGCAGTAGAAAGGGTAAAAAAAAAATCAAAGTG
Source organism: Lepisosteus platostomus (assembly GCF_059453375.1). Lineage (NCBI taxonomy): Eukaryota > Metazoa > Chordata > Actinopteri > Semionotiformes > Lepisosteidae > Lepisosteus > Lepisosteus platostomus. The sequence continues at coordinate 49,065,501 of NC_142613.1, forward strand.
TCTCAAAATCCCAGTGAGCACAGTCCACTCAATCATCAAGAAATGGAAGGTGCATCACATCACCCAGACATCCACTCCGTAACACCAAGCATGGTGGCGGCAGCGTCTTCTCCTCAGGAGCGACTGGAAAGCTTGTTAGAATTCAAGAAAAAAATTGAATTTAAACTGGAACAAACATTTCTCTTTCAGAAGGGCAGTAATCCAAAGTACAGTAAAAAACCAAAGCTACATTGAAGTAGTTCAAGAATAAGAAAACAAATGTCCTTGATTAGTTCAAAGCCCTGACATGAATCCTATAGAGAATCTTTGGAAAGACTTGAAAACTGTCCACAAGTGATTGCCAATCAATTTGAGAGAGCTTGAGCAAATCCAACAAGAAGAATGGGCAAAAACTGCACCAAGCAAAGTTAGTAGAAACTTTCACCAAAAACTGCTGACAAAAGTGTTTCTGCCGAATACTGAGTTCAAGGTTCTGAATAATTATGCAGTCAGTCAATACCGTATATTTCAGTTTTTTCTTTTTAGTTTATTCTGACATGTAACTTATCTTAGCCTCAGAAGCCTTCAGTTTGAGCATTCAAACTGATTGCTAAATTTTTAAGTTTTAAAAAATGTGTATCCATTTTGTAATCTCACAGGAAAGGTCTCCAGGAACCCAGGTTCTTCCTGGGTTTTGAGGAAGGGTTCAGATACTTTAACAAGTCACTGTATAAATCTAAATACTCCCCCATAAGTTAAATTATATTTTTTCTCAAAAACGGTAAGTTTGTAAAACATTAATGTAAATAATTTGCTTACTTAAGAAATATTTGTGAATGTACAAGAAGAGGTTATTCCTACGCCGAAAAGCAGAATGAAATAAAACATTTTATTGTGGTGGAAATTCTTACATGATATTTCTTTCAGTGTTCTTTACTTTATTATTGCAACATTTCTTTCTCTCCCTCACACTTGAAGAAGGTTCAACAGCTCAACTGTGTTTTTTCTTGCTTTTTAACATGGAATTAACCTCCAGTTGTTCCTTTGTAGTCCACACACTGATTCAGCTCTTTATTCCAAACTCATTAATCCTTTTGGATACTTTGCTCTTTTTCCAGTACTCACCTGGAAGTATGTAAATTCTGGTTCGTGCATCAAACATTTTGCAAATACACCAGAGTGCCTCTCAGGAGCACTAATTTCTCATTTATAAAATCATGATTCACAATCAGAGCAGAGCCCAGATAGCACATTTTCATGGGCCCTTAAGCAGGTAAAGAGATAAAATGCACAAGGCATTTACATGCCACAAGTGAGTTAGAGAAAGAAGCCACCTTGCATAAAACAGCGAGATGAAAGCAGACCTGGCTATTAATTGAGACTAAAGTGCACTACACTGTACATTTCCATCACACACTCAGCCCATCTGATTAAGAATAAGCAGGGAACTATTTTTAACATTTTATTTTACCATAAATGTTGTCTCTTTATTTTCAAGCTGCTCCAGTTCATTAAGGATGTTATTGGACATAAGGTTCAATATGCATGTTAATTTAATGGGGTTTGTGTTTTTTAAACTGTTTGATGTTCACAAAGCATAGCAGATGTATTTTTATATTACAGACAATTACAGGTTCAGAATTAATGAAGAAACAAGGGAAGGGACAATAAAGCCATGCTATTGTTTTAAATACATGTGCTTTTGATTAACTTAAAATGCATAACACTGGTGAATTGTTATTATTCAGGAACACAGCTCTGCATCAGTAAATGACACTAATGGATGTACAATAGAAACCCAGGTTCAGCAAGAATACTCCATTGGCAAGCAATTATTCATGTTTGCATTTGAGCGATAATATTTCATCATTTGTGTAAGTCAGACACTGTAGCTCATCATGTCTAACTGCTAGGACAAATTGCTTCCTTCCACTATCAACCTTTTTAATTACAGAACTGTTTAAACTAACATTGTTTTCATTAATGGCAAAAAAGTATAATGACTTAGTTTGACTGTGTGGCAGTGTATTTATTGTAGTATGTATTTTCACTGCATTCTGTAATGTAGTTGATCAGACTGCAGTCAACAACAATCTCCCCCAAATCCTACCCTACCACCCCTATCCTACCCTACCACCCCTTTAATGTGCTCTAAACTGCATTGTGATGTTGACAATCAGAGGGATTTTCATTAATGGCCGAACCTTATTAATATGCCTGATTGCCTCATCTAATCTGTCCACCCACAGGATGGTCAGACGAATAAGGATTCATTCACCATAGCTAAGCAAAAAGCAGGCACAGCCACACTTTCTGGTATTGTGTCTGTCCTCCAGAACAAAATCAATGACACAATGGTTTAGAAAATTAGCTCTCACTTTTCTGCAAGCTAAAAGGATATAACATATTGTTTTTTAGCAGTGAATATTTTCTAATATTTGAGCCTGACAGCAAGTGTAGTGTAGAGTACTAGTTTGGGCCCGTGGTTCTGGGTCATAGGGTTGTAATGAAAAAAAATTAGGAAAAAACTGGAGATCACATGACAGGTTTGCTGCCATGACAGCCCAATGCTGACCAATGCTAGAGCTTCTGCTGCAGACACTCTAATTTCTTTTGCCCACTTCTAGATTGTGTTTATTTTTTTAGTCTGGTCGATGACCAACAGGGACCTGGAAAAGACTAATCTTGTCTCCTACTTCTCCAATGCAAGAAAAATTGAAGATATTTCTATGGATCGGCAAACACAGTGAAAGCAGGGAACATGGAAGTGGCATTGGCAGAAACCTGAAACCTGAAATTGGCAGAAACTGCATTACTGTGAGTAGATGAATACTCTTTAAAAATTGGTTTCTAATCTGAAGTTTCTTTCACACAGACAACAGATACAAATAAAGTCATTGAATGCCCACAAAACAAAAGGTCTAGTCTAGAGAGCAAGGTAATTTTGAGCAAAAACAATTTTGAAGAATGCTTGAGACAAATTAATATTCAAATTGTCAATTTGCTCCAAAAATCATGGTCCAGTTATATTCCTGAGCAAAATGATCTGTAAGTAGTTTACAAATACACTAATGTGGTACTTGTGTATTGGGAGGGTACATAGAATATATGGAGATCACTCTTCTGGAGGTTGTGACATGCCTTGGGTGTTATTTTCAAGTTTTTTCATTACACACATAGCTGTCCAGGAAAGACATCTGGCAGCCAAAGCCCAGTTCACTCAGTGGAGGGATGTTAACTGTGCTTCTACCTGGATTGAAGTCCAGTGACTGCCCAGCTGAGATGTATCTTGTATGCATAAGGAGATCACTGTGGGAAGCAGGGGTTCTGTCCTTTCAATACCCTGCAGTGCTAAAGGCCTTCCTTGCTGGCATACAGATTCTGTTCGCATTTCTGCAGGACACAACAGAATTAATCAAATATGAAAAGGATTGTCCACTACCTTAAATTAAATAAGGAGGACTTTTTTTCTTTGATGTTGTCTTTTTCTCTGACGGCTATTGATTGTTGCATGTGTTGCATGTGTAAGTGTAGGTATGAAATGTTTATTTTTCTTGAATATGGGACTTGTGCTATTTATTGATTGGATTGTTGGGAGTGTACTAAAGACACTGGTGGCATTGTGTCATGATTGTGTTAATATCACCAATTCCACAAGAGGAGGGGAAGGAGGAGATAGAGTGTCTATATTGTATTCCCTCTCTTCCTCTCTTCCTAGGATGTGTTTTCTCTGAGAAGACTCTTTTTCTTTGGGATAAGAGGAAAGAGATGGTGGCACTTGTACTCTGTTAAAAATCATGATTAAGGACTTAACTATTGTCATTCTAGCTCTCCACATTTGTCTAGAATCTCTAAATAAACCAACTCTTCACATTATTCAGAAAAGAGCAAAAAGCAAACATTGAATTTGATTTCTAAATATGCATTGTGTCTCTTTAATAAATGATGAATGTGATTCATTGTTGTTTTTTAATTATTCTGCCTTCTCCTCCATCAAACTTTTAGGACAGCTTGCATTCTATAATATCAAAATTCATATGTTAAGGGAAGAGACATTTTAATGTATCCACTCCACACTGTGAAAACAGTGCAGGAGGCCTTATGTTCTATTTGATTTCTCTGCTGTTGTTTTGCATCCATTGTCTACTTGGCATAACCCTGACATTTCTGTATCTTAGGGTGCACTGGAAGAATGTCTGGTCTTGCCATTAAGATTTTGGGACACTGCAGATTGTGTTTTGGCCCCATAATTACACAGCTCAGACGAAACATATCTATTCATAATCATAATCGCCTTACAGGAAATGAACTTTTCCCTTTTTCCACACTGGAGTGATGAAATAATTAATATTCTAGCAAATATTTTAAATGAGAATATTCTTCACTTGATCTAGGACTTGCAATTTCAACAGAGGTTCCTGGCTCTTCTTTTTTCTGTACTTACTGTATGTTCACTGGGGGGCAAGATGTTCTATGCTACAATAGGTAATCTGTTTGACTTCAGATGACAAAACAAATGTTTATTTATTTTTTTAATGGTTGCAATCTGAAATAGGGACTGAACGTCACAGATGAAAGTATTTTTGGGATAATATTGGAAATTGTGATGGAGTCTACATTCCTGAGTAGACAATGCAGTTGAGGAATCCATAGGAGGCTTCCATAGGAAGTAGCCATTTTGGCTCATCTGTGAAACAAATGTAGTTGCCCTGTAATTGGGTACAGCTGTAGGCAGGGACAAATAGGCCTAGCTGCTTTCTAAACCATGTGAAACAGAGAATGGTTGTCTTTCTTGGGGAAAGACTAATGGAGAGATAGAGACGTTGGGGAGTTAAAATCTAGCCAAACCATCTATCCATTCATTTTCCAAAAGCATTATCTAATACAGGGTTGCAGGGGACCTGGAGTGCAAACCTCACACACAGACAATTTTCCCAGGAGCCAATTAACCTAGCAAGTATGTATTTAGACTGTGGGAGGAAACTGGAGCACCTTGAGGAAATTCATGCAAACACGGGGAGAACATGCAAACTCCATCCAGATAGTATTCCAAGTCTGCTATTAAGTCCATGGCAGCAATGCTAACCACTACACCAACATGCTTATGTAATGTTTATACACAATTGTTTATTGACTTACTGAATACAGTATATAGGTTCTGTCTCACATTTCTGAGATCCCTGCTTCACAAATACTGTACAAGTCACAGACCGAGGCAGTACTGTATGTACTTAAAACCTCTTACTATTCCTCATATTATAAAACACTTTAAATAAAAATATTTAAATACAATATAAACAGTAGGGGTAAAAAGCTCTAGTTTTTTCCATAATTAAATTCTATTCCTGAAATTCACTTTAGTACATGTTAAGAAAACGTTTTGCACAATTACAGTAAAGCATTAATGATTATTGCAAAAGGATGAATTTTCACATTTAAAGGTACAGCAAATGCAGTTTTTTACAGATGTATTTTACTGTTGAATTTCACATCCTGCACACACAAATGATTGCCTTTACAACAAACTCTTATTAGAACTGAGTATTAAGAGGCCAGGACAGTTGTTGCTCACTCAGAGAAAAAAGTCCACTTGAATGTTTAAAGCTAAATAGTAAATCTTTAGGTAAGAACTTGAGAGCTCTTTGGAATTTAAAATAAATTAATTAAGTGTGTTTTTTACACACTCCTTTTTAATTTATATTGAGAAATTAGTTAGGATTAGGATGAAACAGGACATCTATATACATGGTATATAAATGATGTACAGTACTTTAACTTTATTACAACAAAAGGCCATTTTTGGAATAGAAACAGCTATAATTTTCTTCATTGTGGACTTAGAGTCTTCCACTAAGACTATAATAAATTAAATGAGACTTTCTTTTGAAGAACACACATGTCATCTTGAATTTTCACTGCTTTTGCTTTGAATAACATGGTCACACCGAGCAAAGCGCTGTCTAATTATTCATAACTTGTCAAGCTCCCCTTCTCTGCTAATTTCCATCTAATGGTACCCGTTGGAGAAACAACAGGCTGTTGGCAACCTGCGCCCACCATTGCCTGTTGGGCAAAAACCTGTGCAGCTTGGAAAAAAGGACAAATTTCCTGGCTGACAATGTCTAATTATATATTATGACAAATTCCAGGCAGATAGGCAGAAAAATCCTAAATGGGATCTAAAACCAACATAACTGTGACATAAACCTATAAACAAACACATTATTAGATGTATAGTTAGATTTTTACAGTCAAAAACATGTAACTGTTAATAATACGTTAAACCTAGAGTGCTTCATAATAGACATACTGTAAATTAACAACTTCTGACTAATGAAACACCTTTTACAAATTTCATTATTTGTGGTTTACAGATACAGTACATAAACATAAAGAAAGGATAAACAAATGGAAAGTGGAGGAGGCAGTGAATGTTACAAGATCCCAGATGCCCTTTAATAAAGCCTTTCTGATCATGATGAACCAATTTGGACATATAGGCCTCCAGTTACCATAATAGCACTGTAGCTTACATCTTAGCATAAGAGACTATCAAAGAGATGGGGACTATTAAACTTTCTCCATGACAATGTCTATCATTTTTAGCAGGAATTAATCTATATAGTAATTTGGGGGCAGATACTATTAAGGAGGGATGCTACCAGTACCAGGACTTTTAACCTTTGTCAATTCCTGATCTGCCACCTTCACCTCAGCCAAGGACATAGTTGCTTCCAGTACAGTCATCTCCACAGGAGAAAGACCAGGTAAATAAGAAGAACATTTACACTTTTTCCCAGTTTATATTGAATGTATGAACTACATATATTATGTAGAGTTGAGGAGAAAGAGTTTATTTGTTTGGGATCTGATTTCTACTGAGAAGTCTCAAAGATATATGGTGGCTAGGTTTACTGCCAATAATGTAACAATTATTCCTGTACAGTATAAGTAATTTGGCACAATGTCTAAACAGCAAAAAGGGAGTTATTGTGTATGTTATAGAAAAGCTAACTTGCATTTCAATTCAATAATTTTACTAATATCAGAATTATACAATTATAATACAAGAACAGTAGAATTATCTTCAAATGAAACCTTTAACTACACCCCAATAAAAAATATGTAGTCATCAGCTGAACCACCATTAAAATCAAGCATGGTATTAAAATGTCAGTAGTGTGCACGTGAGGATCACTGATTAATCAGAAGATATTGTTGTGGTGATCTGATAGCCATATTAGTAGGATTTAGCATTGTGTCCCAAAGAAAACAAGAGAGCTTGGGAAGGAAAACTGCCCTGAAGAACAATGCATGTCTATCTGCAAAATACAATATTCTTTGTCTGAGGCATTTAAAACATATCAACTACACCCAGATTAGGCATACAGATTTTTAGCACTGGCAAAAAAACATTTTGTATTTACCTTGTTCAGTTTTGATCCTTCAAGTATATCATTCATGACAGCATTCATACAGTATCTGCACCCAAAATCACATGAAACAGGTGAGTTGCAGCACTGATCCTGGCTAGGCTTCTAGATGTGAATTTACAACACTATTTGGCCTTGTGTTTATGTAACCTGGATCCAACACAGCAGGGATATATGAAGGTACCTTTTATTTAATTTTCTACAGATAAGGGGTGTTGCCACATAACAGTGTGGTTCACAAAAAGGAAGGGGGTGTAACAATTGTCTAAAGTAGGCAGGTCCAGGACAACAGACAAACCAACACACAGCTGTAAGATTAAAAAATAGTACTCTTTATTTTAAAGTAGGGGAAAAAACAGCCACTCCAAAACAAAATAATAAAACAAACACTGAAGTCTCTTAGTCTTCAGTTTCCTGCCTATCGTATTAGGTAGCTAAGCTGCACATTAGCCTCAAAACAAACAGAAGTCAAATTCCTTTTTTGAGACAAAGACTGCAGTCTCTAACTGAGGCTTTTCACACAGACTTTCAAAAAATTAAACACTCATAGTTTTTTGTTCTGTAGATCCAAAGTTCCTCCCATTACTGCTCAGTCCTTCTCGTTTCTAGTGACTGTTCACACAGCAGCTCTGTCTTCTGTCTCCAGACATCCGAGATCACTCAGTGACTGACTTTTCAAGGAAGCCTTCACCTCCTGCTTTATAAATACTCTCCTGACCAATCGCCTTCTTCTGACTGGTCAGGTGACTGAGGGCAGCAGCGGCTCATTCCCCAAAGGCCTCTGGGGGATGCGGTCCAGACAAGGCTGTCATTTGCAGAGATCTTGTTTCAGTTAATATAATAATAATAATAATAATAATAATAATAATAATAATAATAATAATAATAATACTCTTGTGGCACAGCAAAATCAAACATTCTTTTTAGTAACAAATCTATAGCTTTTTTCATATCATCACCATCATCAATGGATCAACAATATTAAATTAAAAGATGAAGGGGACAGCAATAAAGAGTAAAAAATGGCTAGCAGTGGTAGCTCTGTTTACTGTAACCTATGACACCATCCAAACATACTATTATACTGTACACATACACATCCTAACAGACAGTACATACGATCTCTGTGTTTTAATAATTGAGCAAACCTTCCATCATCTAATGTTAGTTAGATTCAGTGCTCTTCAGCTAACCTGTAAGATTGCAAGCCAGCACAATGCTGAGGAAGATTTGTGTGTTTAGTTTCCTGTCTACCAGAACAGTGTGGTGGTGATCACTGCTGCCTCACAGCTCCAGGCTCTTTGGAATAGTTCTGGATTCTGTACCGTTCTGTGTGGAATTTGTTGTTGTTTTTCCTGTGTCCTTGTGGGAATCTGCTGGTTGTACTGGTGTCCTCCTACTGTGCCTCTGAAGGACACAGAGAGTATGTTTGATTGGCTTCTCTAAACTGTCCCTTTTCAGTTGTCGGGGCATGTCTCCAGAAGGACCAGTATTGATCATGAAACCAAATGTGCATGAAGGACCAAATGTTCATGGAAGTTTTGATTATCAAACACTATGATATTTCATTAAACTGTTGTTTCAGAACAGCGGTGACTGTAATACTGTTACATGCATACATTGACATCAATATTTATTTGAAAAGCAATTTAATCATATGAACAAGAAATATAAATATAGGGGGAAGTTACCTGTCCTTGACTGATGTGTTTTAAGACAGAATGTTTTTGAAATGAAAAAATAATACAGCGCTAGATCAATTTTTTAGATGAGCATGTCATTTTAGCTGTAAGAAGAGCACACTGCGTTCTGTGAAATCCTGAGGTACTATTACAGTATGCTTGACATTGGTTCGATTTGGCGTACTCAGATTTGAGTATCTGGGTTTTTAAACCACTATACAAGGCTGTCGTGATGTAGCTCAATGGAGCAATGTATGGTTATATGGCGCCACCTCCTGTTTATTCTGAATGCCTGTTAATTAGCTCCATTCGCTAAGATTTTAAATCTATTTTTTAATTCATTTTATCAGATTACACTGACATGCTACAACAGTAATACAAAAATGTACTGAAAAATATAGTATAAACACATTAACTTAAAAACTGTATGTATAGTATAACATTCAAACTTTTGCGCTTTTCTTTTAAGATATTAGATATCAGTTGTAGCTGATAAGGCAGGTAGTGTAATTATGAGAACAAAAGGGGTGTTGTTTTGAACTACGACACCCTTCAATGGATTTGAAGGCTTGTCTGGATCACACAGAAGTGGGATAAACAGCAGAAATGCAGGTGCTGTAGAAGCACAAATTAAGCAAAATTATAATAAAGACCAAAAAATAAGGCCAAATAACGCCAGGTGCCAACAGTGCTTCAGTCTCATTCATGGAACCTGTAGGGAATTTAATGCATCAGAAACAATCTTTGAAAATCTTTTTCATTCAGATATATGTATTAAAAAAGTCTTTTGATTTCAACTACCATAGCAATGCATTTAAAGGAAGTTTTGCGTGAAACATCATAATTTTTTTTTTACAAATGCAGGTGTAGAAAACACAAAATTTGACTACTCTAATTATAGATTTAACATTTACTGTATATTACTAAGCTCATTTTATTTAATTTGAAACCGGATTGCTTTTACTTTCTGCATTCTGAATATGCTAGGATCTGTTCTGACATGACAACATGACTACTATAGTTTGAGGTGATGTTTTGTTTATATGTAGAGATTACAATGTAATTATTATTGAAATCTGCATGAGCCTCTTGCAGGTTGCTACTGTAAGTATACTTGGTGGACCTGTATGTGTTACTTTTCCCTCCAGAACCCCAAACAAATACCTCAATATGGTGATTGGGGACACTGTGTTGTACTGTAGGAGGCTCCTTTGCATGTCATGTTAAACCAGGTTCCTGACTACTTCGTCATTAAAGATACAGCAGTTTTCAAAAGTGTAGTATTAACCACAGTGTTCTGGGTGAGTGCATAATGGCTACTGTGTATCACACAGGGGGGTTCTGCTCTTCAGTGGTCCCGTACTACTGTATATGTTAAGTGCTTTGTCCTTTGGGAGAAGGAATGCTATATTAATTCAATGAGCAATGATACAAGGACTTCATAATGATTATGAGTTTCGAGATGTTATTGAGATGCTTTTATTACACAATGTAAAAAAGGAAGATGCCTGAAGTTTAAGGAGGGTTTGAGGTAAAGATGGGCAGGAGAAGAGTGGAGAATAGCATTTCGTTATACCATATACCTGTATATGAGTATAATGACAATGAACTTGAACTTGAAGATGTCTAAATCAGTTCCAGATAGGAGGGAGCAAGAAAGACAAACAAAAACAGGCCTGAAATAACTTATTTAAATAATATTTCAATATTTTTACATTTCATCTGTGAAAATTACTCCAGTAAATTTAACTAACATGCAACAGAAATCACAACCATGAAAGACTCAACGCAGAAACCCATACCGATGTTAAATAACTGTGAAGAAAATTCCGGATATTTTTTTTAAGTGCTCACAATTTCCCATCTGAATTTACAGACTTTCAGCTTCAAAATACACAGAATTAACAATAAAGGTACTTTCAAACTGAATAACAAGAAATTAACATGTACTGTACATAACCCAACAGAATGGCACTTGACTCAATACAAAGCACGTTTTTCATTTGTATGTAAAGAACTGTGAAATACCACAGTGTGGGTCCTGTGTGCGAAGTGGGAAACACCCAGGATGGATCGTCCATCACAGAGCACACACAGACACAGATGTGCACACTCACACCTGGCCAGTTTTCCTAGTAATGAACTTTCCAGTATGGCTTCAGTCTGTAGGAAGAAACCAGAGCACTCAGAGGAAACTCATGCGAACGGGGAGAACAAACTCCACATGGATAAGCAGTCCAGGTCCTGGATTGAACCAGGACTCCAGTGCTGCAAGGCAGCAATTCTACCACAATCCAGGTGCAATTATTATTTGTGCTGCTGATGGAACTGTTAGACACACCTATTTAAACCATTTAACATGAATTGTTAATGATCTTGTGAAAATGTTGTGATACCCTTCATTCTATCATGAAAGAAAATGTATCTGGTGAAAGTTTATCAGGTTCCTACATAGACCTTTCAAGGATTATGCTCCTTTGGTTATAACATTAAAAGTAACTACTATTTTAAAATTAACTACTTAAATACACTATATCACATGCCACCACTTTCTCTCAGCTTTAATATACATTTATGTTCGATCTCTGTTCTTGAATGAGAGATGTAGATCCATGAGCAAATTTGTAAGCTGAAGAAAAATGAAGTGTCTGTCCTACATTGTCTTCTATACAATCTTTCACTTCCAGACAGATCAGTGAGAAAGGTATCATGTGGATAAAGCAGATATGGGGTGAACAGAAGAAGGAACAAAAGTTGCTTCTGCGGCTCTTGACTAGGTTCAGAAACAGAAAACAAGACCCAAAAGAGTTGCTGGCTCCGGGCTACATCTAACATGATTTTCTTCATTCTTACATCTTTAACAGTTTCAAAATCTTATTTGCCACCAGAGGGCGCTTTAAGTACATTTATAAGCCAAAAGAGTAAAAATGTCAACTATTTCACAGAGAAGGTTGTAGTGTAGTAGCAAGAGTTAAAGATAATGACTTATATATATATATTCAGTGGTAACCTGCAATTATCGATTAATAACTTTTATTTGTTATTGTTTCTCCTAGTAATCACTCCATTTCTCATTAGATCAGAGATCAATCAGTATTTTCTGTATGAGAAATATATCTCAATTATAAAGAGATATCTAGATACTTTGCTGATGATGTTAATGTTCTGCATTGATTGATCTAAGTCCCCAAAACAATAATAATAATTGTAAATTCCAACACAGAGAATGAGATCAGTCTCGATCAGCATCTGAAACATTCAGGGCTTGGGCTCCTCAGAATTCAAGTTGAAGAGTACAGATCCTGATTAATTGAGAATATAAAGGGGATAGACATCATGATATTGGAAAAGGCATGGTGCTGGGACACATCACCCACTGCCATCATAAGGAGATAATAGTTCCTTCTGTTTAAAAACCTCAAATCACTCACGACAGAGATTCTGAAGCAATTATTGTAACGAACTGTTCTTTTTCGGACCCTATGCGGACGATACAATCCAGAATTGTGAGGAAACACTGGGGAAATAGTCATGCAGGAATACGGGGATGAAAACGGGGGGGCGTGTCCATGCAGTGCTGGTGATCCGGGGAGGTGTGGCCGAGGCAAACAATCCAAAGAATAAGTCCAACGGAGAATCCAAAAAACAAGCAAAAGTCCATGGCCGGGTAATCTATCCAAAACAAGGGATTAAAAACAGGTGCCGGGTCGGGACCGGCGGGGGGAACAGGAACAGGAGCAGGAAGTTAAAAGCATAACGGAGCCAGGCACAACCAGGTCCCGGACTCGCACGATGAGGAAATCAGATGCAGAGCCTCGATTGGCGACTGCGTCTGGCTTTTAAAGGGACAGGGAGGAGATGGGAACAAGGGGCAGGTGCGAGGAATAGGGCAAAACAAGGAAGAGTCGGAGCACCGTTAAGAAGGAGGGACTACAATCGTGACAATTATTATGTAGTACAGAGAGCAGCTCCATCACTCCATAGAACCTGCAAAGAGAAAAGAGTCATGTGTTAGGCTCAAAATCAACAGAAATATTATCTCTTGAAAATGAAAATGAGGTTTCAGTGACCATAGCCTGGTCATAGAAACTGGGTGACACAGGCAGACCTGGCTATCCAAAGAGGACAAGCTCAGTGACCACAGCCTGACCATAAACACTGGACATAGGCAGACCTGGCTGTCCAGAGAGGACAAGCTCAGTAAGGATTCTATGTCAGCTGCACATACAGCAAAGAGTTTTAAAGGATGACCCAAACTCTGGAAGGCACAAATTCCAGATGATGTTTGAAGAGTTATAGAGATGTGGGACTGGGGAAAAGACACGTAATAAAAACACAAATAGCACCTTATTTATCGTACATAAATATTATTGGATATTTACAGTATATACATAAAACATAGAACATTATTGAGAGACACACTGTTCTTTAGGCTGTGAGAGGAGGTCACATACTGAGCTGCCAGCATTACTGAGCTTCTTCCTCCCTCTCTCAGTAAGACTGGAAGCTGTTCTGATTCTGGCAGGTTTGGGAATTCTGGGATTAGATTTGTTATTCTAGGGAAGAATCTTTGTCTAATGCCAGAGTATGTCTCACAGTGCAGCAGAAACTGCACCTCTGTCTCTGCTTCTTTCTCCTCGCAGTGGGAACACTCTCTGGACAGTGTCATGCCCACAACTAACCAGATTCCAACGCGGAAACGTCCTCACCCTAATTTCACTCCAGCCCTGAGCACTTCTAGAAAACGACATTGCTCTGGGTAACCAACCAACCACGGCACTTCAATAATCACCGCACCTTCCACCTCCTGTAATACTTAAACCCGCATTACCCTCTGTTCACTGCCTGGTATTGTTCTCTCCTTTTGGAGCTCCTCACCTCGCCTTCTCTTCCAATCCCTCTAGTCTTTTTCGGATTTGAACCTTGGATCTCGCCTTCGTCCACGTCTACAGCCTAGCCCCTTTCAGATAAGAGACTTCTTAACCTTCTCCCCTTCCTATTCACCGACTCATCTTCGACTACAAAGAACACCGCATAGGGTCCAGCTACTCGGTTGGCCTGCTGGCCCTAGACAGACAGGCAGGCAGGTTTGCCTGTGTCGCCAAGGTTCTATGGCCAGGCTGTGGTCACTGAGCTTGTCCTCTCTGGACAGCCAGGTCTGCCTGTGTCCAGTGTCCATGGCCAGGCTGTGGTCACTGAGCTTGTCCTCTCTGGACAGCCAGGTCTGCCTGTGTCCAGTGTCCATGGTCAGGCTGTGGTCACTGAGCTTGTCCTCTCCTGACAGCCAGGTCTGCCTGTGTCCAGTGTCCATGGTCAGGCTGTGGTCACTGAGGTTGCCCTCTCTGGACAGCCAGGTCTGCCTGTGTCCAGTGTCCATGGTCAGGCTGTGGTCACTGAGCTTGTCCCCTCTGGACAGCCAGGTCTGCCTGTGTCCAGTGTCCATGGTCAGGATGTCTGGAAAATACCACCAGGCTATGGTGTGGAAAATAATCAGTTTTCTTATCAGATGGGTTACTACTCAAGATTACTATGTGATGACCTGTACTGTAGGAATATTACAACGAATGCCCATTGATCTCAGGTTAGGATGAGAGATTAAGAAGATTAAGATTATTTGTATAGGCTTTGGCAACATTGTCATCAATCGGTCATGCTAATAAAGCTTGTGGAATAAATACAGAAAGAGATTCTTTATTATCCCCAAGGGGCAGTTTGTTTTAAAGCAGCAAACAATATAAAGAAAACACACAACAAACAATACACATATACATGCAGAAGGGAATAATCTGTTAAATAAGGTTATGGCCATGGGTATAAATGAGAATTTAAAACTGTTTTTAAATGGGAAATCAGAATCTGCATTCTGAGGGGAGTGATTGGAAACAAACAAGAGGTATGAAGAATCCTGTAGGATGGAATATGCTTTATGCAAAACTCCTAACTGATAGACGTGGGGCAGTCAGTACCAATGACTTTCTGACAGAGTTTGACAAAACCCCCCTGTTCGTACTTACTCTTCAGATTCAGATTCCCATGTCAGCAGATCAGGATATGAAAGTTAAAGCAGATTCAATAAAAGACTTATAAAACATCATAACTACAATTTATCAACTTTACAATGGTTAAGCTTCCTTTAGAAAAATACATGCTGTTGGCTTTTTAAAGAAAATAGAAGTAGCATTTGCCATAAAATTTAACTTAAAGTCCAGAACAGTCCCTAAATACTAATATTCATCTACCATTTTCACTGGTTTTCCCCTGATGCAGATATGACTGGGGGGTTGAGGGTTCCTTCTCAAATCACTGTTCAAATTGTTCTGTTCACACCAAGTGGCAAACCCATCTCCAACTGGCCCATGGCCCGACTCATCTGCTTGCAACAAACTAACAATAACAGAGTCAAATATTGTACAAATTTAAATGATTAATAATTATATAAAGTGTTGAGAGGTGATAACTCTTCCAATCATTTGTATGTACAGTAGGACAAAGTGTAGACAATACAAATCCACTGGGAGGGGCCAGTGGAGGAATACAGCCTGTTAGCATTGTTGACTCTTACCCTCTGAGTCCTACAGCATTTCTGAGGAAATCAGTAACCCAGCTGGCAAGATTAAGATCAAGACCAAAATTAGACAATACTTTAGTTGCCAGTAAATACAGCTGAATACAATTAAATACTGAAGAAAAATCCACATACAGTGGACTTACTGCATATATTTTATTTTCTATCAGTAACTTAGTGGCTTTGATCAAAAGCAGATGTTTTGATTATATTGCTCCATGATCAAAAGTGGCAATGTACTGTAAATTATTAATAAAAGCTAATCTAAAAAAATGTACTTCTTGATTTTAACACCTAAAATAAAGTCTAGACTATCAGTTTCCATTTTAGCACACATGAATCATTCCCTTTATTTGCATTAAAGAGAACCAAGACTGCCTGCCCAGAAATTCCCTAGTTGATCCTTTCATCTTGTTGGATATTGTCTGTTGTTTTCCAATCAACCATTTTATGACTTTATTATTTCCTTGTCAACATTTTTTTACAATAAAAGCAGGCCTGTTTACACAGGTTTTCCAACTTATAGGTGTCTTCAGTTCCTACTGTCCAGCTGAACCCAGTGGAAACCTCAGCTAGTTCACTGAATGTGAACTCTTTAAATGTAAATAGAGCCCAAACTCACTTGGTTTATTGTTTGAATGCGAAGTGTCTTACTGGCTCAGTATGCAGTTTGTTCACTCTGCCAACAGCATTGTGCAATTCCTTCATATATGTCCAGTGTTCAACACACTGATGTTATGACAAATCAGGGATGTGATAAAATTAATGAATACTGAGGTGATAAAATCAATAAAATCAGGCTTTGACACCATAATATGCAGCCACATGATAAAGATTCATGTTGCCCCTTAAATTCAGGGAATACTGTGTGTTACATGATACTGTTCTCTGGAACAGCATGACAACAGAATAACAATCAAGTCCAGATGTAGACAAATATTTATTAACAATACATCACACAACTATACTACACAACATTACACAATGTGCAAAGACTGGGACAGATGAACAGATATTTACAGATCTGTGAGTTTAAGAGGCTTACCTTTTATAGACATAGAGTATCCCAAAATTTCCTAAATATTCTACAGTAAATACAGCACCTCAGCATGCTAAAGGAAGAGAACCTGCATCCTAATTATAAAATGATGGATCCTAATCAGGACTAAATCTACCTCTCTAAACGAATGCTCACTTAAATAAGAGATTTGTCTTAAGCCTACAGATTCCACAACAACAGAAATGAGAATTTTCCAGTATATATGAAAGCAAGCTCTCTTATATAATAAACATCAGAATACAATGCTTAGAGTTCAGATTACACAGGCAAAATCTGATTTCAAGTTTAATTTCAAGGAGGCTCTCCCTCACAGCACAAGCTTTGGATGAAGAGGAGGATGATCAATGATGATCAATGATGCCTGCTCTTATTTCTGTTCTGTCCATTTCTTCTCTCTCCTGTTTTTTCCTGTATCTATGCTGTGGTCCATTCCTAAGGAAATTGGCTTAATGACCTCATTTGGAATGGCCCTATTACTGTTGAGTAGTTTCATATTGTGGTCTATGATTTGCAGTGATGTGCATTAACCTGAGTAATAGCAGTGTTAGGACTCTTTTTGGCCATCAGTATCATTCATGTTCACTTGCCTCCTGGCACAAGAACACCTACATAAATATTGCTACACAAAACCCATTGTTTCAAACCTTGTCAGTAAGGCAATCAACATTAGAATTGCAATCTTTGCCAGCTTTGCTGAAACTCAGCCCCTCCACCCAGCCACAAACAGTACAGATGTGTCACTGAGTTTACTATCATTCAAGGAGGGTCAAGGAGGTTGAAGAAGACTCATTGTTAAAGAACCTTAGACATTATATCACTACAGAAATTTAATACTTTCTAATGATCTTTTTGTTTTTGCTCTTTGAAAAACTTAAAACTAGGGATTTTATGTTTAAAAAAAAGACTATTTTTTATTTTTACTACAGCCAGCAACCATGTCACCCTGCAAGTCATAAGTCATACCAGTTTAGTAAGGTAGGATGCGTCAAGTGGAGAGAAATGTGAAAGAGAAGAACCACTACACTGTACTATTTAATAAACAACACAGAGAAAAAGAAGAAAGAGAAGAACCATCAAAAATAGGCATGCAGGGAGGAGGTGTGGTAGTAACACGAATGGTGGAGAAAATGTGATGCTGGGTGTTATCAATTTCAGAAGGAATAAACTCAAAGAAAGTTGGGATGAAGCAGATAAAGTAATAGGACAGGCTGGCTTAAGCAGTCCCCCAAGAACAGGTACAGATTCTAGGATTGTTATGGGTGTTTTCAATGATGTGGGAGAAGTAGCTGGATCTAGCAGACTCCATTGCATCCTTGTATTCAATCAGGTGCTCCTTCCAAGACTGGAGATGTACATTCAAGCAACAAAGATGCCACCTACGGTAAGTTCTGGTTTGTGGGAGATGGCATTCATTGAGCGCAACTGGGCAGTATACCAAGGGGCAGGGAAAGTATAGGAGATGGTTCAAGTTTTAAGAGGTGCTTAGGTATCAAGAGTAAATAAAATGAGCTAATAAAATACTTGTACCTTGTCTTCTAGAGTTAGAAAAGCAAGAAAGAAGGACGGAGCAGAATCAGCAAACCCATGTAGTGCAGTCTGGTCCACCAGTTGCAAAAATTTACAAAGTATAAGTGTGAAGAGTGTGTGACAGGAAAATCTACAGTACATCAAAGAGAACAGCCAAGTGATCAGAAAGGCCTAGTTCAAGATAAGTGGGAAACAAAGGAGTAATTTGCAAAGTATTCGAAGAAAGCTAGAGAATATTTTGTTAAGTTTTAAAGCTGTGAATCAATGTGAATATTAAAATCACCAAAAATAAAGATCTTTTTAAAACAGAAGCATAACAGTGAAAGTAAATCTGCAAACTAAAAATGCAACATTATGCTTGGGTGGGTCTTTAAACTGTAACAATGAATGCAGAATATGGAACAATGATTGTAAAACATTCAAAACAAGATACTAAAAGAAAGATGCAGAGCTGCATAAACAAAACACACACAGAAAGGAGCTTATGAATAACTATCAGGCCCCAACCACAACTAAAGGAGCAAACTTGCTTCAATAAACCATAACCTGGAGGGACAATCTTTTTAAACAGGAGACTGTCATTGTATCTCTGCCAGGTTTCAGTCAAGCACAGAAAATCAAGTATTTTGTCTTTGATGAAGTCATCAAAAGACAGCCTTCATGTTAAAGTTAATCCGTCTTAATGGGATGATCGAATAAGACTGATTTGGCCATTCTCAGTGAGCCATGGGGTTGTGTGTTCCAGATGCACAAATTAGTGTAGATTATTATAGTGTTTATATATTATATTACAGCCAGAGCGGGACATTTTAGTATCCTGGTGCTGAAAAACAAGTACCATAACAGCCAGAATAGGCAGTCACAAATCTGTGTCTTGAGCTGCAGTGGATGTATCGTGTGGGTCGCAAAATCCCAATATCCCAGCTATACTCAAAGGTAGATTGTTCTAGGAAGTAATTCCCTTTTTAGATGCAGTAATTGCAATGAGGTGTACCTTACAATCATTATTGTGCAATCCAGGAGGATGCTACAAATACCAGGGTCAGGGGATTGCAGGCAGTTTTGAAGAGCACTTCAAAGGAGCAGCACAGCAGGTAGGCAGTCAACAGGAGAAATCAGGAAACTGGTGGTAGTCACCATTATGGTTCATCATAACTCATAGCAATAATCCCAATCATACAGCCAGGTAGTGATTCAAAATCTCTTACATGATGGCAGAGATGGAACACACACAAAGATGTTTTGTTTTGAGTCCAGAGCATTGTTGAGGCTACGTGGGCAGGGGCTATCAGATACTGAGCAACTAAACACCAACAATGAATTATGCAAAGGGCTACAGGATGTTAAGATGGCATTTCACTGTTATACATTTGGAAATCATGTGGGTACTTGAGAACAAAACAGCATGCTCTATATAAATCAAAGGGCTCAAATAGCAGACACGGTACAGTACGTATTCATTTTTTTCTGATATATTTCTGTAACAAACTGTGTTTCATGTAATCTCTGAGTTACAATGACTCTTGCATGTAAACCCTATGTACTTTCAACACCTTGTAACATAGCTAACAAACAGCAGCTAACTCTGCTCTTATAAATAGCTATAAGAGTGAACTTAACTTGGGGTTACCAGACCCCCTTTTTCTTTAGGCATATCATGGGAAGGTTCATGGTTGAAGTATGGTTTGAGTGATACGTTCAACAACAGTTTATTAGGTAAACCAGATGTCAACAGCTTTCTTCTTGAGAGGATAATCAGAAGAGATTACATCAGGGTTGTTGCAGTGGGGGCTCCTCAAGCCTTTCCCTGTGTTTTGTTAAAAAGGACCTACAGTATTAGTTGGGATTCCATCTTAGACGCGTCACTCATAATTCCAAACACAGCATTGTCACTTCACAACCTTGCCTCCTGAGCCAAGCATATACCGCACTGTACACCTAGAAAAAGTCTCAGGTACACAGCAAACCTCTCTTTGGAGTCTCTTGAACCAGACTGACATACTTTGAGTTGGCCTTACAGTATATTGCCTAGATGTAGAATAAGCTCTGGATGCTGTTGTTAGTAGGCTGAGGATGGTATTGCACACTTGTTAATTAAACAAACAACTTGTCACGAGAGATTTGTGGTTCACACAGAAGATGTTCTTGCCTTTACACTTTCTAACTCCTTTTTCTCACCTGTATAATTACATATATATAACATTAATACTTAATGTATTTGGATATTATAATTGTACTGGCCCTTTCAGCCTCCTTTTGAAATGTGACACCTTTCAGTGTTAGGAAGCCAGCTTTAAAAACTGGACTTTAGGGTATTTTCAAAGTTGGTGGTATCCTTGTCAGTACTCCTCATCCTCATGCTTGTACATCCTGTAAGTCTCTTCCGGAAATTTCCACTCAGTAGAATGTAAAGGAAAGGGTTAATGCTGCTGCTGACATAACTGAGGCAGATAAAAATGTAGTAACAGATAGAGTATGTCATTGTTGGCTTAGTGACATGAAGATTCACCAGCTGGATCACATGATAAGGAGCCACACTTATAAGGAAAACCCCAACCAGCACTAGGACCATTTTGGTCAGTCGAATAACCCTCTCTCTCGGGATGGTAGTATTGTACCTGAAAAACACAGACAAGTTCCAAATATTATTGCAATATGTAATTTTCTTTTCTTTAATGAATACGATTTTTTTCCATCAGAAAAAAAAGATTAATGAGCAAAGCAGCCAAAATCTTATTGGCAGATTTCACACAACCGTGTCCCTTTCTTTCTTTTCCATACGTTCTTATATTATTTCAACAAACGCCCACCACCCTTTAGAGATTTCAACTGGTGATGGATGTTGTTTCTAAAAGTTTTCTTTTTCCATTAAGATTTTGGAAATATGTTCTGGTATTGTGGTGTGGTTGCATTGGCAAGTAATACTGACTCATAGCTGGCAGCCCATGCCAGCTCCACACGGATTTGCACATCAGGAAAGTGCTGGCTCCAAATCATTTGCCCCATGATGGCTCCCCTCATTGGGCCAGAATGAACCTGATGTACAGTATAAATCTATGAGGACCCACAAGACATTATGGGCTAAAGTTTTAGACTTTGTTGGGCATTTGCTGGTTCATCACTGACATTTTTCATCATCAAAATCGCTTCACACACGTGTCAATGAGTCCATGCTTTAAAAGTTGTAGTGACTACTGTTTCTAGCTCAAGCTGCTGATCCCTCGTGCAAAGCATGGTTCCATAATCACGTTGCAGTGAAAAACTCTTCTGAACTTCAGATTGATTATCTTACATTAAGACATTCGCCCTAGTGTTTGCTGCTTTGCTCAGTGATCCAAACGTAATCCCTAAAACGTAAGTTAAATCATGATTGAATATTTAGTTATTTTTACTTTTCACACACTACAGTGTACATGTATATTTATAAACGTATATCTAAATTACAGTAAAATGTAAATGCATGCACACACAATCCACGTGTAATATTTTGTATATGTACAGTTTTTTATGTTTATCTGCTTCTTTTGTTCTTGATTTTGAATATTTCCGTTCCTGCAGTATTTTAAAATACAAATTCAAAGTGATAAAATGCTCTGGAACCTTCTAAATCACTTCATAAGAAATGTCAACAAGCCCATACTTCAAAAGTTACTGTTAAGACCGCTGTCGCTAGTGCAGGAAAAAAAACACTTGCCCTGGCTTCGAGCATGATGATCATGTGTTAAATCATTTGTTCCAGCATCAGTGCTTAATTTTTTAATCCTGAGCTAATAATAAAGCTCTATTCACCTTACTGCTTGATTCTAACATTGCATTCTTTTATCTTAAAAAGGAAACATTACTTATAAAAGCAGACAGATGACTTTTTCAGGTTTGTCAAATCACTTTCAAGGTTTTCTACGTTCTGCCAATGCTTAAAAGACTTACAGTAGAAAAACATTCATGAAATATTTTTTTTAAGTAAATCACAAGGGGAAAATAACAGAATGTGTCTTATTAAATAATTGATATACAGTATTTGATGTTATGAAGTAATATACTGTAGTCCAGCATCATTTAAAATTAAAATTCATAAGGTACCAAGTTAATCTCATTCTCTGATTATCTGATCAAACATCGTCTAACAAAAGGTGAACACTTTAACATTGGAATGTACACTTACCGTCGTGTTTTCTTATTCTGTTTATACATCTTCCAGGTGTAGCAAAGGATCAGAATGTAAGACAGACTAATCAAAGGCAGTGGTAAGAAGAAAGATGTAATGGTCTGATATAGTGTGTACCTGTCAAAAGTAGGAGAAATATATCAAAATTTGTTAGGAATAAAAAATGAATACATGCCAAATGTCAAGAGCCAGGTAGAGGAGCAGATGCAGACCCTGCTGGTGTCAGCTCATTAGTGTCGTTGGGAAACATTCTGGGCTAATAAGGAAGAATTTATACAAATTTGTTTTTTCCCACCCTAGTGGGCAGTGGGAGGAACTGACAGATACAGTACAGCTACAGGGCACTGGAAATGCTGTAATGAAGCAAAGTGATGAAAGGGGCTGAAAACTTCAGTTTTTCACTTTTTAATGTATTATTTTGGCGGCATATTTTAGTTATCCTGTACTTGGAAGCTGTGAGTGTCCCAGGTGAAGATTTTTCTTTTTGTTTCTGTTATTGTTTATGTCTGCTACTGGCTCTTGCTCTGCAAACAGAGAAGAGACAACCTCTTCTCTGCTGACATACTGACAGGGGTTTTCTCATGCACAGTGTTATAACAATACAGTTTCACCAGTTAATACCCCAGTGGACAATAGTTGCTAGTCTTGTGTATTATTGTCTGCTCAGAAATGATTGGCCGAATTTGAAACATACCCCAATATATCATGAGGTGAGGCTAAATCAAAAGCACAGCTTTCTAATCCATCTCTGAATCGGATAACCTTGGAGTAGACCCAGGCAGGAAGAACCAGGATGAAGGAAACTGCCCAGATGCACAAATTTATCCGAATAGTCTTTGACTTTGTTCTCAGACTCATCAGACGGAATGGATGAACCAGAGCAAGGTACCTGTGCAGCAGAGAAAACACATTTTCTGACATTATGTACAGTATATAAACCATTTTTACCGTGATTCTCCTGTATAACAATATAGGCTATAGATTTTCTGAGGATTTTCCACATAACATTTTCCACTTGTGGTGCTGTCAACTAAATCAGGGATGTTCTCATCCACAAGATAAACTAGATCTTGATTTACATTGCTTTTAAACCCACTCTCGATTATCCATTGTTTTTATGCGTGGACCTGCTCATAAGCACATCCCACTGAGATTTATGGATTCAGAGATTTCCAATGGTTGAACAATGTGCCTCAAATTAGTTACCAGAATGTGATATAACTACTGAGATAATCCCTTCTGAAGTTCGAAACTGTCAAAAGTACAACCTCTTTTGCTTTCTTAGTCACACAAAAGGTGTTTTATAGGTGAAAAACTGATTTTTTTTTACTTTTTCTTACTCTTTCTTACAAGTGAGCTTTGCTACCGTAAGAGAGAAACTTTTCAATTATTTTCAAGATTATCTTCTGCAGCTGTGAGGTAAGCAGCTGATTTGAAGAGTGACTTTCAATCTCTTCTTCGGTGTCTGTCACATTGAAATACAGAACTTGCTTTCATGAAGTTGACAATAGAAGCCCTCACTAACCTGGAGCCCACAAAGGACAGCGGTGCAAATGTACAAGGCCTGTTTGCTGGAAGAAAATCTAACTATCAATAAAAATCATATATTATTGTACATCTCTGTAATTTTAAATTCTATAGTACTGTACATCACATAGCAAATACCTTATTATTAACTGTACAAAGCTATAGAACTTGACACAAAATATTGTCCAGAAAAACAAGATGTTATGAATCAGATCACTAAAGATATTCTGTTTTTTGTTTTGCAGGGATGATTTTATGTATTTTAAGAATTAGCAGAAGAAAATCATATTTCAAAAGCCTAAACATTTTATTTTTTACAGAAAAATGTTTTACAGAGAAAACATTTTAGATTTCAGATTTCAGATCCAAAGTCTGTAAAGTTTATGCAAGAATAATCAATAGACATCAAGGATTTTCTTTTAAAAGATCCGCACAATTATAAACCCATAGTCGGCCAACGTGCTTTTGTGGTTGTATATTGATGACCTGAGGGATCAATAAAGATTGTATACCTGCACTGGGCATTTCTGGTAAATAAAATACATACAGTGCCATGTAAAAGTATTCAGCCCCTTTCTATGGTGTTCCATTTTCTGAAATTACAAAATGGCACATTTTAGTTCTGTTAAAAGTAATATTTTGCTCAAAACCTGAACCTTAAAATCAAAACTTCTAACAGTAAGATAAGTTACAGTAAATGTCAGCAGAAACTAAAGGAAAAAATAATACACAGCTATTCAAACCCATGAGCTCAATATTTGGTGGAAGTACCTTTGGCACCAATTACAGCTGTTAGTCTTTTTGGGTAAGTACCTACCAACTTAGCACAGCAGGGTCGTACATTTTGTCCATTCTTCTAGTCAAGTTTGATCAATCTATCTCATGTTGCTTTAGTGGACAAGAGTTTTCAAGTCTTTCCATAGATTTTCAACAGGATTTGAGCTAGAACTTGGACTGGGCCACTCAAGGACCGGCACTTTTATATATAGCCAGTTCAGTGAAGATTTGGTCTCGTGCTTTGGGTCATTCGTTTGCTAAACAATTTTTAGCAACAATTTTGCATTTAGACCTAAATATTCAAATTTTGCCTCATCTCTCCACAAAATATTTTTTTAAATACAAGTTTGCAGTATAACTTAAATGTGTTGTTGAAAACTCATTGCATGTTATGAGATGTTTGTTTTTTTGCAGCTGTTACTTCTTTCTTACCACTCTGCTATACCAAGTCATGGACTCCATCCCAGCCATTGAAATCTGTAGCTTTTTCAAAGTCACTGTTGGCTTCACGTCCCTAACCTGTTTCCTCCTTGCCCAGATATTTGCAGGGACAGCACGAACTAGGCAGTGTCTGGGTAGTACAATACACTTACCATTCCTTAATGTTCAATGTGCTCAAAAGCATATTCAGTATTAAAATTTTCTATACATTGAGTGGTTTTAAAAGCTTCTTAGTCTTTATGGTTGTCTTTTCTTGAAAATCACTACCTGACTGAAAGACCTTACAAAGACAGTATTTATAATAGAATCAAAAGAACCACGACTATTGCACACAGACAGAGGCCACTCAACTAATTTTGTGGCTCTTTAACACAAGTCTGTGCATCTAAATTAATTTACAGTAGTTTGCCACAGCAAAGGGTTTGAGTACCTAAGCAACAAAAACGTTTCCATTTTTCTTTCATATTGATTACACATTTACGACTTTTTTTAGTCTTGAAAGTTTGGAGTAGGTGGTGTATGTAACAAATATTAATTGCTACTTGAAAGTGTCATGAATGCAAGCTTTAAAGCAACGAATTGTGAAAATTGAGCAATGGACTGAATACTTTTGAAAGACACTGTAAAGGGTATGTGAAAAATAAATACACGTACAATCCCACTAGCCTTGATCAACACAAGGACTAAACATTATTCACAATGTTCTCCTTCACTTTTGTATTTCCCCCAAATGTTATTTGTTGAATTAAAAATACATGTAAACATAAGCTTAATTTTCAATGGCCACAATGAGCCAATGACACTGATATTTTTCATTAAAAAGCTACGCATTTGGCGTTAGAAACAACTGGATGTTTATCTTTCCAGATGAACATTGAATTTTTCATTTGCAAGCCTTGTTTCACATTTTCAATATCAAGTGATAACCAAAAATGTGAAGCTCCAATGATCATTAATTTATTCATAAATACAGTAGCTATGGGTGCAGTATATCCAAGTAAAAAGAATGGAACACATCACATTTGTATATTGTCTGTAAACCTATTTGTTTCAAATATCCAGAAGGAAACCATTGTGGTGAAATTTGTCAAGCTCCAGCTTAAGTACTTGCTATACTGTAGGTCACGGTTGGTTGGAAACCACTTGCTGGATAGGTGTTTCATCAAGAGATTGAAAGATGTGGAATTCACATCAGGGTTGTGAGGTGGGTGGTCCTGCACCCCTTTCCCATAGTCCTATAAGTGTTCACAGGTGTGGTCATCGGTGTGCGGCCTGTCATTAACGTCGGATGGACCGGAGAGATTCTCCTCTGGGAGAAAAAATCACATCAGTCAGCTGCACACGTACTGTACAATGTCCCAGCCACTCTTGAACATTACAGTACCAAGGTAGGCCTGAGTTTGCATGCAATGACAAGCGTGATGTATCTGCCTTATCTATTCACAATTCTCAATAGAGGAAAACACCCAGGTTTCTGCTCATCTTGAACATCCATTTTGCTTTCATTAAAGGCTTTCTGCCTTTGCAAACGTGTTTCTGTAATGTGGCATGCAGTACATACACTTCCATGAGTTGATGCGTTTCAGCTGGTTTTGTGCCCTATGCACACAGAAAGTGAATCATGCACCTCAGTGTTCGACCTACATTGCACAAAAGGCCAGTCATATTTAAACAGGAACTTAGTTTTGCCCCAAACCAGTGGCATAATTCTATGGTCTACTTACAAAACAAGCAATGGTATTATATCGTTACACTTACTCAAATCCACCTGAGTAATTCGCTCTGTACTGTGAGATGTCTTGCTACAGTACTTACAATTACAATGACTTTTGTATGTTCAAGGGGGAAAATACTACTGAAGGCAAAGAACACTCTAACTCTTTTATTTTTACATCTGTTTAATGTTCTGAGCCTCTTAATTCTGCAAATCATAGCTTTTGGCTTCCAATCAGCAACAAGGACAAGTTAGCGGAGTTGGTGAACTTCACACATAATGCTGTCCGTTACTATCCTTATCTACACTGTTGAAGTTGGAACACATCTGTTTTCACATATGCAGTGTGAAGGGAACCAATATGTTAAAGACTTTTTCATGGTCACAACTTATCATATTACAAACTCTTAATGAATTCTGACTGAATATTACATAAGTAATGCTAGAATATCTCATGCACTTCCTATGATTTTTTAATTGAATTATTGATAAAAAAGCCTTAATACATTGTTTAACATATTTCTGTTAACATTACTGCCATTTTAAAGTTAAATGGAACAAATTCCTCTTTAAGGAAACAGTTTTCATTTACAAGGAGACTCTTATTCATTATATATCGAAGCAGTTTTATCAGAAAAATCACATTTCATAATTTTCTTCCAGGCACATTGGAAATTAAGACATGCTTAATTGCAATCAATTTCATCTTCAGTGTCAGCACTCATGGCTCAATCCACCGATAACCACTAACCTCTATCTTAGTAAAATACTATAATTTAACTGTTCTCTAAATCAGCCACCATGTACTTCTAATGCACTAAAAATGTAAGGTATACTGTAAAATCACATGGCTTGTATTTTTAAAAATTACCTATATATAATTGTGATACCTGTGCAAAGTTCAGCTTGCGCCCCCACCTTGCTATAGCAATTAGCTGCGTCTGCATGAGGGCTGAAGCAGCTCCTGGACCTATCTTTACATGGTATGGGTGATTGTCAGTGTCCCATGCCTGTAATTAATAGGTACTTACATTATTATTCCTCCATTATTTCAGCCATGCTTCACTCCCTGCTCAGTGTTCAGTCATCTGGTTCATTCTCCTGAGTCTCTGTCATGCTCCCTGGCACTGCCTTCCTTTCCTTGAACTCTCCCAAGCTTCACTTGCAACTTCACTTGTGTGCCGACCTTCGCTTGCAGCCTTGCCCTTGTTCTCAGATTCCCTACAGCTTGTCAGTCCCCCGTGTTCCTCACTAAGACCCTTGCTTCCTCACTGACCACAGTTTCTGGATCTTCGTCTTAACTATGACCTGTGTTTCACCGCGCCCAGCGACCAGTGTGGTGCTTTCAGTTTCTCTTGTGCCTGCCGCTTACTGATCACTCTGATCCCAGCCGTTGGGTTCATTCTGCCACCCTTCGGCCGCTGCACACCCCAGACTAGCACAGCGTTATGGCAATAGTACAGTAAAGGGAATAATACCAGAGTTTGATGTTATAAAAAAACAGTCACCGACTCCTGCAGTTGCCAGTGGCTGATGCACAACTTTAGCTGCAGCCTAGGACAGAAGACGATTTTTTTCATTCTAACAATCTTTCAAATTAATTAATTTTTTTCCCCATTTAAATATTGTCGAGAGAAAAACTCGTGTCCATCATATCAGGTAACCAAAAAATGGCAAAAATATACTTTATTATTTAGTAAATACTAAAGAAATAAAAAGTTATTCATATACAGTGCCCCCCAAAGTATAGAATAAACTATTTTTGCTTTAAAGGCAAGCAATTCCTATTTGTTATGATTACATTTGTATGTAATTATAAGATTAATATGCATCTTCTGTACAATATATTAAACATTTTATTTTTTAGCAATTCCATGAATACATTTGATAACATTAGAACTAGTCTATCCACATTAGTACTTTGTGTTCAACCCAGTGATTTCAAGTAACCATACTGTAAGTGATACATTCACTTTAAATACATTTCATAAAGTAAATTGCAGTATTTGGTTGCATATCCCCTTGAAGTAATAGCTGCATGATCCTGTGGATCCAGTGTTGCCAGGGGTGGTAATATGGAGGAATTAGTCTGTGCTGTACAATAAAATATATTAAAGATCTAGCCTTGTAAAAATACCCATTTGACTAATATCAGAAGACATGAAAGGGGGTCAGATCATAGAAAACAGCTATGAATTGTCTATTCCCAATGATATTTTCCACATTATAGGAATGAGTTCAATGAGTCTGAAAATAAACACTGGGGTTGATGTGGCCTCTGGCTGAGTTGTCATCATTTATTGTTTGCCTTCTCCCCTTCCCTAGTCCCACTATTCCAAAGTTGGAAGCCACCCAAAAAGGGTTCTTTTCAGGCAGGATTATCCTACTCCATTTCCTCTGGCACTCCCACTATGCCAGTGTTCAGATGGAAGAATCCTCCCACTCAATCACCATGATCCCAGACCCTCTAGCTTCAGTCAGTGAAGTGTGTGTTCAGAACCTTCTTCTGTCCCTTATGCCCACCCAAGATCAAGTCCAGTTTCGAAGTCTGTTGTTGACATCTGCATGTTTACATCTGTACCTGTCAGATCCATTAATGAGCTCACCACAACCAACTCAGTTATACTAGTTCAGTGACTGTGGAAGCAGATCAGCCATTTTAGCTAATTTAGCAAAATCAGACTATTCAAATTCTTTCTTAATTGGGAAAGAGGAAGACAAAAACTGTCTATTCTTTTCAGTACACTTTTACAGTTTTATTGTTCAGAATTCCGCTTTAGTTAGATAATTAACAATACAAATAATTTGATATTTGTAGTGTGTGTGTTTGTATTGTAAAGTAATATTTATCTGTCTGTGGAAGTCTGTGCCTTATTTCTTTTCCTTGCCACAATGCCAGGAAAACAAATCAAATGATCCACTTAGTTTTCACTCCATACCACAGGAGTCATGCTATGTAGTATTTTTTAACATTTATATTTAACATTTATTTAAGCAAACACCCTGCACTGTACCTATTTAATTAATTACAATCGGAGTTGGAACGTGCCTAATTTTGTAACAATATGAAAACAGGAGTATCTTTTTCAGATAAAGCTGGATTTTAAATGCCTTGTTTCTAAATTTAACCAGTGACAGTAAAGTAAGATCTAGTATTTGAACACAACTAGACACTTAAAATAAAGATGAACAATTTCATTTGAAATAACTTAAAATACAGACTGAAAATTTCCTGATGTTTATTTACCTGCCATGCTATTTTGAGTGTTAAACAACAATTATAAATTAACACATTAGTTTTAAAACAAACCTCCATAGCTTTTTCCTCCTCAAGAACATCTTCTAATCTTGCAATATAAGACTTTTTGCAGCATTATAAGTTATATATGTCATGCTGCAGACCACAGTATTCCCACGAGTGATCACATTCCTCCAGGGGCTCCTATTCGAATACATACCGGCCATCTGTCTATTTGTCCCTCCCCAATCAATCAGAAACACAATTTTCCAATGAATCAAACACAGCCCTTTCTATAAAACCCTTGAAACGCCACTGGAAAGGTGCTCTGTCATTGAGTTAGCTGAGCCAGTGCAACCCTCTACTCTGCTCCAGTAGACGTGCTTACCAACGAACCAAGAAACCCGGACCTTGAGACCTGAGACCCAAACCCCGCTTGCAGCCTGTTCAGCCAGCACCTTTACTGTGACATCTTTCCCTGCCTATTTTTGTGTAGTTCCAGTTCCTGTTCATCTTCTCCCAGTCAGCCATTCCCAGTATCTCCTCAGCTAACTCCGGCAGCTGCTGCAAATCACCAAGCACCTGCAATTGGATTCCCTGCCCATCTGTGAGACGTGGCTGTCAGCAACAGCAAGCCAGGTCCTCGTTTTATAAGGTAATTATTAGATAGTGCTCCACTGAACAGATTCAAGATAGTAAAGTCAAATTCATGGAAACCTATATTTAGGAAAGTTAAAGGCAGAATGCTTTCAAGTTTTTCAGAGTCCTGAATCGATTAATATGTCAAATTAATTTCTTACCTGTCCAAGCTCATAGCTGTCATGATTGCACTGCATGTCATCTGGTTGCAGGTGTCTAGTGATGTAATAATTGTGCACAGAGCACTGCCAAACACCCACTGTCCTCCACGTGCCCACTGGTGAATCAAGAAGGGCATCACAACCACATGAACAAGATCGGCCACTGCCAGGTTACAGATGTACACATCTGGGATTGTCTTTTTTGTTGACCTGAATGAACCACAGATAAATAACGATTAGAAACTATTACAGTAAATGCGGACAGTCATCAGCAGCCTCTAAAAAAATCAGATTTCTCCCCACAACATCAAGCACTAACATATACTGTACAACTGCAACTATGCATATAACAGTAAACTGAAGGATGTTGCACTGGCATTTCATCAGACAGTAACTGGGTCATTTCTGGAATAGAAGCTCTCTTGATGTATATGAGAAGAATTGATAGTCTTTTCATAGAGAGTAATACAGTATATGTATAGTTTCTGAATTGTATTTCTATGTCTGATAATTGAGAAATGCATCAATTGCATCAATTCTACATACTGATGTAGAATGCCAGGTTTCTGAGTATTGCTTTCCATACCTTGTGATTGTGACCAAGATGAAAATGTTTCCAACTAGTCCAGCACAACATATCACTCCAATGAAGGAAGGCAGAACTATGGTCTCTGCAGCATGATGAAAGTCATAGCCACCCACTCCAGTCTGCCAAGCACTGTCCAAGCTTTTGTTCGAGTTGTTCCAGCATGGGCTGTCAAACTCATTCATTTTTCATAAAGATATAATTGTCTTTTAAATAGAAAAAGAAATAAAGTATAACAACAAAATAACAATATTGAAATAATAACAATCACCGGAAAACATACAGTATGCCAGATTCATTAATCTGTCATGAATCCTGTCACGAAACCTGTCATATTCTACTACGGCATGTTTTTCATCTTTCATCTTTAGGCTTTCAAGTTTGCCATTTCTTTCATTCTAACATGTGGTATAGTAAATGAGATAAATATTTCCAAGTGAAGATGAACAAATTAAGAAAGGTCCATACAGAGATTAAAAGACACAAAATAGCCTTTATAGAAATGTCTGCTAAGGTGAGCTACATGTATATTCCAGCTTTTCCACACCAGTTAATTTTTTTCCTGCTGATATACTCAATTATTTTTTAGCTGGTACTGTATGCCAAAATTTCCATTCCACTAAAATACAACTTAAATTGAAGAACAATAAAATGACAATACATGTGTGAATCTATTTTTGGAAAAACAGGGCAATCTTTACATCAAACGCTGCTGTTAGTGATGCGGAATTTGGTAGGTGTTTAACCCTTTGAGCCACAGGCCAGATCAGCTTTCTTTTTTTGTGTGCAGAATAACAAGAAGTTATTGTATATTGTATAACTTGAATACCTATAATAAAATAAACCGAACAGAGAAAATATTAAACTGATCTCAATCATCATTAAATACACCCACGCAAATTAAACCAACACACAGTAGGTCTAGTGATTAAACATGCAGTGCTTATTTTAAATTAATTAAACGCGAGTCGAAATATGAATATGCACTACCATTATTTTTAAAATAGTTGTTATACAGTACGTCCCGTATACAGACCACAGATTTTTTACTACTATGTGTACTTCATGTACAGTATGCTGTACGTTATCCGCACCAAACCTTTATAAGGTCTTCATGGAGGACAGCTCCACTTTGTGGAAAGTTAAAATTGCATTGCTTATCTTATTTACGTGATTAATTCTGCTCAATTTGTCGCACACAATGCTAAGATTAAGAAAAGCTATGTCAACTCACCGAAAGCCTAAAATGTTTAACAGGTCTCGGTCGTCTTCGGCACCTTTTTGGTATTTGAACAGCCAGGAGAGTTTGAAAAGCAGAACAGACGCGCACGAAAACGTATTGTCCTATTCTAACGCACAGAACACGCAAACTAAACATTTAGTTTTTCTCGATAATGTATTTTTTTGCAGTCGGTTAAGTTCTTTTAAAGAGTGATAAAGCGGCTACCGGTAATCACCACAGTAATGTTCATCTATCTGAATCCTGTAACGTCAGTGTTTGGACAGACGTGTGCATCAGAATCAATTGGGTGACAAGGTTATTCCTACTGCAGTACGTTCTTTTATACAATAGGTGAGCGGTATCACTCAAATGTGTTATTCTAAAATGTATCACACAGTGTCGTTATCGATCTGTTGTAGACTATCCCGTTGGTTTTAATGTTATCAGTAATGTTTACTTAATGAACACGAATTGAGAAACAAAAACGACAAAAGTACGAACTCACCAGTTACTCAAGTGATGACTGAATCGCTTTAGGTGGATAGATCGCAGTGCTTTTCTGATCCTCACATTTCTGATCCTACTGAAGTGCTCCTACTTCGTGTTGAATATGTTACTAACCAATGCTGTGTAATTTTCCTCTTCTTAACATGATCAATTCGACACAATGTGCGTAGCATGGCATTTTAAAGAAAATTGTACTATTGGAGGTCTAGAGAAATTAATTACTTTGACCTGAAGATTTCCTTTTTGCACCTTTCTCCATAAAATATTTTCAATATTTTTCTCTTACTAATAGCGCATAAACAGGTCTTGTAGTTAAAATTCCCCAATCTGCAGCAAGCTAATAGTCTAAATTGCAGTGTGGTCTCTGATAGTTATGCTGTACACTGTAGGGAGAGCACGTAGAGCCTCTGGAGAAAAACCTGTTTTAACAATAATACTGGAGAAAGCAGTGGATCTTTTCACTTAACAGATATATGATATTTTTGTGTAATGTTATGGTATGGGAAATGTTCTTCCTTATTTTGTAGACACCACATATATGCAAAAATGGCCAAATGCAAAGAATACATTACATTCGTTCTGCTTCAGGAGTACGCTATGGAAAAACGGATATCTGACGCTTCTTATTTATATATTTTTACTTTTGTAGTCTGTTTCTGTAGTATGTATTGTAATACAGTACTTAATCCCATTTTCTATAATCGCTAGATTGTGCATTGGTTTGCTTACTTTTTTACTAAAAACTTTCTGTACCACTCTACAATTTCCAGTTTTCTTCGGAATTCAGTACTGTTTTCAGCGAAATTAATTTTAAATAAAGACGTCAATTTGGATGGATAGATGGATCAGGGTTCAGTATTGGTTTTGTCTATGATCTGTTTAAAATCAGAAGAAGGTGGTTACCTACTGCCCTACTACTTCTTTATTATTTTATTCTAGGTAAGGTAGCAACTGTGTACAGTACTTAATCAAGCCTTACAGTATATAACGCATACGGCCCCCGGGCTGTGGAGAGATCTTTGGCTCACCGGGCTGGGTCCTTGTTGAGTGAGGCGGGAGTCCCGGGTTCGAGCCCACAACGGTGCGGGACCGACCCAATGCGGTAAGGGCGCCCACCTGAACCCCCGTTGCGTTATACCTATTTATAACACATAGTAAAGCAAGACTATCTATAAACTCTGCAAATGGAAGATGACAAAAAAGGGATACTGTGCCATTTCCCCCCAAGTCTCTCCCTGTGATCTGAGTGTTTGCATGCATGTCCATGGATGATAAGCAATTTAATATGCTTATTTTTTCTCTGTCTTCATAATTTTCAAACGTTTTAGCTGTCTTTGTAGTCCTAGGAGAATCCTGTATTCCTCTGAAATCAGTGAATGAAATCGTGTGTTGAAGCTAAGGTACTGCTTTTGAATGCTTAATGAGTTAATTGTGTCTAGCACGATTTGTAACCTTGTGATTCCAGAAATACTTTATATGTATATTTATCCTGCAAGCAATAACTGTATTAACATTTCATATAATCAAATTCTTACATTTTGTATCAATATTAATTTTAAATGTTAATGTTAAATGCAGTCACTGTGCATTCATAAGAATAACAACGGAACATTAGACAGGTGTATTGTTCTGAGATCATCTGACCCTCTATAATTGCACACAGTCGGAGGCCATTTAACTAACTGTAAGACTTGTCAAAGTAATTGTGAACCAACCTAATTTTAGTTTGCCACAGGAAAGTAAGTGAATACCTTTACAGTCAGTACTGTCAGTAATGCCCAAACGTAGGTTAGTTAGCTGGACCCTGTGCGTGACCAGAGAGGTGGTTGAACGAAAATCCAAAACAAAGCAAAGGTATCCAGATCGTTTGTCAAGAGCGAAGTCTAGGACATAAAGCAAAGGTCGAGAGAGAACTAGAAATCAGGATTGAAGGGTAGAGTAGCTCTAGCTGAGAAAAGTCTCAGTGGTGAGTGAGGACGGATTTAGGAGACAGGGTTTAAATAGGAAGGAGTGTGGTATCAATTAGTACATGAGTATGTGCAGTGCAGAGTGCGCGTGGGTATGTGGTGGTGCGATTTGTGACAAGTACATTTTAGTTTTTCATTGTTCATTGCAGATTTTGCTGAGATTTAATTTACACCTATAAAAGTTCAGTTTCAACATGCATGTTTTAATTAGAAAATGTATATACATAATTTCTAATTAAACTACATGGGACATCATTGGAAGGGGCTGGTTATTTTTAATATAAATATTTTATAAATAGCATTCAAAAGATGCAGTGTTAGGAATACAGTCAGCCAAATACAGATATCAATTGTAATGTACTAAATAATGAGATCCGAAACGTGTAAAAAAAGAAGAAGTTATCATGGGAGTGTTTTGTTTTCCTCACATAGACTGGGAAAACCTGAGCACTCCTGGAAAGTGAGTGGAGTGTTCTGCCAGTTAGATCACTACATTGGTATCCTGATCTTGTATATGTTTTTGGAGGTCTCATAGGTAGGGTCTTTAAGAAGCTCACTGTGGTTTTCGTCCAATGTGTTCTGCTCTGCAGGGAAGCTTTAAGCTATTTGGGCAAGATAGATGTTGGTGTGTTCTGCAGGAGCAGGGTCTATATCAGTGAAATTGTTGGAACATGGCATCCTTAACAGCATATTTGTCTGTGAATGATTTCCCAGTCAATGGTCAATGGTGTATGAGAATACCATGAGCCGCATTCTGAATCTTTGTAGTTGTAGTGGTAGATCAATCGAATGTTTACTGCTTAGTTAGTTCCCAGGTGGCTTGTGGACTGTCTGAAGAAAGAAAAGAAGTCAGGCGAGGTAACACTGAATCTTCTGCATGGCCCCACAAGTGGTAAAGTCTCTTTCTGTATTTCTCAAAGAGCATATCACTGCTGTGTTGGAGTCAATGTTCTTGACACATACAGTACAAGGTGCGCTGCTGTTTTCCAAGTCCCATTGTTGTTTTGGATGAGGATACCACCTAACCCAATGGATGACGCATCTGCTGCAACTTTAGTCTCCTTGGAAGGGAACAAAATTCTAATGTTGGGGGTGAGATTAGTTTAAATTTTAATAAGAATAAGTGCTCCTGAGGTAAAGTATATCCCAAGTCCAAAGGTTTCTTTGTGAAAGAAGGTTATACTAAGGTTTAGTTTTCTCTGCTATATCAGTAATTAACTTTCCAAGCTTACCGTGGCTTCCAATGCCATGAAAGCTGCACACTTCAGAAGCATTGGTAGGCTGTTGTATGTTCTGGATTCCAGCCAATTTATCTGGGTCTGGCTGAATGATTCATTTGCACCTGGAAAAGGTCAGGAGCAAATGAAATTCCTACAGGAGGTCTTTTGAAGGTCTGGTGCCCATAAAGTGTGATGAATGTTGTCAGCTTTGGAGACTCCTCTGTGAGGTGGACCTGCAAGAAACCTGAATTTGCCACGAGCTTGGTGAAGAGTTTAGCTCTTCCTATCATGTCCAATGTGTGGGCCACACATGGAGGGAGGAATTGTTCTTGTCTCATAGCCCTTTTCAGTTTTGTCAGATTCGCACAAATTCTTACTGTGCCTTCGGGTTTGGGAGCAGTGAAAATTCCCCCACACCAGTCTGTTGGTCCATCCACCTCTGTGATGACGTTGAGCTTCTCTGTCCTGGATACTTCATGTTTGACCTTCCTCATCAGTCACCAGTGGGACTGGTATTTGCTATAAGTTGCTCCTGGCTTCAGATGTCCTAGCCTGTTCAGGACACTTCTCTTTCCATTCAACCTCTCAAACCATTCAATGGCGTGTCTTCCCAGCATAGGTGTGAATAGATTATGAACCACATAGATGTTATCTATAATTTTTCTCCCATTCTTTGTGATTTCAGCTGAAAATCTCCCTTTCACATCTAGTGTGTTTCTGCATGGCCCATCAGTACTTTTTTGGTGTTGTTGTTAGACTGATGCCCGTCCTCTTTGCCAGTTGTCTTTACACTGCCGCAGGAATGGCTGTAACATCTGGTCCAGTGTAGCAGAACAGGTGTACATCGTCTTTGTATTTTGGAACCCAGAGGATAAAGGAATGTTTTCGTCTCATCTAAAGCACAGTCATCTTTTATCTTAAACTTGAAATGACCAGTTCTGTTTCAGTGATAACGTGGCCCACTTTACACGACTCATGCAGCTGGATGGGTTTTTTGACCTGCTTGCTTTGTTTTAAGGGAGCTCTGCTATTATCTGTTTCAGCATTTTTTTCAAATCATGGCCTGTCTGTACTTATCTCTCTGTACAGCTTTCAGCTTGAATCCAGCACCCCCTCCAGCTGCCAGAGCTCTCCCTGCTTTTGGCAAGTGCTCCCACTCTGTCTGCTCATAGGAATGGCTTTCTCCAGGTTTAGAGTGGAAAGCAGCTGAAGGCACTCTGACAGCTTAGTCTCCTGAAGCCCCACCACAATTCTCCCTTTTATAAGGTCATCTCTCAAATTTTCATTGTCACAATGCTCTGATAGAGAATACTATGAAGCAATGAATTTACTGGGTTCTCTGGTTCCTGTTTTCTACAGTTTAATTTGGCTCTCTTGTATATGCCATTTCTTGGTCCTGCAAGGTATCCCTTGAATTTGCACTACACTGTGTTATACTCTTTCCTCTGGTCCTCAGTCAGGCCTTGTTCACACAGAATGTAATCAGTTCTGTCACACATTCAGCATATGAGTTTTGTTTACTTAATGAGAGTCCTAAGCTAAGCTGTTTGTTACTTCTGTTTGATAGCATCTAAGCTATCTCTCAAATTCCAGAAGCTTTGCAAATTCAGATATCTCTGGAGGTCTGATTTGATTTGTGGATGCAGGAAATTGCTTCATTTTAATTGTTTTTAAATGTGCTTATTGTTTCCTTAAGTCTCTGAGTGCTTTTTCTTTTTTTTTTTAGTGCTTTGTCTGGGATTTTGTACTATTTCCTGCACTCTGGTCCCTTAATAACTTACGAAGTATCAATATGGGTGCAGCCTGCCTCCATTGACTAGCAACTGCATTCAGGTTCTCATCTTCAATATTATTCTTTTAACCCTTCCTCCCCCTTTCCATTGTCCTAACCAGCTAAATTCTTTCTTCTTCTATCTTCTCATTTTCTCTTGTTGTCCTACACCCTATTTATTTGGACACAGTGGGTCAGCAGAATAAATCCACAATGTATCCAGGAACCTTATTTATAACCCAAGTGCCTCCATTACCATTCCTTCTTCCTCATCCTCATACTTTATGCTGAACTTGAC
Organism: Lepisosteus platostomus; assembly: GCF_059453375.1. Taxonomy (NCBI): domain Eukaryota; kingdom Metazoa; phylum Chordata; class Actinopteri; order Semionotiformes; family Lepisosteidae; genus Lepisosteus; species Lepisosteus platostomus. Next base: position 49,103,980 of record NC_142613.1, read on the forward strand.
AGATATACTGTATGGATGGATAAGGGTGTTCTGAGGAATGTAAGAGGAACTATTTTCTAACTGCTTAATTCAATATAGGGTCATGGAAGAGCCAGTGCCAAACACAGAATGCCCTTATCTACACCCCTTGAGTCTAAACAATTCTTTATACTATGCAACTATTAAACACGATAAATGCCTGATTGAAGCCACAAGATGATGAAAAGCCAGCATCACTAATATTATGTCTATCAAACCAAACCTCTGTTTCCTCACCATGGTGTGCTGGTGAAATAAATATTGTTTCACAATCTGTGTTACATTTGACTGTTATGGAAGCACACAACCTTTGATTACAATGTCAGAGGCCCTCTGTGTTCTTCTCCTTTCCTCCTTTCTTCCCATCGACACTTTCTTCACGCCCCCTGCTTTGTCGAACTTTGGAGTTACATTAAGTGCAAAGAAATCTTTAGGTCCTGCCATTTTCATCAAGTTTCTGTGAATAGTCCTTGATTCTAATGCTTTATGTGACTCATTGTCACAAACAACTTTTCACCAGTTTCCTTCTCTCTTGCTCTTGTTCAAAACCCAAGCTGTAATCCCTCCTTGGTCACCTAAAATACACATCGTCCCTCAAATGTGCTCCTTCATTTAATATGGTTTTCAGAGCTGCTTCTACCCTGCCAGTCAGCCAGCTGGCTTGTCCCCCACAGCATCCCAGCTGCTGACATGCCTCTTCTCCACCTTGCTTCTTCTGGAGCATCTCTGGTCCCATGATATGCTGGATGCCAACTGCAAGGGAAAGTACAGATTGTTAGCACTTGCTCCCGGAATAATGGAATGACTTAATTTTTTTATATAACAAATGCTTCCAGCCTTTCAGAAACACCGCACCCTCCATAGACTTTGGTGCTTATTTATGGAGGATTGTGATTCCAGACCCCCTGACCTTATTAACTCAAATTCCTGCTTTGGATTTCATTGCATTGCATTGCGATCTCTACGCTATTGTCATTGGAGGTCTTTGAAACTTTGAGGTTTCACCATTTTTATCATCTCAGACAGTGTACTGTATCTATAGCGCATGTTATAAATAAATGGCACTCTAAATCTCAGCATATTCTGAACCTTCTCAGGTGTTTTTAACTGTATCTAATTCATATTTTGCAACTGCACATATTCCCAGTAACTCAAACCAGACTGTGGACTTGTTCTATAATTTCTGATTTCAGACCTCTGGAAGCACATGCAGCACTGATTGAGTCTGCTCCCTATTCAGAAGTTAAATTCCAGTATCTTTTCTCTGTTCCCCTGCATCACCTTCTCGTGAAACATTTATCTTCAGAATATCATAATACCCTGAACTCTCTACTCATTTATTACAGTACTTCAAATTATACACCTCAATCATTCCTTTTGTACCGCCCTATTCCTCCTACCAATTATCCTTACAGTATGTGTAACGGGAGCCGTTCCAGGCTCCAGTGAAGCGTAGTTCAGGACCCTATGCAGACAGTATAATCCGGATGTAAGTGGAGAAGGACATCAGGGGAAGGAACAGCAGGATTAGGACAGGTTGACAGATAGGGGGGCGGTGACGGCGGTGATCCATTGCTCGGGAGGCGTGGCGAAGGCAACTAGTCCAGGGAATTCCAAAACTGGAAATCCGGGGTGCAGTCCAAAGTCCAAAAACTAGGTGATCCATCCAAGACAAGACAGGGTTAAAATCCGGAACGGGATCCGGAACAGGAACAAGAAGTGTCTGTCGCACATTTCATTGATGAAAATCGACAGATTCATTATTCACCACTGGAACGGTGACACGTCTTGCACACGCCCATTTAAAGCTGTCTTTAGCATCAAACACTTTTCCAGCCATTCCTTTTCCTGTTCTCCGACGGTCTTTAAGAAATCCTAATCATCACAATTTTTATAACCATGGGAACCTGGGTTCCACAACCCAGTTTGAAGTCCTTTAAAAATTAATAATTATGAATCTAGGAATATGCAATTTTCTTTTCCATTTCATTTTAGTATCTTAGATTTCATTTATTTTGGAATTCATTTAGGTTGGATGAATCTTGTCTCCCATTTTGTCCCCTTAATAAATGTCCTAGATGCTATAAATAAATGTGCAGCCCTACTGAACTTACTGTATATCTTGGAGCCTAGGGAAATTATTGAAATTAATCACTAAATGGCAGGCACACAACTCTCATCATTTATTAAACAGAAAAACAGGAGGAGGTAAAACAGCACTGAAGATGTTCAGCTAGGAATTTATTCTGAAATAAAAAAAAACTGGAAACCAGGAAAGAATTGGACAATATAATTAAAAGCAGACATTCAGGAAATATGAAACATACTTTTGGAACATTTTAATGCACATATAATAAGGATGATATAGACATTTGCAGATATTATTGCTGCCTTTTTAGAAAAATCTCCCAAACTTTTGTGCATAATGTTTTACCCATGTTTTTTTCCAAAGAAGAAAATTACTCATTTTCAATTTATTTTCCCTTTGGTTTAACAGTGATTACAGTGAACTGCGTGCTCCGTATTTAATTCACTATATGAACATGTTGCCCAAATATAAAATCAGGCTGTTCATGATGTGAGGCCACACCAGGCAACAACACTAAGGGTATTCTCTGGGTGTGTCCATGATGACTAACAGGCCTATGAAAGCTCGTTGGGGAACTTCTTGCATTTCTTGCGCTTTCACTTCACATCCTCCGAGAAAAGTGATGTCTCTTGTCCCCTCATCAGGGTAACTCTAGGACACGAGTTGTATTACACTCAGGTGAGAAAATCTTAGGATCGTTTTCTCCCTCTTGCTTCATCTCAACTGTAGCCTTACTGAGGTACTGTGAGTATCCCTATTCCGTCAGACAGCCCTTGGACTTCATGTCCACCTGCAGCCTCCAATTCAGACTGCGTTACACACATAACACTTACAGTATAACGCACAACTAATCACAGTCACGGTCACCTCAACCTTGCACCCCTGCCTCAACACAACTCACAGCGCCTGGTGCCTTGTCCACTCACAGCTGATGGCAAACCTCTCCGTCATACCCTCACACATGTCTCGGAGTTACTGGCTCACCTTATATTACGCCAGTGTGTGCTCCTAACTCTCAACCCTAGTATAAGTAACACCCTTCTCACACTATTCGCAGAGTGACGCTTCACCCTTAGAGTCAAATCAGAAGCCAGTTGCTAGACAGAACCCTTTCGCCATCCTGTATTTCATGGGCAGGGTGAAGGCCTCTACCACACCCTTACTTTCTGGTTCTCAGAGGTTGCCAGAGGTCAGCAGCTAGTCAGGTCCTTCCGAAACTCTGTACTTACCTTGTAGAGTAAGAGTCAGGCCACTCCCCTGCTCTCTGGACTTCACTCACTAACTTATTTATTCTTTACTCAAACATATTACATTACACCAACTCACCCATAGACCTTTAACTCACATTCACAAAAGGACATTACCTCAGATATACTGTATGGCTATACAGCCCTGAAGCTTCACCAGCTCTGTTCATTTGGCACTCCTCCTGAACAGGCTGTTACTCAGTGTTCGCGGATGAAATCCCTCCAGGATCCTTGCTCTTACTCATTCTTCTTCCAGGGAAAGTTGCAGCCTGCTTTGCCTCCTGGTTTCCCATACAACAACACTCACAAAGCCGCCAAGTTCCTGTTGAGCATGTGGCTGTTACACACACAGTGGTTTCCACTCTCACAATGCCAACCAGCACACTCACACCATACAACCGTCTGCTCTTACATTCTACAGAATGGTTTGCTCACAACTCAGACACAAAAAGTTACAGTAATGGCTAACCTCCTGCTGAATACGTGGCTGCTCTACCGTGTGACCTGTACATTTACAACAGACCCGACTCGAAAGGTCTCACACAGACCAGCACAGACTTGCTCTCTCTCAGCTTCAGCCTAGTGTAAGATGACCAGGGGAAGGGTCATTCATAACCGCTATTTTTGGAATAACCTTCTTAATATACTCGATATAGAGCTAAGCAAAATGGCTGCCAAGAAGAATCAACTGACCCGTATATGGAAAGGGTCTACCCTGAGAAACAACGAGACACAGCTGATTTTAATTGGCCGCCATTTTGCTTAGGTCTATATCGAGTATATTAAGTAGGTCATTCTGAAAATAGCGGCTATGAATGACCCTTCCCCTGGTCATCTTACACTAGCCAGTCTCATTGTCATGCCTCCACATAAGACAAGCAGACACATAAATACAGTACATACACTCCATCACTTCACTCACTCTGACCCGGCCAGGTTTTCTACCTACAAATTACAGTACATACTACTTAGGAGTACAATCCCTTTAGTACTGAGAATAGTTCAGGTTGACACCCTGGCTTCCTCTCTCAGTCAGGGAAGTACACAGTCTGTACTTGAAAGACCTCCCACAGCTGTAGCTCATTGAATCACATACTTCCTACAGCTACAGTCATGCTGAAACACATGCTTCTCAAGGAGAAGCTCCATCCCTCTGCATTCCACACCTTGGCTGGCATGACAATGTATTTTTTAATACATTCTAAGATCTCTCATTGAAAACGATAAAATGCATGGAATAAATATTGCTGCTTCATTTTTACCTTTGTACTCTTCTTCATTGAGAAATTGGGAAATCCCATCTCATCAATTTTGCTTTAGGTGTTTGTAATTTTAGGAGATATTGTTTAACTGGTGTGTCTTGCTATTGCAGTAGCAATTGTTTTGCTAGGCTATGGGGAAACATTGTTCTGTATATTCTGCTTTAGTGACTTATTTTAAAAGGTTTGGTGATACTTTGGTAATACTCTTTTGTTAGGTGCTGCTACAATTGCAGCAAATACTGCAAAATGTCCAACAAGGGTGGTGGCCCATTCTCCTTTCAGTGGGTTACCACAGTGACCCACCATCACCTTTATATTTGTATTATTTGTTATGGAGAAGGAGAGCTATTATTTTTTTTTTATTTTGCTTACAAAAATGTTGACATATTTCTTCAAAATGATCTCTGGGTACTCTATCATCTTTTACAACTGTCACTACATTTGTTTTTACATCCAGAAATATGGCTGAGAAAATCACAAGGCTTTCTAAAGCTTTGCTTTGAAGACCATTATCACATATATACAAAGAAACGCAAACAGAGAGGTGAGTGTAAGAAACACAAATGGCAAAAACTATTTTGAAAAGAATGACTCACTACACTCAAAAGTCATACCAAACAATGATAAAGTACGGACAGATCATTACAGCAAGTTGCACAATAACCTTTCCAAAAAGAAAAAAACATTAAACAACATATTGTCAGTTCACTGTCAGATCAGTGGAGAAATCCTAAAGTGCTACATTTTCTTTAAAAAAATGAAAAAGAAAATTTAAAGATCTACAGTACTGCTCTACAGTTACTCATAAGAGTGGAGATTTGCCTGAAATCAGTTATATACGGGGCTTAGATTCATTCAAATAAATGCTGCTCCCCCTAACAAAACAACTTAAAGTTCACAAAAAACAATCTTTACCTCTAAGAGGTTTCTCAATTCAAGTAACCAGTGGTAATCAGAAATATTGCAACTTAGAATCAAGTTTCCACTTTAATCACAACGACAAAAGCACTGGACGAGTGTTTGAAAAGTCAGTGAGCTCCACAGATATGTTAATACACACAAGAAGCCTCAGGTTATTTGCTGAAACTGACATTCCCTCAGCTTGATAAATGAGGAAAATGCTACGTCAAAGAAACGTGGAGGGCTGAAGTGCACATAAAATTGCTTCTGTGGTCTCGCTTTAGTTGAAGAACAATAGGCATGCAGTATAAAGCCTGCTGTCCTAGAAAGTGACAGTTAGATGGACAAAACTGGAAGTGGATAATGAGTTCCTTGATCACTGTGACATTAAGCAATAACCACGATAATGGATAAATAAACGTCTGTGAAAGTGGTTATTCTTCATGGAGTATGAAAGCCTCCCATGAATAACTGAAACAAAATGTTCAGACTTCTTTTGTCATGTAAAAGAAGTCTTCTGCCATTATCTATACATTGTCACTCCTGTGACACATTATTACTGAGAACTGGAGTTTTATCAATGATTGCTACCTCAAACAAACCATATTTTCCGGGATTGCTTCTGTACATTATATTCCATATGGAGAAACAAATAATGAAAGACAGCTGCATTTCAGAAAATAAATCAATGAAAATGAAAGCTCCTTTCAGTCTTCTACAAAAATGTGAGAGGTCAAATATTGATTCCTTTTCGCATTATGCACTACAAGCATTGTAGCTATTGCTCAGTTGGTTAGCTTATGTCATCCAATCGCCAGACTCCAGGGTCACAGAGAAAGTTGTCTTCTGCTTGTAATGACTGTTGCTTATGCTGGAGTAGCAGTCTGAGGATCATGAGCTGAACCCCATAGGAGGCAAGGGAAACACAGGCGAACAGGCCAGCAACAGGTGAGTATGCTGTATTAGACAGGCGGGGGGAAACAGGCTAAAAACTGTCCAGATTCCTAGTGGTGGCAAAAAGGGTTCAAAGCCAGTTGATACGGGGTAAGAGCACATGAGGAAACATGACAAAAGGGGTTGCAGCCAGCAAGCAAAGTTCATTACAAAACAAATAACAGTTCAAAAGCACAAAAGAAATGTCCAGGAGCCAAGGTCAAAACAAAGCAGGGACAAGAATCCAAGCGAAGCACAAGACAGGGAACTAGAGATTTAGAGAATTGTAAAATTTGAGAGGTTCTGAGCAAACACTATCACAGAGCCCAGTGCATTGTCAGATCAGACCTCAAGTAGCCTGCTCCACCTGAGAGGGGGGAGGTTTTTACTATGCACAGGTGAAATAGGCTTCCTGTCTGCTTATGTGGCCATGGCAACTGACACTGACTGACAGGTGAGTAGGAGTGTGGCTGGCTGCTGCAGTAACAAATTAGCTTACTAATTACAAATTAGCTTACTTAGGCTTGCCTATTTTCTGGGTTCTCCGAAGGCAGGCCTTTTCCCCAGTGTCCTGACCGCCTGGGTCCGGGATTCAGAGTACCTGGTCCCATTATATTTTGAGTTCCTGTGCCTTTGCCAGTTCTGACCCGGTTCCTGTTTTTAACCGTTTTTCTTGGATGAATCTCCTGGCTCTTGGATTATGGACTGCGCCCCGACTTCCCTTTTTGATTTCCCCCTTGCACCTGCTCACTATAGTCACCCCCTCCTAACCCTGTTCTACCTTCCTCCGTCGTCTTTTACGGATAGACGGATAGACCCGTCCACATAGGGTCTTTAATAACATACTCCACGGGAGTCAAAACTGGCTCCTGAGACAGGTGCACACCCGGTATCTCCAGAGACAACTCCTACTCAGCCTGCCTGAGAGTGTGCAAATCTTGTACTGGTCTTAGACAGGCCACTTTGGCATCATATACAACTCAGACCTTCACCTCCATTAGTTACACATACAGTACGTAATAAATCAAACCATCCATTTTCTAACTGTTTTATCCCATACAAGACAGTGGGAGAGCCCAAGCCTATCTCAGCAACCAGTGGGCACAAGGCAGGATACCTCCTGAATGGAACTCCAGTCCATTATAGGGCACACATGGACATAAATATGTACACACTCACATCAGGATCAAGATTCACCGAAAACAACACACCATACAGTATATCTTTGAACAGACATGGGAATGTGGGAATTTAGGGAGAACATAACAACTAACAGTAGATACAAACTGTAGATAGCAATCCAGGAATTGAATCCAGGGCCCAAGCACTGCGAGGCAGCAGTACTAACCTCTGCACCACAATAGTGCCCACAGCAATAAAACATTTTCCATTGAAAATGATTATGCAAGATGCTATAATTACACTTGATTGATTAAGTTCTATATTGGCATTCATCTCTGGTACTGACTGTTACTAAAGTCTCTGTTGAAAATAAAGCTGATTTTCATATCAAAATAAATACAAACGTTAACAGGTGCATTCCTCAGACACTTCCTTGTAGTACTAAATTCAGACAGTGTAATATGAACATACTGTCCTAAAAAAGTGATAAATAAGGATTTTAAGGTGTTTTTTTTCTATAGAAACCAAAGAACATACAGTACACTTCAAACACTAGAATCATCCAGGATTACACAGCTGCTTTCAGTATACAAAGCTAATAAATGAATCAAATCACATAATTTAAGCACCTAATCAGCAACAAGTAGGTCAGTGCTGTGTTTGGATTTTCAACTCAACAAAATCTGACAATATTGTTAAGAGGTTAATACATTTGCAAACCACTGTAATTGGGGTCACAAGAGGTATTATTGTTGTTGCATCTACCACTGTTGCATTGCTGAAGGCCACTGCTTTCCCGGATAATGCGCTCAGTGCTGAAGCACTGGTTGGAATATACACTTTAGATTCAGAAATATCACCTCAGACAATTCGCTGCTACCTCTGTCTCGATTCAGAGCTAGGTTAGTTGTTGTTGACTTACATCCATCTTTTTACAGACAGACATCTATGAAGATTTGGTGTTTAGTGAAGATTAAGCCAATAGCTTTCACCACAAAATATTAGCCCCTTTGGTAGGTCTGCATGATGGCAAAATAGGAAAGTTTTATTAAGGTGGGCATCTATTTAGTTACGTCTGTTCTCTGTTAAAATAATTTGCTATTCAATAGATTTTCCCTTGAGGCAGCAACTGTACATGAAGGTACTAACGTGATATTTTCCCCCTATACAGCAGATGTCGCTATAATGGATAATGGCGAGTTTAATATTGTCAACGTCAACAACAAAATGCTAAATAAAAGGAGTAGAGAATTGTTTTTTCGATTATAGATGAGATTTAGTTGTACATCTGTTTGCTTATTTGTTTTACCTGTATTGCTTAATCTTTAAAAGGTTAGTACCTCACGTTCTATGTTATTTGAAACGGAAAAAAAATTGCCTTTCATATGCTGTTGTACACAGACTTAATGCACTACAACGTTTTTTATTTTATAATGGTACCACGCTAGCAACGTAAAGAGCGTCATAGTAACATTGTAAATTACAATTTTCTTATACCGCTGTATAAGTTATATTCAAATAATATCAAATAGAATAACTTTTATACTACATTTTTATTATTTGATTTATTTTTCGTTATATGTATTCTATACATAACTGGCTTAGTTTAATTCGGAAACAAGTCTCATGTTCTTGTTGCATTGAAACGGAAATTTACGTGAATTGGATTTTAGCCGTGGATCTGTAAACTGTGAGTGGCAGGAGCATTATTTGTTGTTTCGGAGTGTCTCTTGCAATCTTTCTCTTCGTGAAAATTCTCCGAAAGTGATGGGACTGTATCGGATGAACTCTCTTTCAGGCCCGTTAGCTGGAATATCATGGCTGATTCAGTGAAAGAAAATCTGGAGATGCAGGTTTCTGAGATGGAAATGCTGTTTTCTATGTTTCCTGGTGAAGGCGACATCAGACTCGAAGACGCGTGTGCCTTGCTTCATGTGAGGAGATACCTGGAGGGTGTACGAGAGTCTTTGCCACCTCGTATCGAATTTTGTATCGAAGTAAAAATTGACAACCCCCAGGTATGACTTGGAGTTTCCAAGCGCCCTTTCTCTTGTATACTGTACTTTTGACACAGACGAAAAAGGTCCCGGTAAAAGGGTCATTTAATTTTTGTACTCAAAAAACAAAAACATTTTCTGGTTTTCAGTCATAGTAACTCTGAGTAACGTTTGATAACTTTTAACTTGAGTATACTGTATGTCCGTTAACATATTTAATGGATGAAACTGTTAATTCTGTAGGCACTGTTGAAGATTACTTTAATGTAAGATGTGGGATTTTAATTCTACTTTAATCTTTGAAGGCAAGGATAGGCAGGATACGTCTTGTATTTATAATTCACTGCTTACATAATGTGTGTACTTACACTATACGGTATATATACATACAGTGTATATAATACACACATTATAAACAATACATGACATTTTTCATATGCTAAAAAAGATTTGTGCATGTCAAAGTTTATTTTACATTTGTGTTCTCTAGGATGATTTCACTCTTAATTTAGTCTTTCCTTAGTGCATAAATGAATAGATTTCTAAATCTTATTGGAAATTTTAACTAATATGAGACTCAGAAGAACCCAGTGATTAATATTTTCAAATTACAGGATGCGGTCATTAAAAGCATATTTTTTTGTCTTGCTTTATATTTTAGGTTACAGTAGATCTACATGCATCCTTGCCTCATTCCTACCCCCAAGTTGCACCAGTACTATTTACGAGATGTTCTTCTCTGGACAGACAGCAGCAGAAGCTGTTAAATGACAATCTGTCTTCGTACATCAGTGCCTTAGACCGAGAAGAGCTCTGCATTACCCTGGCTGTTCAGTGGGTACAAGACCACAGCATGCTTTTCTTAAAAAACTGTAAATTACCTCCAGAACCTGCTGGGAGAACCCAAGAAGTCTACTCTGTATTTCATAGAATGTGGATTTACAGTCACCATATATATCGTCAGGAACTGAGAAAGAAAATTCTCAACTATGCAAAAAAGCTGCACCTGACAGGATTTTGCTTAACTGGAAAGCCTGGGGTTATTTGTGTTGAAGGAGCAAAGGAGGATTGTGAAGAGTTCTGGCATGACATTAGGTATCCCAATTGGAAGCACATTTCCTGCAAACATGCAGAAACAATATCAGAAGTAAATAATATTGATGAATGTCGTTTGTTCCCTGCTTTTGAAGAACTGACATTTGAAGCACATGGTGATTATGGATTGCGAAATGATTACCACATGGATTTAGGGCAGTTCTTAGAGTATCTTAAGGAACATAAAAGCGAACATATATTTCAGATACTATTTGGGATTGATGGAAAAACTGACTTGTGATTATTTTTACTTATACCATTCCAAAATGTGACAGAATTAAAAGTCTTGTTCTCCTGTTCACTATGGTAGTGTGCAGTTTATTGCTGTAGAATGTCTTAACTTCAGAGTATTTTTAAGAATTCTGCTACAAATAGCTATTTACAATTCAAATGAGAAACTGAAAATGTTCAGCAGGGTACAGGTTGCCATGTCTGATTAAATGAATGTGACTTTTGAAACAAAGCATGATTTATTTTATTTTCCTATAGAGTTATCCTGCTTTTAAACATCATCAGGCTGCACAAAATATAAGCATGCAAACAGGTGATGACTGTTAGAACAAATATACTATGATCCTTAAAATGTTACAATTAATGTTACAAAAATGTCCGCTTACAAAATGATCAGTGAGGTTCCTCGCTTAAGGTGACTTGCTAGGTTTTTATCTAATTTACTGGCCTTGCCTTGGTTCATTTGTCCTTGCTATGACTTTTTTTCTAATTTAATATTTTTTTGTGTCACTTCTGTTATGGAGTTAGAACTTTGAAAAATATTTTGAATAGCACACATTATAAACATCTTTTCTTCACCTAAAAGTTTTTTATTATGGTTTCCCATCCTTGTCTCTTTATCATGACACAGTAAAATGTCACATATTATTTAAATTAATAGAGTTCTGCACAGAATAACCTAGTGATATCCTAATCCAGGCTGTCAGAATGTCGTTCTGCTCAGTCAGCAGTCAGGTCCAGATGCTTCACATACTGTAGTTCATTCCCTAATGAAGCTTCCTCTCAACATGATGCTGTCAACAGAATGTGATGTGTCATGTTGGGGTGCAGAAGATGGCAATGCTTGTGTAAGTAGGAAAGAAACAAGAGAGACAGAGAAGATTAAAAAAAGATTAAAAAACTGAAAACACTGGTGAGGTTCAGCAGCCAGATGTTCCCACTCAACCAGAACTGGATGGTGTTGTGTTGGGTTGCAGAAGATGCAGTGCTTTGCATGTAGACCAACAGGCACATCTCATACATCGTTTAAGATGAGTCTTCCTCAGCTAAGGCCACTTACCTATTAGGCAACAGTATATTGATGTACTGTACAGTACAGTGACACCTGCATCAGATACAGAACTGTACAACATTTTCAAAGTCAATATTGGCTTCATAGTGGCATCTGTAACCAGAATTCCTGCTTGCCTTTCATAATGTCTGGGTGGTATGATGTACATTTCATTTCTTAATGACTGACTTCACCATACTTCAGGGATATGTAAATTCCTCCTTTCAGTGCCTCTACCACTTCATCCCTAGCTTGTTTCAAATGCTTGGTATTCATGCTTGAATTATCATAGCACTAGGTTGTGTTTTGAAGTTCACTACCCAAGGGAACTTATTTGATGTATTTACTCTTACAAACTTTCAGTTTTATCGGTTTGGATATGATTGTAAAGATCTCAAATATGAAATATTTTAAAGTATCACGATTGCAGGCTCAGACATTCACCCCCTGCAAGGTTTACATTTTTGTTTAATAATTGATATGCACTGTAAAATCAACTGTACGCTCACTGCAAAACAGTTGGCTTAGAAACTGTCTTTGTAATCACCTGTAAAGCACCTTTCTTCATTTCCCCTGGAAAGCTCTTCAATAATTACAACAAAGAGCGACCTTTCTCTATAGCAGTTAGAAAATGGTATATAGTAGCTTAGCACCATTAAAGGCAGACAGTACGTGCGCAGTAGGGAATGTCTCTTAGCTTATTGTACAGCCATACTCCTTGTTAATGTCTGCATTTGGAACCTTGATCTGGAGTAGCAAAAGCATGACTTTTCACGACTAATACAGTGTGAGCTACTTTGGGATTTCCATCATCAACAAACCTCTGTTAAAGCATCCTGCTTGGCTTCATAACCATTTCTTAAAGCCCTGGTCAGGTCAATCATGCTGACCACCTTGTGGAAGAGAGACTTTTCAGCGTCGGACTGATCACAATCGAGATGGGGATATGTGCATCTTCCACTGTTCGGTTGAAACACAGAAGAAATTGTCCGGACTCTGAAGGTAAAAAAAAGTGTACTGGTTTCTAGACATTCTTCCCTACATGATTCAACAAAATTTAGAGCATGCGCAGAGCACAGAACAAGAACAGCCAAAGTTCTTCCTTTTTAAGACCTTAGTGGAAGTCTGGTAAGTTTTCAGGATGGTAAGTTGTTGGCATTATCGTAGCTCGTTAGCCCATGACAGTTCCTCAGGTCAAAGAAACATGGCAGACATGGTTTTTGCTATACATTCATCGATATGACCACGAAGCGGTAAGGATTTGTTGGCATAGCCCTGCTGGGCAATCTACAGTAGATTGTTTACATTAATGATATTGGGGCTAGAATCTACAACAATAGAGAAGTACTTCTGAATGGCATTTACAAGTTTTTTTGGTATCCCTCGTAAATCATAGCCTACTAGTGCTTCCTCTGCCAGAGTTCCTATATTTAGTAAATCAAAAAGGACAGATTTAATTCTAAGCTCCACAGAAATCAGTCTAATGCTGATTCAAGTACCAGAAAGTTGACATTGTGCAGTTCAGGTTTTTCCATTAACCGTGAACATGGTGCAGGTGAAAGGCATCTCTCTAATGCTTCACTTTTACTCTCCTCTTCATTTTTTATAGTTTTGCACTTCTATGGCTATTTTTACTCTTTTGGGAGCAATCCTATTTGTTTTGTGAACCGGAACCTTCTGCAAATACAGTATCGTGCATGCTTCACCAGAAGAGAAGTCAACAGAAGTCTGTATATTTGCATAGATTACAGCTTGATTCTAATGGCATGGACAATCAAAACAAAACATTTCAAGTTAAATATTTTATTAGAAAATTAAAAATGACCACTTAGGACATGACTGACAGCACCTCTCTAATGCTTCTCTTCTGCTCTCCTAATTTTTTCCATAGTTTTACAGTTCTCTGGCTAAATGTTTCAGTCCTAGGCACTTGCCCATGCCTAACATCTATTTTGAAAATACAATGTGCTTTCTCTACCTTTTAAAGAAATATAAGCCCCTTTCTTTTTCATACCTTGATTTAGAGAAGTTTACTTTTAAAGAAATCTATAATGCATATATCTAAAATTCATAATTAAATTAATAATAAGGGGTAAACTTAAAAGTAAATGAGGGAATGCTTGATATAGAGCTGTGCTCTGCAACCCTGCTTTTAAAATAATGTAAGGTGTTCTGGTATTTTTTCAAATCTAAATGACTTACTCGAACCTGTTAATTATTTATTCTTATTTCTTGTTCTTGGAATTATTAGTTCAGATTTTAAAAAAGTTATATAGAAAAATGTTTGCTGATGTGTTTACCTTACTAATATTTTTATTTTTCTGTCCTTGAAACATGTCCCCAATTCAGATTTGGAGCAAATGTATATTTTTTTACTTCATATGCTTTTATTTTTTAACAGTGGTTAACATTCAACTTCTATCTTAATCGGTCTTACTTCTATTTTTTAAATGCTATTAAATGGTAATTAGTGATTCTCAATTCTCTATCTGCAGTAGAAAAAAATCCAGTTTATTAACCTCCCCACTTCATGACAGTGACACTTACAAGCATATAAGAAAAACAGTCAAGATCCAGTTTCACTCAAATTTTACATTTATTGTACATTTTTAAAGTGATTTTCCAACAATAATGAATCAAATAGCGTTTTCACAAACTCTATAGCAATTAGTACACCATTCTGATGCTGTTCACATAAGTGAAAAATGCCATTTCCATTCAATTAAAGAACAAAGATTACAGTAGAAGCACAATTATGTGCAGCAGATATCAATTGGGAACTCTGAGGATGACTGAAAGAAGTTACAAGTATTCCATTTTAAATTGCAAGCACTGCAGCCAATGTTAATTGCATACACTATATAAATGGCAATGAAATCTAAACAAAGATGTTGCATGAGCAAACTATTGAAAATGTTAGATTTAATAGATTGTGCACAGCAACTGACAAGGAATGCTCTCCAGGGCCATTTATATATATTCAATTATATTGCAGGCATTGCTACAGTTTCACAGTCTGTATTGTCATGGCCTCATTAGGCCAAGAATAGGAGTCAACAGCAAACTGGTCATAGTCGGTGCCGTACATGTGGGAACGCACAAAATCTTCCTTATTGCTTGGTTCTGGGTGAACACTAGCCAGATTGTTTTTGTAGGCATATTCTACAATCTGTTGATTAAAAAAAAAACATCCAATGTTAATTATGGTTAGAAAAGTAAATTCATACATGCACTTATAAATAACATTTATAATTAAAAAAAAAACTTTGCTGATATACTGTACAGCACAGTGATTGAATTAGTATGGTTCAGAGAGACTGAGTACCGAATTTACAATGTCATGATTGCTAGGAACAAGTTATTAATAAACCTTTCCCACAAAGCAGGCAAAAAAATAACTTTCAAAAATAGACATACTGTAGGATCTCAAATACAGTACTTTATTTGAAAATCACCCCACAAAATGTTATGCACAAAAAGGTCAGATGAATACCAAAAAAATGTCCAGATAACCAGTATATAGACCTAATGTAAGATGTACAGCATGCTACAATAAAGTGTGCGTTGACAGAAACTTGTTGAACAATATATCAATTTTAAAATTTTGCAGAGATCGTCATGTTAACACAAAACTAACATTTTATCAAGGATCATGATTAATCAGTGTAAAGTTTGAAAAAATACCTTAATCACATGTAAGTCTTAAGTATTTTGAGAAACTACAAAACACAATTAAATCATCATAAGTAAAATACTATCATAGTCAGGTCACTTTAGTGACCAATCTGATTACCAATTTTATTTAGACTCCTGGGTAATTTACTGGAATCAAGTATCTTACTAAAGCAACAGCAGTGTCTTAACTGGATGTTGTAGCCAATCTTTGAGGGTTCTGGATGTCAAAACTAACAACTGCTCCAAACCAATATCCATATTCCTATTGACAGTTTTTAATGTTGATAATTAAATATAAACATTTAATTTATTTTAGAACGGAGGTTCTCAATTCTAGACTTCATGGGTTGCTGTATAGAAGGCTTTATAGTATACTGTAGTTCTTTTAAAATCTCTGCGTTCTTCAGGTAGTGGCTCAGGTGAAAAGGTTGTTTCAGAGTAGGCATTTATGGGTTCTATCATTTTGCAAGATTCCACAACTAAGTTCCAGAGAGGTCTTGGACATCTGGAATTATGAACATTAGATTGTCACAGCAGTTGGTTTTATGTCAATGAAACATCCATTTCTTGTCTGAGCATTTTCAGATAACTGGTAGTGTTTATTAGCATCTTTGCCCAAGTACTGCACTTGAACACCGCAAGACAGGATCAGACAATCCATCTTCAGCACCTTCGCAACAAGTTTTTATTGACAGATTCTATTGCAGCAAATGCCGTCATTTGGATTTGCAAGAGACACGGACTGACTGAACAGCCCAAAGACATCTGACAAAGATTTGTGATTCTGAAGGCCATACCAAATCCTTACTTGTCAACATTGAACTGGCCAGAAATAACCTTTCATACAGAAACGAGAAGTTATTTCCTCTGAAGATAACTACTTTTTTCTGACCTTTCATGGACAGCTCTATATTGATTGATGCCAAAGGAAAGAGTTACACAGAGTTGTTAGCTGGCAAAGTGTGGTTGTGGGTTGTGGGGGGTGCAGCTAATGCTAAATTCCAGCCTGAACCCGTTGTCATACAGGATAGTTTCAGTGCACAGTGCCATTTGGATATCTATTGTGACCAGACCTCCTTCAACTGGGCAACCTGATGAACACAAACAGCAATGCTTTCCCCCACAAAGACAAACTTTCCTTCATGAGCACAATGTTCAAGTGTTAGACTGGCTTTCATCAACTGATAAGGGGTGCATGTCTGACAGCAACATCTATCAGCCCCAGGTGGGTGTCAGGACTGTTGTAGGACTTTTGACATTGTTGAAACAAGCAATCTATTAATCCTTCATGAAGTCATACTGTATAATGTTGTCACTCATAAAATTGTGTTCTTATCTCACAGTATAGGTATATATTATTTGAAGTTTCAGAAGATTAAAAGCCATTTAATAAAATGTCAATGATTACCGTCACTGCCAGCTTGAAGGAAACATCCCTAATGTTGTTCAGGGGAGGATACAAGCGTCCTTCAGCCAAATCTTCATCCTTCACTAATGTGGCTATTGTCTTGTTCATGAAAGAACAACAATAAAAAAAGTTCATTGAAAATAAACTTTTTAAACTCCATGAAAACCTGCCCAATTTTCCTCAGCACCATGAGCTGCCAATTGTAATTTTAGCTGAAAACTGAAATACAGTTTGACATTTGTTGACAACTGAATACTAACAAATATTCAGGTTAGAAACTATAAAACACAGACTTTTTCCCCCCTTTCTAAGCCTCAACTTTTGGCTAACGTCCCAAGTCCAAAAGCTACACATTCAAGTGGAAGACCTGACTTCTGTGCATTGCTAATCACTGAGACTTTCCCTAATCCGTAGCTGTTCCTCACCCCTTGCCAAACATTCTGAATTCTGTTAATTTTTAAATGTTCACAGGTTTATATTTGAGAATTAAACAATCATATGAAACAAGTGAAAGCTTGCTAAACATCAACATTTATAATTGCTCTAAAGACAAGTAATTTCGGTAAGTATTATCTTTGTTATGAGTTTATTACGAGTTGACCAAACTTTCTAGGCAACATACAGTATTTAACTCTGTATTATCTCTTCCATACACACTCTTGTTCTGATTAATAGTACAATAAAAGCTTTACTACACCAAATGGTTGTACAATTCAGCATATTCATCAACAAGCCCATGCACCTTCAGCCTTTACAATCTGGTAAAATTTCTGGTTCTACTACTGTATGTCTATTGACATCTCACATTACCATCTTTCAATGTGCTCAGTTACTATGAATGTCTGCCACAGCGCAGACAGAGTGTATACATTTTTACCTAGTTTCATCTCATTGCTTGTTTGCATCTTTTGTTGTGTGCATAATCTGGAATCATTTGTGACCTTTTAGTCACGACTAATGTGAAAAACAATTAAGGCATGTGAAGTTCTGTTATTTTTTGTAATACTCTTTGCTTGAATTAGTTTTTTTCTTACTATAGTACCAGAGCAGCACTGGGTTCAACTCCTGGGTTGCTATCTGTGTGGAATATGTATGTTTTCCCTGTGTTCATGTGGGTTTTCTGGTTTCCTCCTACAGTCCAAAGACAGACTAGCAGGTTAATTCGTTTCTGGTAAAATTAGCCTTGGTGTGACTGTCACCCTGTGACGGACTGGTGTCCCATTCAGGATGTATCCTGTCTTGTGCCTGTTGCTTGCTGGGATAAGCTCTGGCTCCCCCAGAACTCTGAATTGGATAAAGTGGTTAGAAGATAGACAGACTTCAGTAATATACACTACTAAAATATTAGAGTATACCGTAATTCTGTATTGTAGTACCATAATAAAAAGTGTGTGGGTAATTTCTGGCTAACTATGACTGGTTTGGCTGCGAGGAAGGTCAGTATTAATTGGGATAAATCTTTCTTGACTAACCAGTATATTTGACTATTCAGTCAAATATACTTTTGTATATTCTTTGTGGATGGCAAATGGTAATTTTTGTTTTACCAATGGTTACACACAGATTCAAAGAATATACAGTAGTGTACTACAAAATTGTACAATGTTTTCTTTGAATATCTGTCAGTCTGTTGACTTTGTGTGACTTTCCAAAATTCTGTCGCACACCTGATAAAATTCTAAAAGCACACTAATTTCCCCACGGCACACCAGTTGAGAGCTGTTGCCCTAGAAATTAAGATTTTGTAGTGAATTAAAGGCATTACCTCAGCAGTGGTAAGAAAAATCTCATCGGTGACATGTCGGACTCCGCATGCAATAACACCGAGAGCAACTCCAGGGAAAACGTAAGCATTGTTCCCTTGGCCAGGGTGGAACCTTCGGCCATCAGGAAGTGTAACGGGATCAAAAGGACTGCCGCTGGCAAATATTCCTCGACCCTAAAGAATGATGTAAAACACAAGACCAATTACAAACATGGAAAACTATATTTTAATTATACACACACAAACTATGAGAGAGGAGCTGTTCATCTGTGACCTTGAGACTAGACACTTTATTTTAGGGGTAATTATTATTATAATAATAAAACAATAATTGCTTACACTTACAGTATATAGCGCTTTACAGATAATGGGGACTCCCCTCCAACACCACCAATGTGCAGCACCACCTGGATGATTCCCATTTCTTCTCCAAGCACTCGTCTTACCGGTTCATAAAACGTTTCCCCAAAATATTCCCAGTACAATCTGATTTACCAAACAAATTCTGAGGCATAGAGGAGGTATTATAATGCCTTGAATATGTATAGCCACCTCTGGAACGGACTCGCTCATCTTAAAGGACACCAAAGAATGAATTCTGCAGTTTTCATGCAGCCAATACATGTTCATAAAGAGAAAAGCAGTGGAAAAATCTTTGATAAGATTTAAATCCCACTGGGCAAACATTGTACTGTACATACTGAATAAGAACTTGAAGTCAGAATACACCAAGAATAAGAAAGAACGCAAAGAGACTGCAGAAAAGCATCTCAAATGATTTCACAAGGTTAGTGAGTTCAATGTGTTGCAGATATCACGGATTAGAACAAAAGTACTTTTTTGTCCTAAAACTATTCAAAAGTATGTATGGGATTATTAAAAAAATTGTATTGTTCATATTTATCACCACAAATACACATTGCTCCACTGTTAAACAAAAATAATTTTGATTGTGTTCTCCCAATACTTTAAGGCAACTTTACTAAATTAATATTTCATTTGGGAGTTTACCAAGGAAGAAATGAATAAGTATCAAGCATTGGAAAGAAAACTATTAGCATACAAGAGAGTGATATTTGTTGACTATAAGTACTTCAAATTTCAACTTGATGGTATAGTATTGTTTGCTTTTGGAACAAGAGATTATTCATTGGATATTGAGGTAGATCCTCCCATTGACAGGAATGTTGCTAGTGTAGTATCAATCCATATAAAGGGTGACAAAACAAATAAGCATGTGAATAAACAATACAACCGAGTCCTACTTCATATAAGACTAATTAAACACTAAGACCTATTGGATCACATACAGTATGTGTAAATAAGATCCTAGGAAAAGGTCAGTATTAGGTAGAGTTCTTTAATCAAGTAACATCATTGATAGACGTATAGCCCATATGATACAACAATATTCGATTTTCAGAAGGGTTTTGAATTCACAAATTACAGGCAGTAGACTTACAGGGACACGTGTGTTTTTGGATTAGAAACTAACTTCTATATCAATAGTTACCTGTAACTATTCCATCTTTTCTTGTAAATGTACAAAGTAAATCAGATGCTACAGTACGTGCTCCTCATCCAAAGAAAATAATACTGTAAAGTCACATACTGTATGTAATGTCTTTCCTTGAACTGAAAAGAAATTGTTTTACTCGTTATAACCAGTTTCTTAGGAATGTTGCAGAAATTTCTAAAATGTTGGATTTCAAATCTAAATGTGCTTATTAAATCCAAATGTGAAAGTGCATTTAAAAATGAGAACAAAGGGTGACGGGACTATAGAACGAGCTACACAGCCATGATGTTGAAACTGATTCCCTGGCTTCTTTCAAGAAACGGCTGGATAAGATTCTTGAGCCAATTAACTACCAAGGGAACTAGATGGGACAGGTGGTGTGCTCTTTTTTTAAAGCTAGCCAAAGTATTCAGCCAGCAGCCATAACACTCTGCAACTCACAACTGGGAACCCACTGAAGGTCAGCAGGTGTGAACCTGGTCAATACCTGGATGGGAGACCTCCTGGGAAAAACTAAGGTTGCTGCTGGAAGAGGTGTTAGTGGGGCCAGCAGGGGGCACTCACCCTGCGGTCCATGTGGGTCCTAATGCCCCAGTATAGTGACGGGGACACTATACTGTAAACAGGCGCTGTCCTTCGGATGAGACATAAAACCGAGGTCCTGACTCTCTGTGGTCATTAAAAGTCCCAGGGCGTTTCTCGAAAAGAGTAGGGGTGTAAGCACGGCGTCCTGGCCAAATTTCCCATTGGTCCTTACCAATCATGGCATCCTAATAATCCCCATCTATATATATAGTGACTGTCTGGTGCACTATGGCTGCTGTCGCATCATCCAGGTGGATGCTGCACATTGGTGGTGATGGACAGGGGTCCCCATTACCTGTAAAGTGCTTTGAATGGAGTGTCCAGAAAAGCACTATATAAGTGTAAGCAATTATATTATATACCGTCTTAGAAAAGCATAAACAGAAATATGTAACTCCATGGAGGTAACACCATTTTTTACCAAAATCTTTGTTTTGCTCCAGCTTTGTTTGTGTCAATTAATTGAATAACTGATAGAGATTAACATGTCTTTCCATGGTGGTCTACAGAATAGTTACATACAAGGTGCACACATTCATGTGATGACTTTTCATGACAATTATGTAAGGTGTTTCTCTATACATAGTGAGAGAGGGTGCTCTGAGTTGAGACCAAAATTTAATGACAGCAGACAATAGAATCTCTGTCACCAGCTGTTATAGATTTTAGTGACCAGTAAAATTCCTTTAAAAAGCATCCAATTGTTGCAAAAGTATCACCTTCATTATTTAGATAATAAAGATTTTAATTTTTAGGATGTTGTTAAATTCAAGCATGTTCTTTTGGTGGATGAAGTACAATACCTCTGTCAGGCGATAACATTGCTCTGCAGTGCATTCTGCTTTGCTGGTTGGATTGCTTAGGGCAAAGATAACCGGATGCTCATTGAAAGATGCCATGTCTTTTATAATTTGCTCTGTAAAGGCCCCAGCTATTGCTGCAACACCTGAAAATGAATCAAACAGCACTCATAATTCCATTGACAAGCTCTGATTGTGCCTGTAAACTGTAAATCAGAAAAGGTTAGTTAATAGTGTTACAGTATATTACTTTAAAAGAACTGGAATCACATTTCTTAGAAAAACAGAGAAAAACAGAGCTAAATGATTTCCAGATAGACAATTTTAATAAGAAGTTTTTTAAAATGATTCAATTTAAGTACTGAATGCAACGGCCTTGATTATTCTACGCTACTGTTCTTGAGATCTAGAATTGCCTATTGGAATTTTTATTTTAAGCAAGCTGATCTTATTTTAATATCTCAGCAATGTCAGGATTAAAACTAACAGCAGCTTGGAACTCTGGAAATGCTAAAATACATTTTGGTTAGACGGGATTCTGTTTTTATGCTTAGATTGAGTTATACTGTACGTGTCTATTTTGGTTTTGAAATTTCCACACTTTCTAAAACACTTTCTGAAACCCAAAATTCAAAATGTTAAGGAATTTCTCAAGTTAAATTTTGATTCCGGATGCATCCATTTGATTAAAGTACAGAATTAAGACCAGGTATTACAGTATACTTGGTTTCAGAATGTTGAGCATCTTATATTTTGTGTTCCACAAGTTCTGAATTACTTATTTGAACTTATTGTACTTATATAGGTTTTAGTTGTAATTTAAGAATACCTAATTTGCATGGTGCTGTCCCTTAACAACTGAAATTGCTAACGCAAGTAAATAAAAACCAACATGAAAAAAAGACTTAACACAATTACCTATTATTGCAGTTGGCTTGATTTTCTGGATGATTTCCTCTAGGATCTTCATTTCAGGGTGTTCATGAGCAAATCTCAATTTTTCATGGGTCAGATTGGCTCTTCCCTTAGGACAAGAAAAAAACTAATTTTCATGTTGAACCTAAAGATACTCTTGACAAATTAAAAAATGTCAGCTAATGAAATAAGATACGTGTGCTGCATCATTCATTTTGCCAGTTCACATGAAACATTTTAATTTTATCTCCTGATTTGTTATCGCACGTTCTGCATGTGGAATGAAAGTTATATTTTCTACTGGAATTCAATTCATTATGAAGTCCCAACAGAGCATCACAGATGGGAATATTCCAACAGTTTTGTTCTGCATAGTACATATTTGATATGTAAATCTGTCTGCAAGCATAATAAGTACAGAAGCTTCAGATTTATTTTTGTCTCCAGTTAAAATATTTCTCAACAAGAGTATGCACAGTAGATACTATCTACTCTATATATATGCTGTTGGGGGGGGGGGGCAGCATTTTTTCTAAAACCAGTGATTAATTCTTTCAAGAGATATTCTACAGAATGCCGAATTCTACAAATGACATTATTCATTAATCAAAGCATTAGAAACATACTCCCACATGAGGCAGTAGGTGATAGCTAATAAAATGCATTTGAAAATAAAAGGTTTTATTATAAGAGTTCATCTTTTATCAGCAACGCAATAGCAAAACAACCAATATTTTAATATAAGAATTGCCAAAGTGCCCTTCAAATAAATCTGCTACACACACATGCTTGCTTGTGAAAGAGGCACAAATGTCTGTGTAAAGAATGGGAGATAATTGTTTAAAATATTTAACTGGCTGCTCTAAGTACGTCTGTCCTTAAACATTGGTGCTTGGGTGTTGTGAAAATTGTTTAGAGGATGTATTTAATAAATGAGGTTAAGCGGCAAAAGAGAAAGGCTGGCACCTCTATAAAAGGTATTTACATGGTTTAGCAATTGATTCATAGCCAAGTGACAGTTCTCAGGGATATCCGCTTATCAACTAAAATTCTCCGTATCAACAATCTGTAACTGAAAACCTCATATTGGAATGTGTTCTCCAGGTAACAATTGCCTTTGGATAGAAAAGCTACTGCTGACCATTTTTGTGGATACCTATAAATCAGTGAAAGGAAGAAAGTCAAATTCTGACTTCAAAGTCTAAATCAGATAATTTTGAATCAATAATTCAAGGGTGGTAGCCAATAACATAGTATTGGCTTGGTCCATGGTCTTTAAATCATTAAAACTCAATATGTGAAAGTGTTCCAGTTTTATATGAAACTTGAGATGCTTCCATGAGTAGCTAAAACAGCAGCTGTGAAGAAGCTAGAGGATATAATTTCACACATTTTTGCCAGTAGTGGGCAACACTGACAAGGTCACTTTATAACAAGGTATGGTATATTTGTACCCTTAAGCATGCCCTATGTTACTACATTCTAACATGTTCGTATGTATTCCTTTCATTTCTGCTTTGTAAATGTTCCATGTTGGTAAACACATCTGCCAAGGATAACCTCATTATTGTACTGAAGTCATCAGGCACCATTATAAAACATTACTTAAAAATAGTTCAATTTAAAAGCAGTTTTTTTTTCTATTAGGTATCTACAGTATAATATTAATGTGCTGTATATTTGTAAACATTTGACATTCACTTTATAACTACTGGAACATTTCATATGGATAAAGCCATACATTTGAGGAAATGACAAACATTCCCTAAATTCACATCAAAAGCTCAATTACTTCACTTATTAAATTATATCAATTCATAATGTGAGTGTTCTATTTTTGTTTCTCACAATCTGAGTGTTCTATTTTGTTTCTCCGTACAGAGATGCAGTCTATGCAGTTATTAATCATTTATAGTCCTTTAAAGTTTATTCTTTAGTTCCATTTAGAGACATTCTTGGTTGCCTACTCTGACTAAAGGAAATTACTGAATAACTGAGCTAAAGAAATAGTAATTAAATGTTCTTTACTGCTGATGATTACAACTTGGTTTATGGAGACATACTGCAGCACAGAAAATTATGGAGCTACACTAAAATAGGTTACTAATACTAATAGAATACTACTATTCTTCAGTCCCTCAGATCCCATTGTGTGGTAAATTAGGACTACAGTTTTGTAACAGAATTGTATTTGCTTCATTCATAAAGCCTGAGTCAGCATAAATTAGTTTTAAACAATGGATCAGATATAAATAGAATTATACAGCAGCCCTGCTATTTCCTGGATTTAAAAAAGAAAAAAATCCTTTATATATTGTGTAGTATAATAAATAAAGTGTCACTTGTGTTTCAAACTACAGTATATTGCTACTGCTACAGTTACTGAGATTTGCAAGTAGAAAATGCAGGTGAAAGTGAGCTCAAGCATAAAATGTAAAATGCATTCTAGTTTTATAAACCAGTTCTTTACAAAAACATGAGGATACTGCATAACCACAATTTAATTATCTCAAAAAGGGACGATTTTTTTCTAGTTTGATAATCTGTAACAGAAAACAAATGCACTGAATGTAAAAAGAATTCCATCACTCTTTTTATGATTTTTCAGAAAAACATTTTCAATATCAAGAGAACTATGCCTTCATACCATCAGAATGTTAAAGGCTAAAATAAACCACATCAGGCAGACATGCTTGCAGTGGACCCTGTAGTCTTCTTTAGTGATGAATTGAGGTTTTGTTTATGAATGCAGAGTGCATTCGTCCTAGCACCTCACCTGCTGCCATTACTGTAGGATCATGCTGACAGGACAACATTCCAATGGGACAACACTAGCTTTCATTTGGGAGATGAGAATGACAGTTAGGTGTCCTTCTCACCATACCTGAGCCTTGTTGAACATTTGTGGGATGAGATGGTATGATAGATTTCAGAGAGCAGTGGAAAGAAATGATGACCAGACTATGAGTAAGGAATAGGACAGAAATCGCTCAAAGCAGCATCTGCAATTAGGGGCAAAGCACCTGTCACAGATGCACAACACAAAGACACACTGTATATTGCTTCCAGCTGTGGCCACTGTTAATCAAGCCTGTTGACAAATTCAATTCAAGTCTTATCCTCTGGGGGAAATCTGTTTTACAGCACAGTCCAATACAACAATATAACAAGCAAGACAAACATTACCAACAGAGAAGATGATACAGTAGTGCTACAGGAGATAGATGGATCTTTCATCCCTGCTGTAATATCTGTCTCAATGTATAACAACTATTATATTAAAACCTGGGGGACACAGAGGTATCTCTTGGATGGGAGTAGGTATAAATACTGTTAAAGTAGGTTGGGGGAGTGTTGTCAATAACCAGTTCCTTTTTCAAAAACATTTAACTACAAAGAGAAGTCATCACACTATTTGGAAACAATTTGAAATGGGCCCATGATGCTTTTCTGGCTATTTAATAAGCTCACCAGGACCGTGTCCTAAGCAAACTTAATGGAATGTCTATCTGCGAGTTTGATCTTAATCATCAATATACACAATGTACAGCGTAGGAGGGGACAAACAACCCTGTGGTGTTCCACTGGAAGTGTAGTTTTTCTCAATTTTTCTGCACTGCCCTACTGAGCTGTGCGTCTGTCCCCCCAAGTTTGAGACTTAGTTACCCTGAGTTTTTAATTGGGGAAAATTAAATTGAAGCTTTTTCTAGGAATTATGGATTCTACACAGAAATAAATGTCATATGATACTACGTCAGCAAGTTTGTGAATATCCTTTGATCCTTTAAACACAATCCATGGTGTGTAGTCAAAAAAACCCTGCAGCTATTTAGTACTTTTTGTCCCACATTTTTACTGTAATTGTCTCTGGTTGGTTTCTCTTGGATAGTGCCCGATTGGCCTGCGGAGTAGTGTGTTGTAATCAGAGTTGCCCAGCGTAGATTTTGCGAGGGATGAATAGGCATTTGGAATTGTTCTGAAGTAACGCTCAATAAATTCTGTTCAACCACATGTGGCAGGTCACAATGATAAAATGTGCAAAGTTTATTTTAAATGTGCAACTGTTAATTTTCGAAAATTAATTTAGGAGTATCTGGGGACACAGCATGCAGTTTCTAAATAACATCAAAAACATTTTTAGATGCCTTTTCCACATTTGCTTCAGGGTGGATATGAACAATTGTCACAGAACACGGAAACTCTCGTGAGAGATACAAGAGATGTGTGTAGCAGTTCAATGCCAGGCGCACGCACATACTCTCTCACGGATGGTAATATTTTGACATCAGTGGTAATCAAATAGACCCCTCCACCACGATGTTTACAATATCTGCGCTTAGTCTCTCTCCAGTCAGGGTAGAGAAAACCTCTCAGGCTTAACACGGTTGTCTTTTACAGTGTAGTCTAGCCACATCTCCAGAAAAGGAAGTGCACAGGCAGTTCGTACCCAATTGAATATGGACAGAATCCTAGTTGGCAAGGAGGTATATACACTCTCTACTGAAATTTCGGTCTCATCCCAACCCCCCTTCCATGTAAATGCTAACATTTTGTTTTGGAATTTAAATCCATACTCTGTGTAGAACAAAGAACAAATTCAAAGAACTATATTTTAAACCAGTGGTGCCAACATCCAGCTCATTCCAGCCATTGACAGGTAGCCCACAGAAAACAGCAAGAACCTCGACAAGCTTCATCATGTCATCACCAATCATCCTGTATTAATACAGGCATTTAATGTTTTTAAAAACATTCATGAACAAGTAAGACAACAAGGGTGGACAAAAGACATACTGCTGGGCACTACAGAGCAGCGCCCCTGATCATCATAATGAAATAACTATATATCACTGAATGGACATGCTGTTTAAGTGTTTAACGCACCTGCTTTAAACAAAAGTTTAAATTTCTTGGTAACTTTGTGAATTTGTTGCACTTAAGCGATACATTTTTACTGATGCCCAGTAAATTTGAGCAACCTGTTGAAATTTACCAATGTATATCATCCTACTAGTGAGAGTAAATGTATACTGTATATTTATAATGGATGATAACATTATTACTTTACCTTGACAATAAGGCCTTTAGAGTCAACCATCCAAATCTTGTTAAGGCACTCTTCTTTGGGAATTCCTTCCTTTTGCATTGCCATTACGATCAGATCTGCAATCCCCATTGCTGCCTGAATACAAGAGAACATGTCGATACAAGAAAACACTGGTCAATTAAATAAAAACTACAGCTCAAGAATTATGTACCCTTATGCATAGTTTTCCCAGTTCTAGTGGTGAAATGTTTGTTTTACAATCAGAACTGGAAATAAAATAAGGTTACATTCAAGAATGGAGTGATTGGAGCTACAATATCAAGATAAAGTTATATTTTATAGCAGTGGTTTTGTTTTACAAGGAAAGTCTAATGACACTATTAAGATGTTGAGTGAAAACGGATTGAGCTCATTGTTTTGTGCTATTTCTGCTGTAATTATGTGCAATCATTCTGCTATAGAACTGAACAAAATTTTAAGGGTTTCCACATAAAACATAAGCGTTTCACATTGCTTTCCTATGAATAAGGATAATTACCTCACCAGCTCCTTGGAATAATATCTTTTGATCAGACAGCTTGCTCCCTGTGACTCGCAGTGAGGCCAGGAGACCCGCTACTGCCACTGCAGCAGTCCCTACAAGACACAAATGGACACATTTCCTTTTACATTTCACAATTAGACTGAAGTGTATTTTTACAAATCTGTCTGTCATCGTTTTTAAATCTATATACAGTTCATCCAGTTATTGTGAACATTTGGTTAGAATAATCAAGCATCAAATCTGGTTCAAATTACCCTTTTCAAAATTACTGTGCTACCGTAATTAGGAACCATTTTCTTTGCAAGTTGTTTTAAGAGTCATCATGGCTGGTATTACTAATTTGGTCATATTTTTCCCCCAAACTGAAACATTTACAGTATGTTCCTTCAGCTTTGAATAGGCAGTTGTCTTCCTATTGGAGAAACTGACCTTTCTTTTGTTTCTAAAATGAACAATGCTCAGGCAATATTATGGTTTAGATTCTATCCATCATAGTACTGCAAAATGACCCTATTTTTTACAGAAGCAGCAGAAAATTAGCAGACTATCTGTACTAATGGAATTTCTCATTTCAATTGAAATGTGAATAAGAGACTTGAAAATTGAGTTTATATAGCATGTCTTCATATTAATTTATACTACTTGTTCATGATGGAAACTCAGTGAAGCCCATTGTTCAGGGTTAGAGTTCAGGGAGTTTTATTGATGGTGATTGTAAAAAGAAGTGGGGCCATTCAATTATTAATTTATTTCAATACCATGGCATATCTTTTCAGTTTTTTTTCTAGTGAATTGCTTCTCAGCAGTGAAATTTTCTTAGAACTCAGTTTTATGGCAAAACCAAAAGGGGATCTCCACAACTGTATATGGGAACATTAAGTAAGTAGTAGCTCATGGGGAAAAATAACTGATTCAACCCATGCAGACAAAGCTGCATCCACATTAGGATGCTAAGTAATCTTCAAAACTAAGAATTTGAGAACATCCCCAATTTTGAAATAGTGGAAGAGTGAAATTTGTAAGAAAAATATACCTATGCCATAAAAACAAATTAAAGACTGAACATTTGAACATTTAGGATGAACATTAGTCTTTCAATAACATTAAATGAAAGCATGAATCTGAATGAGAAAATCCTCCTTCCATAAACCATCAGATATTGGACAGGTACAGCGCCCCAAAGGATGTGTTCAAATGGAGTTATAAAGGATGTACTATAAAGGACAACTGCAAAAACATTGAGTAGGATATACAGTATCAGCCAGTACTTTTCTTCTGTAAGCAGAGGACCTATATGAGAACATGTTTAAGGTTACAACCTCTAGCTCTCCATAGTTACTACTGTGAATTTAAATACATACAGTAGAGTGCTGCAGATCCATCATCTGCTTTGTCACGAGCTCACTGCAGTACAAAAATGTAGTTGTAATGTTGAGTATTAATATAAATATGAATGGCATTGTGTGAATATGATCAAACACTGAGGTGCATAGCATGAAATGATTTCTGCATGCAAAGGTAAAATATTGCCTGAAACGCAGTGAACTCATCAAGATGTACAGACCCCATATCACAATGATTCATTGTGCATTCATACTGTATACCTCTTTGCACAAGAATGAAACTGGACTTGTTTGTTTCGGTCATTAAAAACAAACTCAATATTTCACTGGGAAACAGTACCCTAAATGCATTTTATGGTGTGCAAAGTTAGGTCTTCAAGCAAAATCCAACATTTGATGGAATAAAAATGTTCCTTCCTAGATGGTATTTTTTCATTGACGTCATGAAGGCTTGGCTTTGGCTTGGATTTTAATGAACACACAGCTGAAAGCTTTTCAGCATTTGCCATCCATTCTGGTGAAACCAAACTGCATTACCAATAATGTGAGTTTATAAACCATTTATGAAGTACTTGACTTAAAAATACCAAACTCTGAAAATGTAAGAACACTTTTAGATTTTGTGCAAAATGTAATGTGTTGTAGTTTGGATATGTATCTATTTTCTTGCAAACAATAAGCATGCAATGAACTCGGTACAATACCTTGTATGTCATCGTTAAAGGTGCAGTATTCGTTACGGTACTTGTTGAGGAGGCGGAAGGCATTGGTATTGGCGAAGTCTTCAAACTGAATGAGACAGTTCAGTCCATACCTACAGAAAATGCAACCAGCTCATGGTTAAATCATAACTAGTCCAGCCACACATGGTTTAAGTCACTGATTGCATAAAAAGAGGAATTTAAATTTCAGATACAATAAAAACTCAGAATGCAGAATTGCATGTCTGAAGATCTCCTATTCCCTGTGCATGGTTTTCTAATTAACTGTATGAATAAGCTCCCTTTTCTGTAGTATTATTGTACATCAATTGTAAAATGTTACATTCCAGTGCTGATTAGAGCCTTTTGTGTGGTATGTTTAGCAAAGGTAATGAATTGGAAGACCAACAGTGACGTTATTGGTGAGTTTTAAAGCATTTACATAGTATCTTTCAGGAGGATAGCCACTTATTACTTTGTCAAAGAGTGAAAAAATTACCACTAATTTTTTTTGAAGTGGAAGTGCAAGTCTGATTTCTTTTATCTACGTTTTTATTGGATGCATCAGAAAAATATCCTTTCTGGTAAATCATTGGTTTAGTGTCTGAATTTTAATTAAGCACACAGTCAATAACCGTATTCCTTTAAAGAAAGGAACCATTCTGAAATTTAGTCAGTTTCTCTCTCTAGCATTATTCTTCAGCTGTCAGTCTTGTTTTGTCCAAAGATTTTTTTTTTATTTCACTTACACTGGAAAAAATGAATGCAATTTAAATCAATAGTGTTGTAATCTAATCCAGTGTGAATAATATAACCCTTGTGTTTTCTGGGCTGAGCAAAAGGCCATCATTATTTATGACAAATAGGACTTTACTCTATGCAATGCTACTAAAATTACAATATGACATTTACCTACTCTAACTGGAGCTGCCAATCTGTTTAAAGAGTTGGATTACCAGCAACAACTCCCTCACCCATTTCAATAGACAGGCATTCTCTTCTGACATCCCCCGCCATCAGAGCCATTCCTAACTGATGTCGAGTTAGTATGGAATCAAGAATATTAGTGATGTCACTGCAATTCTGTAGATGCTAAGCAATTTACAGGAGTCCCTGTTGTACTAAAAGAACCTGCATGACTTAATCCAGTCCTGACTGGACACTATTCAGGCATTTGTGCACAAATGCTTTAGAATTGCAGTCTCAGTCAGGATGTCATATAACCCAGGCTA